>NC_142120.1:26257500-26602500 GCF_056152115.1 Neolamprologus brichardi
TGATCTGCCATGACCGGTTGGGAAGAGAGAAGGAAGACAGGTTTCACACACTTGTGTGTGGCTGACTCAGATTTCAAAAAGCTTCTTCTTTACATTTAGACAACTTAACACCTAACAATCTCTGGTGTCTTTTCTTAATTTAATCCAGATATGACAAGTTTTAAAACTGACTTGAGGGTTGTAAAATTTTTACAAGAATCAAGACAGAGAATCAACCATTAAATGTCACTATTTGTCTTTATTAAGCACCAATTTATATGTATGAAACCATAAAATTGTTAAATTGAGAACTTTTCTTTGTCCATGTAGAAAATGCTGGAAATCAGGTCGAAGACTCTGCCAATGTCACCCAGACAATTACAGTGCTTCCTGGCGTGGGAACTGTGAAGGATGGACATAGTAGGGGCTCGATGGACACCAGGCCTCCTTTGCACAACATATTAATTCAGAGGGGTGAGAACAGGAAGACCCAGAGCTACAAGGTGGAATCATTATCAGGAGGAGCCAATACGGATGTGCACAACTTCTCTGTGGAGAGCAAGAGGGAGAATGAGTATGTAAGTCACACCAGGCAATGAAATTTCTGTTAAAACTATGAGATTATTGCTATTTTTCGAAAAAAAAAATACCTGGAATCTCACTAAAATATATAAAATGCCCATGCCTTTCTTTGTATGTATTGTTTTGGGGCATTTCAGCCTGATTTTAATAAGCTAGTGGACAGAAGACAGGAACGCTGGGAGAAGGACCAAGGAGAAGACACAGTAAATGCCCTCAGGGAAGCTTCAAACCTAGGCCTCAGTATTTAGGCCTTTACACACCAGACGTGTAAAATCTGTGTGACTATATCATGCGTTAATAGTAGTTTAAATTATGACCTCGTAATTTTGCTGGACAAATTTGCGGCATTTATTTTTTCTAACCAAGTTTGATATTTCAGATTTTTTGAATCTGATTAAACAGATTTGAATAATGAGGCCACTGTAACAATTTTGACCATAGCTCAAAATGTTCATCTGTACAGTAATAGTAAATAGTAAAGTAACACTAATTTTCCTCAGACAAATTTTCCCCAAACACAACACTTTCATTGTGGATATACATTACACGAGCAGTTCAGATCTGAAAAATTTGTTATTTTGTGTCACTTTTTCGCATCATGTGGATTGCTGAATCAGCAATCCACATGCTTATGGCCATTTTTTATTTGCTGTCAAATAAAACGTGTTTACCAAAAGGACTACTGCACACCTGCTTTCTAACAACACTGCCTTGCACACTGGCCATCCCAGTAATGGCACAAATCCCAAAGATGAGACGAAAGACTAGTGTCACAGTCTCAGCAGAATTTTTTATTTTTTTTTGCTAGCCAACTAAAATGAGCTCTTTAGCCATTTTGTAACACTATGGGGGAAACAATTGCAATCAAAACAAAAACAACCAATTACAGAAATGAAAGTAAGTTGCTACTTGAAAAGTCTGCAACTGAGAGTTGTTAGGAGGTTGTTAGCTTGCTAGGTTTTTAGCTAGCTTTTTATCTGTCCTAGCTCTTTTCACTGCAATAATTATTGTACTTTAAGACTAATATTAATTTTTGAACTCAAAGGTAACAGTAGTTGGTCAGCTGCATTATTTATAAGTACTTTTTATTAAAACTGTGAGTGTAACAGTCCGTAATAAAAATCCCATTTATATTCTCCACAGAGATTTTCATTACGTACCATAATTCTGTAACCATAAAAGCAGACTTACTGTGAGCTATTACATTAGCATGTAGAAATTCAGCATGATATCCACCTTGATTTAATACAAAAGCGTTTTATTCATGATGTCATGGAAAATAACTATAATTGTAAACTGAAACAGAGATGTTTCTGATATGTGAAGGTGATTGCAACCACAAATATTTAAACTGGCAAACTTCAGGTCACTTTTATACACACGTGCAATACAATACAAACTACAATATGTATGCAAAGCTATTATCATATGGCACTGATAACAAATACTTTTGAGACATTACATTTGAGAAAAAGGTTGGAAATGCCAGAGAGTGAAAATAGAAGAGTGTTCAAATCAATAGCTGCAATCAAGACATGTATTATGCTTGCTGATATGCCACGATGCTGCGGCACCATTTGAAGCAGTGAAATGTAAATGATGATATGTGTTTGCCTGTTCTTGAGGAATATTTGCAACCCAGGTTTCAACAAACTATACCAAGTTCTGGCACTATTTAGTGTTGAATTAACAAAAGAAAGCTCTCTATAAAGAAGCAAACTGTGCATTAGCCAGTTTGTCTCATAGATAAAGTGGGTCAACATTCCACTGTGGCCCAACTATGATCGCATAAATGCATACTGTCAAGCCATGGTAGGTGGTATGAATGTGTAGCTTCTTTCACGTGCAGGAAAGAAACAAAATACAAACAATATGGCAAATCTCTCATTATAGCGGAGCTATACGGTGCAATTTGTGGTCCAAAAATCCACAGGGTACTTTTATGTTATCTACTATTGTTTAAACACCAGTAGTTTTGATTACAAACATTTTGTAACAGAAGGTACCACTTTTTCACAAAGTGACTATCTCATTTTGGGATTTAACCTCTTCAACCTGGACCTTACAGTGTGTTTGTTTCTGCACTTCAACACGGGCTCAGCATAGGTTGCTCAAACTTACAGAACTTTATTTAAAACCGCAGGGAAATTCCAGAAGCTCAATGGCATGTTAAACATATTATAAGAATAAGTATAAGAATAATGGATTACATCAGAATTGATATGATACGTTTAGCTTGTAGCTTTGGAGCCGATTAGTAGGATAAAAACATTAAAGGTTCGACACGGTACCTTTTATAGGCTTTGACGTTCACCACAAACTTTTGAACTTGCATGGCTGTGCCCGGTGTTCTTCCTGTTTGTGGATGTGTAAGGATGGCGGCCTAATATTAATGCTTTTGTTTGCTATGTTGCTAGGGGCCATGTCGGCGGGAGATGGAGAGCATCCTTAACAGCCTTAAAATCAGCAACGTGCTTAACCCGAGAGGCTTCCGCATACCCAACTGTGACAGGAAGGGTTTCTACAAGAAAAAGCAGGTGACTGGTTCTCCCTGCTGTTTTATCTCTGTTGTTTCTTTATACCTCGTCTCTGTCCCTCAAACACACACACACACCCACACACACACACCTGCGGACATACAAATAGACCCACCGCATGCCTGAACACTTCCAAAGAATCCTCAAAGACTCATCCCAACCACCCACACTTACACAATCCCCCTTTTTTGCAGCCCAGGTTGCCTTGACAGCCACATCAACACTATATTATCAGAATGGCTAATAACCATGTATTACTCCAGTAAATGCACTCCAGCCGTCTGACTCATGCCTCACAGGAAATGAAGTCGGTCAGGTGTGTTTGTGGGTGTGTGGTGTGGGAGAGTGTGGGGGGTAGGGATGTAAGAATGTGGTCCAGGAGTGTGTGTGGCATGGTAGATGTGGCAGCAGGGGAGTATATGTATGGCGCTTGTTTGATGGCAGTAGTTTGGTGTGGGAGAGTAGGTGTGGGGTGCTGTTGGCGAGGTAAAAAAACAAACAGGCTGTCACTGGTTTAGTTTTTCGCGTTCGTAGTGCAGACTGGGGCCACCCATAGGCTACTCATTTGAAAGATGGCGGGGAGGGGAGGGAGAGCAAAGAAGCTGACATTTGGCAGAGCACTGTAGGTGGGTGACATGTGCTGTGACCTGAGGAAAGAAGGGATAAGACGGGGGAAGGTGGTCGATGAAGAGGAGGGCTTGTGGGGCATTAGTGAGACACACAATGTGACAAATACCACTATCCAATTTCCTGGGGTGGGGAGTCTTATCGGAGGGATTCCACAGGCCCATTCTGAGAAAAGCATGAGTCACCGAAAACCCCCTACAAGCACCATGAGTCAGAGTCCAACTCAAGCCGTAACACACACACAGAAAAAAAAAAGAAAGAATTGTCTTCTAAATTCTTACCTCACTCGTTCCCCACGGTCTCTCCACAGTAGTTTCATTGCTACTTTCATTAAAGTCAGCCTCTACCTTGCTCATTTCCTGGATTCCTTCAACAAAATATCTACCGGGAAAGTGTCAGTTCTGGTTGGAGTGTTTGCAAATGTGTGTGTGGCAGTGTGCCAGCTCCTGTTGCCCTTTTCTCAGAGCACCAGTGGGGTGCGGAGTGTTGTGTTAAATCCGTCTCAGGGGATGTGCCTTCACGGTGTGTTGTAGAGATTTATGACCGGAAACATGGTGAAGAGGAGACCGTGTGAACCGTCTAGGGTGACAATACTTTGAAAAGAAGGGAGCAGGGAAAGGAGGTGGGAGGGATGAGGTTGGGGGGAAGGACTAAACAGAGGAAAAAGTAGCATAACTATATACCTAATATGCAGGTTCTGTACCTCTGTATGAGTATATCCCCTCAAATATGAAATGCTGTAGAAATGTAGCTTTTTATTTTACTTTTAACGATGATGGCTCAGAGGGAACTAAAATTGAGAACTTTAAGTCAGCATTTTGCATCCTTAATTGTGTTACAGCACTTTTGAAGCGCTTGTTAGGAAGACGCTGATGATGGATTCAATAACATTTTCACACACAGATTCACAGAAGTGAAAAAGGAGAACAGAAGTTATGCTATCCCAATTGTGTCTAGGTTTCTGAAGTTCCAGTAAATAAGTGTGTGTTTATCTAAATCTGAATTGTGCATGCTGCGTGTCCGTCTCTGCAGCTTAAGATCAAAAGCCCTTAAAGGGCACATATAATTGTCATTTGATTTTTTTAAGTACAACAGCAGACAAAAGCGATTTAATAGATGTTGAATTTCAGTTGCAGTTTATTGGGGTTTTTTTTCCCACAACTTTTGCTTAAAGTACTATCAAGTCCGACAGTTGATAATACGAGACCTCTTCCTGGTAGTTTCAGGGAAACCAGAAAGTCCTGTACTCAGTTTAGGGACTTTTTTTTTGAAAGGCAGGAGCTCAAACCATTTTATGTGCTAAGTGTAACTGCTTTTCTCATTGAAATCAGGAAATGGGCCTTAAAGATTTTTTCAAAGTCAGTGCATGTGGGTAGGCATGGATTTGACTCACTTCAGTAACAGTTAATTCTAACAGTGACATTTTTAATGGCCAAAGACAAAAAAAATCAATTAAATAACCACTTGATAGCTTATATAGCTTATATTTCTGCTGAACTCTCCGTGTAGTTTGCTCAGTTGTTGCAGAATGTATCTTTCTGGGATTATGCTGGCATGTTTGTTGTTGAGCCATTCACTGTGAAAGGTTTTAATTAGAGTTGGGGAGTAGAGAACGGCATGTAATAAAACAAGTAATTTAACAACATTTTCCCGGAGCTTGCTGGTAGTTAATTAACTTCTAAAACTAAAACTAAAATTGTGGGCCATAAAAAGAAAGGAAGTTTAAAAAATATCACTTGTCTACTGTAATAAAGGCTCTTTTCCTGTCCAGATCCTTCCCACTATGATGGCATACCCAGGTAAAGATCCTGTCATGGTACTGTGGTGGCCATCCATAGGCATCCATAAGCTGTATTACATCAGCAGGGGTCATTGTTAAAATGTGATAACTTTTTTTGTAGTGGGCTGAAGCTGGACTTTGCCCTTTGCCACTATTTCTATTTGCATTTTTTTTTTATTGGATAGAATTCCTTGGTTCAGCCAAAGTGCGGTCAAGAAAATGGTGGTGGTCTCAGGCCATGTCCACACTAATACATCTTTTTCTCTTTGTTTTGGCTTTCTGTCCACACTGAGACGGCGTTTTGAAAACGCTCTCCAAAGCGGATACTTTGGCATCACAGTGTGGACACAGCGTGGACAGCGAACAGTGTGGACAGTGAACCCGGAGCCTTTTGGAAAACGATGACACATTTTAGTCATGTGATGCAGTCATGTGACCAATGAAACTAAGATAGAGGAGGCATTAAACAGCAGTTGTTTTGTTTGCTCTCAATCTATTAAGGATTGATATCAGTCTGTACATGCTCCACATAGCTTTTCTTCAAATTCTTTAATTCTCGCTCGCTTTTGCAACTTTGCACTTTTGTGTTACTCACAGCAGCAACTCCACCTCATTGTTAGTCCATTTAAAAAAAAGGTCGAATCGTCTTGCGTTTCACGCATGCACAGTACTGGAATGTAAGTGTTTTCGACCTTTTCAATGTGGACGCACAACTCTGTGAAAGCGACTGAAAACGATAGTGCGGACGCAGAGCGTTTTCAGACGAAAACACCGTTTTCAAATTCATCCAGGCTACTGTAGACGTGGCTTCAGGATCTGCTCTCTGCTTTTTGCAGACGATGTGGTTCTGTCATCAAACAGTAACCTCCAGGTCACAGTGGCAGTGGGGTGGTTTGCAACAAAGCGTGAAGCGGCTTTGGTGAGAATTAGCACCTCCAAGTCTGAGGCTATGGCTCTCAATGGGGAAATGGTGGCATTCATACTTGCCCCCAATCGAGGAGTTCATATCTCAGGGTCATGTTCATGGGTACCCTGCCATCCTTTATGATGGAAGGATGGTGTGGTGTCTATGATCAAGAGCTGTGTGCGAGGAGCTCATTTCCAGTCAGGGCAGGAAATAAGTTTCTTGTTCCGACTCTACAATAGAGGCAGGATGAGGAGCTTTGTGATTCAGAAGTGATCCTTCCACATTGGAAGAGCTGGTCTAGGCATCTGAATAGGATGCCTGCTGGTTGCCTGCTTAGTTAGGTGTAGTATGTAAATGAAGACATTTATGAAAACAATGCGTGGCTATGAATATGGCTTAATGCATTTGTCAAGACAAAGTAGACGCTTCTGGCACACCATAACCTACTTCCAAGACAACAAATTATGAAGCTGTCAAAGCTGACCCTAAAGACACATGCATTTGGTCAAACATTGTTGCATGAGTCAAACAAAAAGGTTTTTATGTATCCTGCAAGTGTTGCTGGAGTTTTAAACAGGTAACCCTTAAAGTGACGACCCTAACTTTAACCCCAACCCTATATTTTTGAGAAATATATGTTTTTTGTCAAAAAAGAAAAAATGTAAACAGTTTTTAGGATCAGTTTGAATGGTTATCTTCTTTGTTCACTGTTAGCCAAGACTTGAGAAGAACATTTTCTTAAATAAAATAAGTTAGGTTATAGTTAGGGTTAGGGTTTGGATTGTCATGAATGACGACTTAGACCACAGAGGGTTAATCCATAGGCAACTTGTGGAACATGTGCAAAAGGGTGAGTGTGGCTCAGAGCTCATACAGCAATGTCATTATAGATAAACAAATGTTCAGACAAGTTGTCACATGCTATTTGAGCTGAATGAGTTATTCTGCTGCATGCAATACCCCCACCTGGACTCAAGTCTCTAGAAGGCAGGGTTCTGACTCACAGACATGTATGTAAACCCAAAGCTGACTCAGTTACCAACTGAATAATGTACATTGAACTACTTTTTTCTCAACAGTTTAACATTATTTTACACCATTGGTTAGGTTTGCTATGGTTCAGCTTGTTCCACTGTCAAGTTAGTGGTAATTTTGAAAACAACACTTTCAAAGTGGTTCCCCGGCACTATTTTTATTTAACCATATTTTGGAAAAAGAAAAAGAATTCAACTATTTAGCTCCTATGGACTGTCCATATAAGTGCATATACTCCCTCTCAAGTCAGTTCCTCCCATCCTGGAATGACTCCAACTCCACTATAATGAACTGCAGGTAGCAAGGTTAGTTGTGGCTCTTCTGCAGCCCTGGTGAGTTTGCTTGCGTGGCACATGGACGGTTTCACTATCTGAGACAGATTCTAGTAAGAGTTGCTGTCTAGCTAATTCCATTTTTCTAGAGCAGAAGAAGAATTACTGCCCCCAGTTGCATTCTGCAGCTGTCTGGATTTTAGCTAAACAATGCTGAGGTCCATCACAGCACTAGTCAGACTAGTGTTAGGGGAAGGACTAGAGATAGGGGGTTAACAGCACCTGAACTTTCAAAAATAAGAGCAATAGAATGAAAATGAAATAAATGCTGAAATAAGTCATAATTAATTTATTCCTCCAATAAAAAATCTATGTGTCGGAAACACTTCAAGTTGCGTTAATCATTCAAGCTTCATTCAACCTCTGTTGCTGTACTTTTCTATTTAAATGCAAAATGGTGCAGTAATGTAGCCAGTGAGGAGAGTGAAAGCAATAGCCTTGACCTCTTAACATTCACCCAGTCACAGGTGACTGGTTTAAGGGTGGGGTCAGGGTTAAGGTTAGGTTTCCATCTTACCTCTTTGGCATACCCATGCTCACGTATCAACCCTATAGTGGTGTCATTTTCATATAAGAAAGGTACGTGCCATTAGCAAAAAACTGCAAGGAGGAACCTATTTTTAGCTGGAGTTATATGAATTGGCTCAGTATCCCCATTCAGGCCAGACATTCCCAACACTGACCACTCATTACATCCCTCAAAATCTCACTCTCTCTTTAATTCATCATTTCACCACCCATCATTACCCCCATTGTGCCGTGCCTACGGTCATCCACACATCTTTTGTTCTGCTTGCCCGCTCCATCATTCCGTCCATCCTGCCCTTCCACCCACCTGGCTTTTCCTTCCTTGTTTGGACAGGAATCACCCCGCAGAGGGTTGTGAATGGAACGACAGTGTGTGTCTCTGTGTGTACTCTTTTAGAGTTTAGAGTGTGTGTCAAGAGGAAGAGGAGCAGGAGGAGGAGGCCGTGGGTTAAGGATTTGAGCCAGGTGCCTGTGTACCCTTCTGCGTCCTCATTCACTAGGTCCTGACACTGCCAGGCCCATAAGGGTTGACTTATTGAGCGTGACTCAGAAGGATCTGTGGAAATGTACACACCAACCACAATGGCTTTATAATAACTGGCCAACCTTTGGGGATCCAGACAGCTATTTTCACCCTGTCTCTCTCTAGTTCTCGTCCCTCCCTAGATTTATAATCCATCTCTCTTTCTTCTTCACTCTGAAATATAAGCCTTTTTTTCCAGTGTCTCATGCATAATACGCAGAGCAGGGGAATATTTTTTATTATTGAACACAGACACAACACAGTACCTAAATTTAGATGCCAATAACCAAACTGTACTTCTCAGTAGTTTTACTTGAGCATATAAACATTTTCAATAAAGAAAAAAAATCCCCTTTTCATGCTGCAAATTAGGCAACTCTGTAAAGTCCTGAAAGGTGTTATTCATATTCCTGTCAGAGGAATTTCCATTTATTTTCATATTTCAGATAAATGTTTGAAATGTATTCAGTTTAGTGGCAAAGTCAAGGAAATGTGTGATGATGATATTTCTGATGCAAAAAAATAAATACCTAATCTTTTATTGGTGATTGCAGCTCGTGAGAACCAATATTTAATAGCGCAAACAAAACAAAGTGACAGACCTAAATCCCCTAAATCAAAGTCTGAATCAGTTGCCACAAGGTGTCAGCAGCAGCATCTTGTAGTGTAACTGTAGTGATACAGCGTAAGTCAATATGTAAGCACAACAGCAGCATAGGTGGTGTTTTTCTCTGAAATTTTAAGTAAAAGTATAACATGACTGCTTAACACTTTAGTTTACACACAAGTAAAACTTTGAAACTCTTCCCCAACCTTGTCACACAAAAAATCTGAAAGTGAACATTATTTTCTACCTACAGTATTGTGTTATGTCCCAGTCTAGGAGTACTGGAGCGCAACAAAAGGGTTCAAAAGGGTGTCCCCGCCCCGTCCCCAAAGCCAGACCCAATAGCCGTTTTATCATTAAAGGTGAGGTTTATTGCTATACCAATAACACCAAAACTGAAAGGATAAAATCCAGGGTGAACAAAGGCCAAAATAACAAACCAAACAAGCTATTCCCGAAAAGTGCTACCTCAACCCTACATGAAACAAAACCAAACAAAAGACAAGTGCTACCTCTAACTCCCTAGCTTCATAAACAAGACAAAGCGTGCAAAATTATATAGACAGTTCACCTCTTCTGCTTTAGTGCTATTTACAGATGGACACGACTAGTTACAATACTATATACAAAACCTAGATGTTGTCAAAATACACACAAGATCAAGCACTGCAAGTTTGGAGGCTGAAGACAGATCTGCTGCTGCCAGTTGCTGCCAGGGGAACAACTGCTGGAGACGGGCTTTTTGAAGCAGCCAGTTGATAATGGGGGCCAATCAGCAGCCACCAGGCCAAAGCCGGCCCAAAACAGCTCAACCAATCAGGAGGACCTGGAGAGACTCTTAAAGGCACAGAAGACACATACAAAACACAGTCCAGACATACTGACACACACTAATTCAAAATATGGCTGTATCTTGGGTCGACCTTTTTAAGTAGTTGCTTAAAGCCCTGCCTTAAGCAACTACTTAAAGCAGCACCATTAACTCCATCAGTAATCCATACACAATTTATTCTTCCTCTCATATGGAATGCATTTAGCAAGTGCTCCGGCAGTGCTGGGTTTGAGCCATTTATTTATTTTTGGGTTGCACATCACCAACTGCCAGTATTTCCTCTTTGTATGCTATGTGTTTTTGCCTCAAGTGGTGAAACAAGTTTGTTTCTTCCACTTTTAGCAGGAAGCTCTCTGTTTAGGCTCTCAGATATGCCTGTCTTGTCATTCGTGATAGGGAACGTAAATGCACAGTGCTCTACCATTAACAGTAATGTAAATATTTTTTTTTTATCATGAAAAAGTATATCTGTTTTTCAATAAATTAATAATATTTCCAAATTTACTGACCAAAAATAATGGTGATTATTATTTTTGCTTTAATTGAATTCAATTACATGTGTCAACAAACATGTATGAATGTTTTTTGGGAGGTATACATCCATTAGCTGCAACATTAAAATCACTTGCCTAATATTATGTCCCAGCTCTGTTCTGACAGGACATGCTGGCAGAACCTCTGGGGGTGTCCTGGTTGTCACTGGAATGTTGGCAGTGATTCCTTTAGGATTCTGTGTGTTACTGGATGCAGGCTGTGGAGCAGCGTATCCACAGACGCTTGATCAGGTTAGCATCTTGTGCTGCCTGCTGTTATTGGGGTGGGCCATTGGCATTTTAAGATTCATATCGTACGTATGTGTCAAATTAACATCCACATAAGTAGTCAGACTTAAGGGTTACCAGGAGAAGACAGAATGATCCATGTTATTCACCTGCACATTTTTTTTCCCAAAATATCCCTTTTTGCTTTTCGCTAAAACAGAGTAGGGTCATGATAAGGATTATCAGCTATGATGACTTGGATCTCAGAGGGTTAATGTTGTAGCTGACTCTGTCACACTAACTATATTACACTATATGTAACACTGTTGTATCTAAAAGATAATCAATGTTTATCATAATAATATTAAATAGATCGATGTAGCTTTAACACAAGTAGAAATAAATGACGCTTTAATGTGCAAATATTGGCTAGTAGGTGGTTATGTTTATGGTTAACAGATAGAGTGCTTAACAAATTATTGATGTTATAAATTTATATTATTAAAATTAGACATGACTTTAATCACTGAGCTGAGTTAAATTAATTATTAAATTAAACCCAAACTTGACTACCATTAAAATTAATTTTCTGCTGCAAGTAAACAGCAATTTGGCCTTTGAATTGAATTTGAACTGTAAAACAGTACATTTGGAAATTATTATTACATAAAACAGCAATAATTATATTTTACTAGTAAATATTTTTAATTATCTTTAAAGAGCTTGCGCAAACTGGGGGATGAGCCATTAGAGAAACATCAAAAATTAAATATGTAATTTTTAATAATGTTAATAAACCTTACATTGGGTGGTGGTCTAATAAATTTGTTAAGCAGTGTATATGTAGAAATCTTTCTCTTAGAGATAATCGTCCAAATATGCTGTTTTAAATTTACCCTCTTCTCCCTCTCATGGTTTGACCACATCGAGTCATTACTTATATTGATCTCCCTTCTTCCAGTCTACCACTTTGTAAACTTTGTGAAGGAATATTTAAGACTCTATTTTAAAGTTTGTGTGTTGCCATTCTTCTAAAACAAACAAATTATTCTGGAGTTCTCTTCACTTAGTCACTTTTTTAAAGAAAAAGCAATATCCTGCAGCTACTCCCAAATGCCCTTGCAAGCACATACAGATGCCCGCTTGATTACACAAATACATATACATGCGCCCATACACACACACAAACGCATTGCATTTTATGAGCTGGTGTTTATCCAGTGGTCAGACCAGGCTCTTTTTAATGTGCGTGAAGCCCAGCAGTCTTGCTGTTAGCTATTAAGATCAGCATTACAAGAGCTTGCATTCATACACACAACGCACATGCATGCACACCTCATAAAGGTAGCATTATGGCTTTTCAAGGTAGATGAAATATGCTTTGTTTTTTGTTGCTTTTTTTAGTGACAACCATGTAGACCAGGCAGGGCTAGTTTTGGGGCTATGAGGCTCAGAATATAGGGCATGGGCTTTAGGCTGGCGCAGGGTTTGGACTCTGCGTGTGATCGGGTGACTGTGGAGGCTGTTTGAGTAAAGCAAACTCATCGTCATGTTAAGAAACCAGTTTGAAATGAGCTTTGTGCCATGGCTGTTATCCTGCACTAAGCCAGCATAAGATAGTTACACTGTGTCATGAAGGGATGGACATATTCAGCAGAGAGAGTACATCCATGGAGAGTAAGAGAGAGTAAGAGAAATCAGGTGAAAAGAAACAGTGAAAACCATCCACTGCAGCTGCTGTCTGTCCTTTTTATGCTACTTTTTGTTAACTTTTGTTCTCCCTTCTTGGTGAACTTAGCTGTTGTTCCCTTTCCAACTTTTCAACTGGTCAGCATTGGCTCTGTGCGCAGCGTCATCTGTAGTGACATTCACTGCTTAGTGGATGTTTTGTGCTTATGCGTGTGTTGGGAGTGAAGCACTAAAGAAAGGACTGCAGAGGCTTGAATAGAAATTAAAAGGTAGCCAAGCAACAGGGATATGCACACATGCACATTTTTCCTCTCCTTTCCATCTTTCCAAGGGGACAGGAGTAGGAAGACGATACAACCAAAATACTGAGTTCACAGACAAGAATGCCTGGATGATGTTAGGGACACATGTGGTCGTGTACCTATCTCCAGACTCCACTAGTTGTTAGTGAGGTATTTTAATAGATTGCTGTCTCTATAAAGCTGCCTTTGATCATGCACTCAGGCTGTACATGAATCTTGATTACACTGGAAAAAGGACACCTGATCACACTCCATCTGTCTCCCTGTGCCAAGGAACATTGCAGTTTTGTTTACAATGTTTACTGATAGATGTTAGAAATCTAAGTATAGCACTCAGTTTAAGATTGAAGTGCAGATTTTCAGCTTTTAATTTGTTGTTTTTTACATCCCTGACTGATACACTGGCAAGTTAAAACACTTTAACCTGTGTCTGACTTCCTTCACTGCTCGGGCCATCACATTGTCACTGCAATCTAACACTTTCCCTAAATGGGGTAAAGCATTCATTTAGTTTAGTCTTTTTTTTTCTTTTTTTTAAGAAAAGATGGGCTTAGAGATTAGAGATTCAGGTTCTCAGGTCATCATCAATGATAATTTAGACCTAACAGAGCTGTGGGTGATTGGTGTGCATAATGTAATAAAAGTTAAAAATTAAAATTAAGTATGAAAGGCTGAGTGAAACAGTGTTTTAACTCATGCAGAAAAGACATAGAAAGTGTTGGTGTGCAAAGCAAAACATATGTGCTCTTTGCAGTACATACTTTCTGATCACACACCTAGACTGCCGGTACTTACCGACGGTTGCCATTGAGGCAGACAGGCGTGTCTCGGTCGTGGCTGGACTTCTTACCTCTCTCTCACCACTCCCACGGTGGGAGATAATGGGAGCTACGAGGAGTGGGACAATTTGAGATCTGAACCTGGTTTAACTGATTGTGCTGTTCCATGTGTACCCCCAAAATACACCTCATAAAGTTGCCACTCTACAAAGCCGAACCTCCTGTGGGACATCTGATATTACTGCGTACATGTGTGGGAGCAGGTGGGGGGATGGGGGGGTGTATGTGTACAGCACATACAATTCTTGTTTGTGTGCTGCTGCGTGTTTGCTAACGTGTGTTTATACTCACATGCGCCCCGTGCACTGGGGCAAGCCATAATTAACTCCAGATGATTTTGAGTGCCTGCCAGCTTCCCAGAATAGCAGCGCTGGTTTGCAGCCCTCCAACTGGCCTTGGCAAATATTTTAGCAACCCCATGTTTACCTTCACACTCTACACTCTCACTCACTCAGAGCATTCCTCATTTCAAGCGCCTCTCTATCACAAATAATCTGCTTTTTCATCATTTACCCCCAGTGGCCGGGAGCACAAAGTAAACTCCTCCACAGCACCTAAATTGGGCAAACTCAACAGCACGCTGCCCACACGTAATGCTGCTGCAAAAGCTCTCCTGCTCTAATCATGATGCATTTACTACTGTCTTACACAAAGCAAACCCCTGCATTGTTTGCGCTGTGTATCGCTGATGTTTTACTCACATAAAAACTCAGGTAGCAGGGCATTCCACTCCGTGATCGACAGGTTTGTCTAATGAGAGTTCTGCTGAGGCATGACTTGGCCTGCTGACAAGCATCTGAGATCTGAAAACCAACAGAGGGATGGGGTGTTATTATAATACAAGCATGCACATTGAAGGTGGTGTTGTTAAAGCTGTGTCAAGGCATTAATTCCTCTCCGTGGAAACGCTAATCTGTTTTCCCAGTGTGTCTCAGAGGGATAAGTCCTCCGCTACCTTTTTAACCCCACCCAAACTAGAGGTGGATGTCAAAGCTCGATGAGCGATGGTCTTTCTTTTGACACCGGTTGGTTTACCTTTGGTTCTGTGAAATCGAACAAGTGGCAGACTAAACTTCTTTGTCTTCTCTTCCTCGTGTTTTTTTTTACAGTGCCGTCCGTCCAAAGGCAGGAGGCGGGGCTACTGCTGGTGCGTGGACAAATATGGGCAGCCTCTCCCCGGCTATGATGGCAGGCAGTGGGGCGAGAAGCAGTGCTACAACCTGGAGAGCAAATGAGAGGATGGAGGAACGACGAGTGGATGGAAAGGGGAAGACGGTGTAATATGGGGGAGGGATGGGCAAGGGGTGAGGGGGGGCGAGAAAGAATGAGATCCCACTGTGCTCTTGCATTTAGTTTTATGTAAACATCTGAAAGAACTCTGGACCTCTGATTTCAGGTCCTGCTTCTGTTGGAGGAGGGAGGGGGGGGGGGGGGGGGCTAGGGGAAGGTGAGGGGGAGGGGTAAAGGATAGCACACAGCCTTCTGTCCATCACAGCTATCTGTCCTGTGCTAGGGGGAACCACCTCTGTCCTTTTTTTAAAATAAAGGTTTAAGCTGAAAGCTGGGGAGGGGAGGGGGACCCGTCAACTGCACTATTCTTTTAGAGAGAGGAAGGAGGGATTTTTCCACTCACTTTAAAGAGGAGTTGTTTGTGACTGTGACCTGCACCCCCACCTCTTAAAAAACCAACGCCATTGTTTGTTTGTTTGTTTGTTTGTTTGTGTTTGTGTGCCCATCTGCCAGTTAGTAACTACGTGTGTGTGTGGCTGTGTAACATGCATGCACAGCTGCATGTCTGCACGCAAGTGGTGTGTGAGTTTGTGTGTTTGTTTGTGTAAATACTGCATGTCACTAAACTCAGTTTAGAGATGTCTGACTACCCATCCCCAGGCCCTGCTCCATTAAACAATGCAGAAAAAACATAGCACTCTGGCTCAGGGTCCATTATTAAGTGAAGGATTATAAAATATTAGATGGTAGGGCTTTAACTTTTTAGTGCAGCTCGGGGGGCAGCCTTGCTGTTTCTAGTTCCTTGTTACTAACCTGCAGGGCAAAGGGATTGGAGGCAGTCCATGCAGCCACAGTGCCTTAAAAACTAGCCTTTCATTACCTCCTCTTCAGATTCAGCTCTTCCTCTTCTTCAGTAGCATAAAGCAATACTTCACTGAAAAGCTACCTTATGAGTAACGTGCTTGACAATTTTGAGGCTTGCATCTTTGATGAGGAGAGCAGCTGTAACTAAAACAGTATACACAAAGATCCTGATACAGTGCCATGAAACAGTATTTTCTCCTTCTCTTCTTCCATTTTTTGTATATTTGCCATACCTAATTAATAATAATAATAATGGATTGCATTTATATAGCGCTTTTCGGGGCCCTCAAAGCGCTTTACAATTCCACTATTCATTCACTCTCATATTCACACACTGGTGGAGGCAAGCTACAGTTGTAGCCACAGCTGCCCTGGGGCAGACTGACAGAAGCGAGGCTGCCATATCGCGCCATCGGCCCCTCTGGCCATCACCAGTAGGCGGTAGGTGAAGTGTCTTGCCCAAGGACACAACGACCGGCTCGAACCGGCAACCTTCCGGTTACAAGACGAACTACTAACTCTTTGAGCCACGATCGCCCCACAATTGTTTCAGGTCATCAAATGAATTCTAATATTGGACACAGATAGCCAAAGGAAAGACAAAATGCAGTTTTCAAATAATGTTTTTGTTTAGCAAGGGGAAAAAGCTGTTCAAACTTAGCTGCATCTGGGTGCATTTCAATGATATTGGAGACGCAAACCTGAGTGCAGAATTTATAAAATTAGGAGCTGGCTAAGGTGATCCCAATTCTTTTTTTCCATTGTGGAAAACAAAAGTTTTCAAACTTTTCCAGGCCTTAAACCTGATGCGTATTCTCCCTCATAGTAAATGTATAAAAATAAGGTGTTTAGGAAAACAGTGAATAAAAAATTGCTTTTCTGAAAAAGACAAAATTTGCAGTTCAGTATTGAATATTACATAAAATAACCTATATATAAAGTTTCTTTGAATGGCAGAGATGCGGAAATGTGTGCATGTAGCACAGAGCCGTGGCTCAGTGTCTAAGTGTCTTAATGAGAATGTGCCTTGAAGCGATTTAGAATTCTTATCTTGTTTGATTTGCTGCTCACCATAAACAAGCACAAACAGAAGTTTTGGATTTTTAACTGTATTTTCATAAGTTTGACGGCTTTTGATATTGATAAGAACCTCCTGTTTTGGCCATTCATATTAAAAAAAAAGTAATGGGATTTCTGCTCTTCTAGAAAATCCTGAATGAGAATTTCCGACCATCAGTTTGTGCCTTGAGCCCGAAGGGCACTTAGGTAATGCAGCAATACAATAAATTCAAGGCACCCCAGCAAGTCCACCTCTGCATGGCTCAAGAAAACAGTGGACTAGTCGAGGTCTAGTCTGATTAAGATGCTTTGGCGTGACCTTAAACAGACCGTTCATGCTCGAAAACTAGGGCTATCTCTGTCTAACATTAAAATTTGTTAAGTGTGATTAAAATGCAAAATAACTAAACAAAAATCAGGGGAAAAAAAGTTTTCATGGCACTGTAAACTTCATAAACTGCTTTTGAAGGAAAAGCTTTTCTGACTCAGTATATATTTTGTCTTGTCTCCCTCCCATCACCCCCAAGTGTTCATGGCAGATGGCTGCTCCTTCCCGAGCTTGGTTCTGGTCAAGGTTTCTTCCTGTTAAAAGGGACTTTTCCTTTCCACTTTTGCCAAGTGCTTGCTCATATGGGGTCATCTGATTTTGGGGGTTTTCCCTTTATTATTGTTGGGTTTTTACCTTGGAGTATAAAGCGCCTGATGTGACTGTTGTTGTGTTTTGCAACTATTGAATTGAATTGAATTGAATTGAATTGAATTGAATTGAATTGAATTGAATTTCACCAGCTTCTGAAAAAACATCCACTAAATTGGCATAAAAAGTGGAAGAAAATGATACAAAAACTCTTTTGTTGATGTGAAAAGCCAACCAAAGTGAAAATGACAATGGGAATGAGCAGTGGAAAGATGGCTTATGTAGCAACAGCAGGAATGTTTAGTGGAATTTTGCATACTTTTTTGGTAACTGCAGCTGCCAGTCCCCGCAGCAATAGCAAGTCACAAGCTCTTCAGAGTGTCCTGTCATGCTAACAGGTTCACGTTTGATATCTGAAAGACATATTTTCAGAGGAGTATTAAGCACTTGCATGCTGCTCTGCAATTTTAGGGATCACTTTGGCTAGTTTAACTTCTCATCTTTCTTTTTGGTGCCCCTGCTCTTCTTGTCTTCATCCATGTCCCCCTTTGGCCTTCAGCCCCTCTGTCATACATCTTCTCACTGAGCCCATCCAACCTCTCTTGTCTTCACCCCTACTGTTGGAAGGTTTGTCCTATTCGTGTGCCTAATTTCCTCTCTCCAGCACCCTGCCCACCTCCAGTACTCCTCTCTTGTCAGTGATGCAACCTGGTGTAGGTTTTTTTTTTTTTTAATCGGGGTGAGCCCGGTATGACTGGCTTGCATTGCCACAGGTGCCAGCTGCCCCTCATGCTTCAAGCACAAGCACTTAAAGCACTTTAGCTGCACTGCTACTTGTCAATGCATGCAGTTAAAGACAATTGGACCTATCAGCATCTGCATTCCTTTCGTAGGTAATGTCAGATGAAAGAGTGTGATACAGTTAGAAAAACAACAACAACAAAAAACAATACTAACCTATGGAGGAGGAGAAAAAAAATGTAAGAAAGAAAGAAACAAAACTACACCAGGACTTCTGACAGCAAACTTAGAGATCACCCCCTTTAGAAGTTTTCCATTCAATGCAACTCTTTCTTTTCTCTTTTCTTTTGGTTGTTGTTGTTGTTGTTGTTGTTTCTTTGAAAAAACTTGCTTGTATGATCGTACGCCAACAAATTTCCACAAGGTGAACACGGCACCAAATATGCATTCACACAAGTGGTAGGGGGTCCGAGGGAGGAGGTGTGGTCCTCCCCAAGGAGCTTCCTGCCCTGATGCTCTCCTGCGTCCTGTGTAAAGACTTGAAAAGTGGAGAGAGCGCCGACAAAGAATGCTTGCCCAGTAGCTTGGTAGCATAAAAAACATCGGCTGTAAACTTCCTCTAACAGACAGCAACATCTTAGAACCAGCCTGTTGGTGCTATATCCAATCTATTCAAAGACTTGATGTTAAGCGGGAGGACACACATAAAAATATGTTTAAGCTATTCCCTCCCTAATATTTGTGTGTCTTTTTATATATTATTATTATTATTTCCTGGCCAGCTTTGTGTCTGACTAGACATCATGTACAGTACGTAAAAATAAAAAAACCTTATTTATATAAGAAAGAACTATAAGCTGATCCAAACTTCTTATGAACACCAGTGACTCACCAATTGCACAGCAAAAGTCTATGATTCAGTGTACTTTGGGGAATATAATCACTAATGAATGTTTTCTTCTTTTTTTAAATCAACCTTTTCCTTCTGTTGCTCTTTGGATAGCTCTGTGCACATCTACATCAGTCAGACATTCAGATACATCCTCATTGTAGTTCACTGCTTCTTAAGGCCAGTGAACCTCTCACCTCTCAGTAAGTCAGTTCTCTCCATGCACACCCAGCCATCCTGCCCCAGTCTGTTAGCAGAGCGAGGGTCACACTTGTGTAATGTCACCTTTTATCTTTTCCTTTCTTGTTTTTGTTTTCTTCTTGCTGGTAAGACTCTTCTCTGTTCACGGGTAAATGTATTCAAGTTTATCATGCAATGATTTTTTTTTTTATCATATCTAACTAGAAATCACACAGCTATTATTTTTCTCTGAGAAAGGAGATGATTTTGAATATTTAATGACTTTTTTTTTAAATAAAAATGCAACACATTTTAATCTGCTGCCTCTGTTGTGTCTTTTTCCCCCACTTCTCTGACTTGTCTTCATCTTAATTTCAGGAACACTATTTTTTTTGTGCTCCTGTTTTTTGAATGCAGTTGGGCTCCCTTCAGTCTTGGAATGTGTCAATAAGGATAAAGCAAAGGTTCAATTTGTAAAGAACAAAAATAAATGTGGTGGTGCCAGGCAGGCTGGCAGTGGGCATGAGAGGTTGAGGCAAATTCCTGTGCCCGACCAAGGCAAACAGAGAACAGGTCAAAAGGCAGCGCAGAGCTGCTTGTCCCAGAGAACCGGCTAAAGTTAGAAAAAGGACCTCCACTTTAGATCACTGTGATAACACTGCTCACAAACACACACTGAATATAGCAAAAGTGGTCCGGGAGAGCATCGACACAGCCTCTGCCAATCATGTCCTGATGAAGCTGTTATTATTATTCTCATGTTTTCTCCACCTTACAGTGCACAAAACAAGCCTGCTTGTGGGGAAAGAAATGTCAGGAGCACATAGCTGAGATTAATGTTTTTATTAAATATATCACCATTTTTTCTCTCTCTCTCTTATATCTCAATTACAAAAGTGTACATACACACGAGTGAGCAGTTAGTCACTTTGGAATAGACTCACATAAACAATAATTCTCTCTCCAACAGCAGCATGTGGCTAGAGTCGAGCCAGCGCACACAGCAGGGCTTTTTTTTTCTCTTTTTTTCTTGTTGGTCAGAGAGGAATGGCAACATGTATAAAGTAGCAAATCTTTTTTTATGACATCTACACAGGTGACAACAGACACGTAAATATCGGAGGTAGGTAAATGTTGAAATACCCGTCTGAGAGGCGCCGAACGTGAGCAGCCGCCGCCTGTGATGTTATCTGCATCCCCACGGGATCATGGGGAACATTTTCTGAGTATTTAAGGAGTTCCCAACTGAGAATTTTGCATTCACTGACAAAAAATAATAAAAAGACAGCAACAACACAAAAACAAAAACAATGACAAACTGGAACATTAAAAAGAAACAGCATTCAGAAATACTTCTAAATGACATTTGGTCACTCAGTGCTTTTGTTCTTGCTTGGTTCATCAAGCAAACCTCCAAACAACTCCTTAAGGGTAGAGCGAGCTCAACTCAGCAATGGAGTTACTTAGGGCCAAGATACATATATACACTTTATACACGTAGATAAAAATAATAATTATAATATAACAATAACAATAAGGCAACGCAAGATGATATAAATACTTATGAAATAATTACAAATAAAATGCAATACAATTGAAATAAATAAGGCTGAAGAGTAAATACATTAATATTAAAATCTCCTTTTCAGAAAAAACAAAAATATATTTTTTTCTCTCTTTGGGATGGGTGTTTGAAGAAGGAGGAGGTGGGGGGTAGGGGATCGGGGTGGTTGGGACCCACAGTCCCGTAATGACAGTGTACCTGAATTAAACACCACCATGGACAAGAGCAATAAATAAACAGATATTAAAATAAAGGAAACATCAGTGGCTTGCGTCTTCTTTTTCTTCTTCTTCTCATGAGATCTGCTTCAGTGGTTGATCTCTTTAAGGGCATTCGGCATCTGCAGACAGTTCTGTGGAACCTAAAATCCTCTTGCCATTCCAGGAATTCACACACCAGCATCGACCCCTCTGTCCGTCCAGCGAGGATTCACACTGTGGAGAGAAAGGGAAGAAGAAACCCTCTTATTCAGTGCCTTTGTTGGGTACACACACACACATACAAAATCTCTCATTCACCCACAATTATATTACAGCAGGGTATTGGGAGCTCTCTCTCTCACACACACACACACAGTCCTTTTACTGAAGGTACCAACCTGCTTGGGTTTGTAAAGCCCGTTTTTGTCACAGTTGGGGAGGTAGAATCTGGTTAACTTGTCCCCCAACTTCTGCTGGGATTTGGCAATCTTTTCCAAAGCCGTCTGCAGCTCTAGGTGACAGGGCCCCTGCACAGCACACACACGATGGAGATGGGTTAATCTCAGTCGATACAAACAAAGTATTATCAGCCACGTCTCATTATCAGCAAGCACGTAGGCTGACATGAAACTACATATCAAACTTGTAATAATAAGTCTTCAATAAATTCAATAAGTCTGCAGACACACACACGCACACGTTTTCCATTATTTCAAACAGCACACGAGCGCGCCCTTGTGGCGCACCAGCCCTCTCTCAAACCTCCCAAAGAAACTTTTAGCAACACATCGCAGTGAGGATTTTCAGCACAGTAATGCGGACCCAGTGTCAGTACCTGCTCTATCAGCTTCTTGCGGATGGCGATGAGTTTGGCTTTCATGCTCTCCTGAGTGTCGGCGGCAGCCCGCGGGTCGTACGGCCTGCCGTGACCGGGGAGATAGTGGCTGTAGCCGGGGTCCGAGATGATGGCTGCGTTGTCCATCTCCAACGGCTCTGGCTCTTCCTGATCTGGAGAGAAAACGCGAATGAATGAATGAATGAATGAGTGCGACTGTAAAAGATCCCAATGTTGAGGGTTTGCTGAGATGATCTGAAACACTGATGGAGAATGTGGAGGTGATAGGCCTTACCTTGTGTCTGGGGCTCGGGGGTGGGCTCGGGCTCAGGGCTCTCCGTGCACACGGCTTGTCCGCGGGTGAGGGAGTGCAGAGGCCGGGGGTCGCCGGGTCTCGGCACGCACCTCAGCCCGGAGCCGCACGGCGCCGTGTAGATCCCGCACAGCTCCCCTGCTTTCAGAGCGCAGGCGAGGCAGCATCCACAGCCGGGCTCCCGCAAGACCTCGGCGCATCCGGGCGCCACCGCTGGACACTGGCTCAGCTTCTCCGGAGTACACGGGGCGCAGCGAATCGGCTCTGGCCCCACCACCGGGGACCCCAGCGTCCCTGTGAGCAGCACGGAGCACAGAGCCGCCGTCACGACGTGTCCTACGTATAATCCAGCCACGGCCAGCATTGTTATCTGGATACTAAATATGAAATGTAGCGCAAAGCAGAGATGATGATCAGAAGTACGAGCCGGGTCGCCTCCTGCTCCTCAGTTGTGTCTTTCGTTTGATTTTGGGAAAATGTCTAACTGTGCGTTGCGCGCAGCCGTATTTATAGCCGGCTCCTCTGCGAGTCTTTGACGCGTCGGCGTTATGAATGATTTCTGAAAAGAAGGTGTAATGATACGATGGGCTCTGATTGGCCCGTCCACGTCCGGTCAGGCAGCTCATCTGAATACAACATTCGCGTCAATATTTAGTTTGGAACAGGCAGTGCTTTTTGCGTGTACCGCCGATGAGTGACGACACCAGTGTTTGCTGTTGCAATCAAGGACCCCCTTTCCTCACCCGGGTGCCACACTGAACTCCAGAGTACTACATTAAAGTAACAAGGCGCGGGCAATGAGTTATCAGCACCGTTTTTCTCTTGTTTATTTTTGTTTTTCTATAAGTTGTAAAGAGGACACGCATAAACTGACTGAGGGGAGAAACAGTTCCTTGTTTTTTGGAGGGGGGGGGGGGGGGGGGTGCTTTGCTGCAGATGACCTCCTCTGGAACAACACTGATTATTCATGAATTGGTCCATTCATAAGAGGCTTTTATTAATTGTCCTCCACAAACTTCTTACACAACTTTGGAAAAGAAAAAAAATAACAACAATGGGCGCAAATTACGCACGCCCACGCTGAGCGCCTGGAGCGTGGGCCTTCCGAGAGCGAATAGGTGGCTCTAATTTTGACATGAGAAAGCATCGGAGCGTTGCGAGGAGATAATAAAACTCCAGTTTCAGAAATAGCTCCGTGAAACGGGGTCGCCGTTTGGAGGGCTCGGGACTCTCTGTATGAGATCCCCGTCTACCCCTCGCGCGCGCACTGGAGACGGCTTTGAGCTTCATCCAGGAAATGTCCCGTTGTAATTATCTGTTTCCGGGGATAATAATAGACCAATGCTTTTGAATGGGGGCTAGCCTGACGTGGCCGCAGACACGTCCCAGGCCTCCCAGCCGCTCTCTGGGGACTTTGATGGTCCCACAGTGGACGACATGCACATTTTCACGGCTTGCTGCAAGGTATTTTCAGTCTTGTCACTGCTGACGTGCATGTGAGAATGTTCCCTCCATTTAGAAAAGACCCCCTTCCTCCCCCAGCACACACACACACACACACACACACACACACTAAAGGGAAAAAAAAGATTTTCCTTTCCCAGTGCACACTGTCCCCTATTTAAAAACCCTCTTTACACGCTATGATAAATTATCACCTAATATCTGACTTTCTGATGCAATGCCCTGCATGGTGTCATTATCTCTATGTAACTGCTTTGTGAGATTGCATCATCTGCCAATTGGTTTAACAGCCACTCAAACTCATTGCCCAGATTTCTGTTCCTCCAAGCCCTGGGGTGAAATAAAGATTTAGGGGACTCGTAGCTAACAAGCTGAAGTCCTGTTTGAATGTAATATGTAGATCCTGGGGTTTATTTGAGCTGGTTGTCCTCCTCTGGAAATTTTGAACATCCAATTCACTTTTTTGCGCACAATTTTGTAAAGAAAACATAAAAATCAGCAGCAAGGTGACAGTTCAATACTGCATTCATATGCTACAGTAAACAATGTGCTCCGTGATATTTTATATCATTTTCCAATAAATACTCATTCTCAACTTCTCTGATTTGATATCATCCCTGCTGAGTCCACATGAGTAGAGAGTTTCTTTACTTCTCGTTTGGGGAGGCCACTTGTTTAAATGTGTTTTTAACCTCTTTTTACAAGTGAACACATAAAGCCCCAGATTTATTATATGTTTTGGCATATTTTGAAAACACATCTCGACTACATTACTGATTCTGACCCGAAAAAAAATTGAAAGGGAAAATTTTTGATCTTGAATTCATGGTCTCAGAAGATACTTTCAGGTCTTCTTGAACAAAACATATTCAATATGTGAATTATGGTTCCATTACAAAAACGAATGTCAAACTCATTTTGGGCCACGTACAGCCCACTTTGAGCTCAAGTGGGTAAAACACCCCTGTCCTTGTAAAGAAGTTTAACCACACTTTTTTACCTTGGAAAATAAAAAGGATATTTCTATAGGAGATACTAAAAAACAGCAATCCTTTTGTCGTGTAATTGTTTGTAATTGTTTGTCTGTTACTCAGTTACTTTGTTGTTATATGAATGGCCATGGTCTTTATCAGTAGTAAAAGCTGAAAGCCATGTTAAATACAGTTAGAAATCCAAAATTTATGCCCTCCAAAGCGTTTCCAAAAACCATCCAGTGGGCCTCATTAGAGTCTTTGTCGGGCCAGTCCTGGTCCTTGGACCTTATGTTTGACACCCCTGGTTTTAGGGTGAAGCAGAACTTTAGTGTGTGTTTCCATGTGTGATGTTCAAGTTGGTATGGATGTGAGTGTCCGATGTCCTCAGTTTCAACATGAGATGACAATGACCAAAATTATAAACTCGAGGGCTTGAAAACAGGACAAACCAAGGGGTGACGTCAATAGTCCATCTGGTAACAGACCAGTGAGGTTTAAATTGTGGTATTTATGTACGATATTTAAAAACTTTATTAAGTACTCAAATGCCTTTACTCTACTCCCACACAGCACTTTATTGTATGCACTTTAGTCACTTGTTGTTAGCACTATGACCATATTAGTTTTTCCTTGTTCGACATAAACATAAAGACTTGAGGAGCCGAGGGATCAAACCACTGGCCTTCTGATGGCTTCTGAAGTCTGGGTGACCCCCTGAGCCACAGCAGCTACTTTTATGAGGGTTAAAAGGACAGAGGCAGCATTCAGGCCATTCACCAATAAAACACGTGCACATGTGCAGCTTATACACTATGTCCTACAGGATGTCCTAATGGTGTTTATTTTTTCTCACTCTCACAGGACAGGAAGTCCTTTGACAGCATCCTTTCTCGACTTAGAGTTGGCAAAACATTTTTTTTCTTTTGCAAGGGCTGTACAGCATTTTATTTTATGTTTACTTGTATTTTATTTATCTCATATATCGCTTTGAGAGTTGCACTTGATTGCATTTAATTCACAGTTTTGAGTAGGCAGGAGATAAATGTTGGTTTGATAAGCTGACTGGGAAACAGAAACATCACAATTCAGCCCCAAGTATCTTACAGACTGTGTTTGTTTATCTTGGTCTCATAGTTGTGAAGCTTTTACTAACTGAATATGAGGAACACCTTTTTAATCTTAAAAAAATAGGCTAGTGCATAAAGGGTTAAAACTGTCAGACAGTTCAATCCTAACGAGCTACTACACAGGAAAGCAGCTTACATCTAAGGTCCTTTAATGTTCCTGACAAAAGTTCAGCTGTCTCTGGGGCTTTGAACCATAATCCATAGTCACTGTGCACATAATAAAATATCCCATTAATCTAATGCAATGTCAGCATAACAAAAAGTCCTGCTGTAAAGTTTAAAAAACAAAAACTCCTATAAAGCTTTTTTAAACTTTACAGGAGTATATAGTTTATAAGAGTGTATAATTTCATATCAAAGGATTTTAACCAAGTTTTCAAACAGTTCGATATCATTTTATTCATAATGCTGCAGAGTAGTATTCATAATATTGGACATTATTTTACAGATGCAGTGCCAGTGCTATTAGCAGTACATTTCCACTTATTAATGTTATTACTGCAACCAAGGAGGTTCTGCTCTTGGTAGTTTTTGTGTGCATGCGTGCCATTCTGTCTGCAAACATAGATCAAGAAGTTTTGAAAGAATTCTGATAAAACTTGTATGGGTGTAGAGTTCGGTCATGTTAGCGATCCATGAACATGTGACTTACTTCCACCAAGGTCTCCGAAGTCAGCTTACTGTAATGATTTATAGGTAAAAACTGGACAAACTTATAACTTTGAAAATATAAGGTGGTGTGTGTTGTAAAAATATATACAAAGCATCGTATAATGATTTAAAATGTCATGTCACATCTGACCTCTGACCTCTCCTTCAAGGTCAATAAATTAACCTGAAGGTCAAAGTTATAATAATGCTATATAGAGCTATTTAAAACCATGTTTCTTCCTGCCATTGTTTATATTGACACCATATAGATGTATAAGGAATGATATCTAGGAATAATATAGGGATAAACATAATGTTAGTTTGGACCTCTGACTTCTGCTTCAAGGTCAAATTAGCCCAAACTGTCATAAAATGTCTTTTATCTGCAAAACAGAGACTAAAATTCTGCAGCTCAAGTTATCCATGTCCACTTATTTACAAATCAGTACCTGTTATCCATGACCTACTCCTGCATCACCAGTGCGTCACTGTGTAATAGCAGTAAACATCTGTCATGCTTCCCTTATCTGAGTTTTACTCCACTACAAATTTCTTAAAGTATGTTTAAAAAGAACAAAGAAAACAGCATGAATAGATACAAAATACAATACTATTCCCTTAAAAGTAAATACTTCCCAGGGAGTGAAGTGCTTCCTGTTCTGTTTTTTTTTTTTTTAACAAAGTCATCATATGAGCAGATATAAAGTTGTGCTGAACATTTTTTTAACTTTAGTGTTAACTGCCACTTATCTCCCCTGCTGCCAGTTTACCTGTTCAAACAATACGCTGTCATCAAAGTCATCAAAGTCATGTTTCCTGGGGTATGTGCAGCATCTGTCCTCAGCTGAACTGTGATTTCAGGATGATGCTTGCAGTCTATGTCCTTGTGAGGGAATCTGGTCTCCAGGGTCGCTGGGAGCTGGCTGCACTTTTTATTTTCATGTGACCCAAATGTTCTTTGCTTTTTTTAAAAAAATAATAGAGAATGTTCCTTAACCCTAAACAGTTCAAAATATTTTTTACAAGCCCCTAAATGCCCCCGTGTAAAGCTGGTCCTTGTGATACTGTGTGATATTGCCTTACATAGCTGTAAAGCACACATCTGTGTAATTAAAGGTTGATATAAAGAGGGAGAGACATGAGGCATTAAAACATGTGAAGTATTCTCATAGAAAACCTACATGTGGTAGCTGCCAGGCTGTGTGGGGTTTTCTTCTGCTGTCAGATCAGAGAGGCAGACTGGTCAAACAGAGCAGCGTTATCTCAGGTCAGAGTCGGCCCTACTTTTTCAAAAACACACGAACGCAGCCAGATCCCTAACAACCCGGAGACCCTGAGCACAAAGCCCCCCTCCCCGTGTGCTTTCTGCAGGGTTTGTGTTTGGGAGATCCACGATAAGAAGGGCTTTCCACCTCTTTCAGGTGTCACATGATGAGGAGATCAAACGGCACATGGCATTGAACGTCCCAAGACTGGAATGTTTACCTTTGACAAAGAGCAACGGGAAAAACAGTCTGGTTCTGTCAGGAGCTACTCACGCCCACATATATACGCAAGCACACACTGACACATACACAAACACGCATGCTGGTCCCCCAGATTCACTTAAGGTGATTTAAACCTTGCCCTCTTGAGGGCGTCGGGAGAGGCGGGGGGAGGGTGGAGGTTTCCACGACAGAAGGGATGAGAAAAACAGGGCTGTTTGCAATCACACCCACTCAAGGAACGCACACCTGCACGAGCGCTGACGCTGAAAGTTCTCTGAGGTTTACATACAGCACTGTGCAAAAGTTTTACATCCACTTAATGTGTTTAGATTCTCATCTGTCACACATTAACACCATCAGCACGTGTTCGTCATTAATCAGGCAACATCTGTGGCATGATGACACAGGAGTACTGCAACAGATGGTCTGGCCCCCACAGTACTCTCTCCATGAGTCAGTCCAGGATTACACGAGAATACGATAACAAATTCAACAAAATCATCCCAAAGGACCCGACAAGAAACACTGTGCAAGAGGAAAATGCCTGCTGCCTTATAGTCAAAGGCTGTTCACAGTAAATATTGATTGAATAACATGTTGTTTTTTCTCTTCTTTACAAAATTATGAGATTTATACTTGTCTTTTATTTACTTTGTTCAGCTCTTTTCAACATTGTATTACTTGTCAGTCAGCTGTGCAGCACCTGGATTCACCCCAAATCTAAGCTTTTGTTGAGACAAAAGCTTCTATACAAATAAAGTTATACAAACAAATTCTGAAAACACAGACTGCATATAACAGAGGAACGTAACTTTCAACTATGAAAAATGAAAAGAACGTGGAAGTAGCTGTATTCTTTCCAATGTCCAGCAGGAGGCAGATTGTCTGAATTCAAAATAAGTCCGATTGTATAGAAGTCTATATGAAAATGGCCCTTGACTGCTTTGATCTGTGACCTAAGCAAACTCTTACATCCTAGATGCTGTTCATTTTGTAATTTGTGGTCCCTATTAGAGTAAAGAAAGGGTGTAAAAGAACCCACCCACCACTTTAATCACACTCTAGATCTTGTTTTAACATATGAACAGTGTTTCCTGAAAACCGTCTCTGTTCTGATCATTTCATGACAACATTTAAATCTGATGTCTTTCTGAAAGCGCTGTAGTTTAAGAATATAATCCAAACACTGTTATCGTCTTCAATGCCCTGTACCAACACAGAGCAGAGCAGCTACCTGAACACTACTCCAACAGAAGTAAATTATCTTGTTAATAATTTTACCGCCTCACTACGTATGAAACTGGATACTGTAGCTCCTGTGAAAAATAGAGCCTAAAATCAGAAGTACTTGACTTCCTGGTATAATTCTCAAACACGTAGCCTAAAACAGACAAGTCGTGAGCCGGAGAGGAAATCGCGTGTCACAAATTTAGAAGATCATCCTTTAGCCTGGAGAAATAGTTTGTTGCTTTATAAGAAAGCCCTCCGTAAAGCTAGAACATCTTATTATTCATCAATGATTGAGGAAAATAAGAACAATCATTGCAGACCAATCTCCAACCTTCTTTTCATATGAAAAAGTCTTGAATGAGTAGTTGTCAAACAGCTAACAGTTTGTCTGCAGAGGAATAGCTTATTTGAAGGGTTTCAGTCAGACACAGTGACCCATGGCACAAATGACAAAGAGATCTTGTGACATAATTATCCACACTTGTTACCGTCATAACACTGACATCTTGATTGATGTCTTGGGGATGAGAATTTCATTTCAATTTAATTATTCACTTTTATTTACATAGCGCCAAATCACATCAACAGTCCCCTCAAGGCGCTTTATAACTTAGGGTAAAGACTGTACAATAATACAGCAAAAACCCCAACAATTAGCTGGTTGACTATGAGCAAACAGTCGGTGACAGTGGAAAGAAAAACTCCCTTTTAACGGGAAGAAACCTTCAGCAGAACCAGGCTCAGGGAAGTTTACCCATCTGGCTCAGTGCGGTGTGAGAGGAGGGAGACGGGACAAAAACCACACTAGAGAATGAGATGGAAATTCCCTTCAGTGAGTCTCAACTAATAATTAGCCATTCAGTCTTGATGACATCATCTGTTAGCCTCCTAAAATCCACCAGGCACTTCTGCAAGTAGGAATTTTGTTTGGTTAAAGCTGGTCAATCTAACACCCATACCTTTAGCTACCGTATCTGTGACTGGAAGACTATTTACTTTGGTAAAATAGTTTTTAAAATAATAAAAACTACGGTTATCACATATCAAAAAAAATATGCATTCAGTGTCTTATCGTTTGATGAGCCTCAATTATGTCTTATCTTTTCATTTTACATAAGAACAAAAAGGAAGTGTTTTGATAACAATAATAAAAAACGAACGACCTTTCATGACAGGCATAAAGATACAGCAATGTGGGCAAATCTGTGTGTATACAGTCATACTATACATTATTACTTGCAGCTTATGGTGCAAAACAATCACCAGATTCTTACATGGCTGTGGATGGTGGATAATGATTGTTGGGTTTTCTCTGAATCCAATATTGTATGATCTACTGTACAACATAACCTTCCTCTCGTGTTAGGGTCGGCACCGACCCATTTTAAATTTCAAATGCATAAAAAAAAATCACAAACATTTGTTTATTGTATCAAGGCTTTTTGACTTTGTCAGGAACCTCTATTTATACAAAATAAAACAAAAAAAAATATTTTCACTAAATTATAAAATGCCCTAGTTGAAATTATGACCTTTGTGTTGTTAGGGTCGGTTTCGACCCAGGTATAATATTATGAGTATAAAGCAATAATTAAAGCCAAAATTGAAATCATAAGTGCACTGTCAGCTAAAACATTGACAGCAAGCTCCTCTCCTAATCATATGAGCTTTAGGGGATTCTTATTTTGCGTGTTTTTTGCAGTATACCTGCACAAAAACAAAACAAAATAAAGACGGGACATGTCAAGAATTTACTCATTTGAGTGGCCATTTGACTTCCAGAGTGCACATTTACAATTTGCAGCATACAAAAATGAGAAGAAGATTCACAGTGAGCCAAGTTCTGCATCATATTTTTGGTGAAAATGAAGGAGAGGACACAGAGCAGCATAGCGATTCAGATGGGCAGGTTTCTAGGAGGAAGACAATGTGGATTATCATCCAGAAGACACAGACACATCTGATCATTTTTCTTTTTTTTTTTGCCTGTCCCATTTGGTTCTTTAGCCGTCAGAATTGTTGTCTGAAGACCAACAAGGATACCCAATGGATTTATTTTGCCAAATGGATCATCATGGCATTGCCGTATTGGTCCATTTGATCGACCTTTGTTTTTATTATTTATTTTATTTTATTTTCAGTTGTTACAGACGGGACAGACATGAGTGAGGGATAGGAAAGGGAGAAAGAAAGAGGAAGGAAAAGAAAAACAGAAGGGGAGAGGGACAGTGAGAAAGGGGGGAAAAAATATCTCCGGGATCACCTGTTGAGAGAAAAAGAATAGAAAACAAGCAAAAAAAACAAAAAAACAAAACAAAGCAACATACTATACACAACACCATCGCATTAATCTAGCTAAGTGTAAACAGCAGTAAATACTAAATATTGAATGTTGTTGTGCAGCACGCAGGACAGACAGCGCACAATGTGCTTTGAAGTAGCAGCCAAGAAAGGTGTGATTTAAGTCTACAAACAGTGAACACCTGTGTGCACACCTGTGTGGGTCGGCGCGCTTGTATTCAAATGGTTTCCCCATGTAATGGTCTGCAAGAGGATGTAGAGAGCCATAGCCCTGTCCCTCAGGGCATGAAGCAGGCATGGAGGAGATCCAGGCCCCAGACATCCAGAGGTCCCAGAGTGCAAGAGCCCAAGGAGGACCACCGGAGGGGCATCCGTGCCACCTTCATGGGAAGGGCTGAGGATACCCAGACGAGGGGTCACCCAGTAGCCACCGGGCAGAAACTAGAGGGGGCTGCACCGGCGTGCCCGCCGGCTCCGCCGGCAGCCAGCTGTGCCAGAGTGAACCGAGCCGCAGGCACAGAGGCCGGAGGCCCGAGGGCCCTCCGCGCCCCGGAAGAGGCCACATCTGATCATTTTCTGGGCAACGATGTCACTTCACACATTTGATTCAGGAGTCCTCAGATTTGACAACACAGAGACCAGACCGAGGTCTGACAAGCTTGCTCCCATCAGGGATGTCTGGGAGAGATGGGTGCAGCTTCTTCCCCTGATGTTCATCCCAGGGCCAGAGGTGACAGTGGATGAACGTCTTGTCCACTTTTCGAGGAAAATGCGGCAATACATACCCAGTAAGCCAGGGAAATACGGCAGAAAAATCTGGGAAGCCTGTGATGCAAAAACCAACTATGGCTGGAATGTACAGATTTACACAGTCAAAGCTGTGAGTGGCACCCCTGAGAAGAAACAATGAAAATGTGTGGTCCTCGATGTGACCACTGGACTGCAGGATCACAATATCAGCTGTGATATTTTATTTTATTTTTTACCAGATATGATCTCGGACAAGAACTTCACAAAGGTGTAACTGTATCATTGGGAAGTGATAAAAAGCCCACAATTACCCACGACTATAACCAAAAGAAAGGAGGAGTGGACTTTTTCTTTTTTTCAGTTTATATTAAAGGTCTACTGCTAAAAAACAACAAAATTTTTTGTCTTTTTTTGATGTAAATATCTATGGGTCGAAATTGACCCGTAACACCATAGATGTCATTTTAGTAATTAATCTTAAAATGAAAAAAATCAATAAAACAGATTTATTTAAGAGATGTGTCCTATACCCCTCAGTAATAGTCAGGTAACACAAAAACCTTTTATTTATTAATATGATTCTCTTGAGGTTAATTTTACAATTTTTTTTAATTAAAATCGAGGGGTATAGTGACAAAAAAAGACCCACAGGCCCACACCAAAAGTATTAAAACCAACATTTTCATGGATAAGGAAGCCTAACATGATAACCAAGAGATGAGAAACAAATTGGATGATCACTTATTGTTTTTAGTGTATTTTATAACTGATTTAATTCACGGGTCAAAACCGACCCGTTAACATAAGAGATGATAACAGAAAGCTAACACAAGAGGAGGGATAAAGCACCTTGAGGCGACTGTTGTTGTGATTTGGGGCTATATAAATAAAATTGAATTCAATTGAATAATGCTACTCTCTATCTACTTCTCTTGAAAAACTGAAAAGGTGCTTGAATTACTTCTGTGTACTTATTATTGTCTTCATGCACAATAATAGTAATCACAGTGAACTTTATATTTTAAAGGCTCTATAGAATTACAAATGGAACCTCCAACTATCCAGTAATCCTCTTTGTGCCAGCACTAAAACTCCCTTTTATCAGGAAGAATGGTCTGGAAATACCAGGTACAGGGTGAGGAGAAAGCAACGAGAGAGAACAAAAGAGTGTAGAGGTAACAAATAACATTCAATGCAACAAACAATCGAAGCGTGGCTGGATGGTGAGGCCACTAACCACAGAGCAGGAACACGCAGCTCTGCAGCCTGAGATACCTGCAGAAAGGAACAAGGAGACTGGACAGAGAGAGAGAATCACAGACTGTGGGAGAGATGGTTAACAGTGCATCTATGATCTCTGGTAAGACATACGTGCAGGAGTGTACAGTAAGGTAATAAACAGACTCAAGTTTATGCTCAGAAATTTCAGCTCAGTCTTCAGTTGCTGCTCAGGAGGCAGGGCAGGTTGTCTCCCAATCAGAATGTTGGAGGTTCGATCCTCGTCTCCTTTAGTTCTTGGACAAGATGCTGAACTCTGAGTTGCTTCCAATGCATCCATGTGAGGGTGTTAACGTTAGGTTAAATGTGTGCGCGAATGAAGTTTTCAGAAGAAAGTACCTTGAGTGTTCAAATAGAAAAGTGCCATTTACAGTCCATCTTTCTTAGGTCTGAAACTGCAGAGATGTCAGCAGGATCAATCAAAGTAGTGAAAACCTGGAAATGTTTGATTGAGATGCAGACGATCCCTCAAGAAACGTCTCCACAATATGGGGAGTCCATCCAAAGCAATCCATGCCACAGAAAAATCTGTTTAAGAAATAATTCATACTTTTTACCATGTATGAGGCAAGGGGAACACACTTATAAACACATATTGTCTATAATGTTTACGCATTTTGCACAACTGTTCGTGTCTTTATCTTACTTTTTTTTTAATGTAGCGTATATCTAATATATCTATATCTAATGGCCACATTTGTTTCATTTACTTTTTTATAGTATTATTTTTATCTAAATAAAAAACAAACAGCTGTTCTGATTTACCCTCTGCCAGATCCAAATTCTTTACAGTGTTAACAAAGGGAAACTGAACCTTTTTAAATCCACTTTGTCCCACAGAAAATAGTTTTTGCTTTTTCTAGAGGAAGGTTTTGCATCATTTGATGTGTGTAAAGTTTGGATTTTCTTCCCTCTAATACAATACCATTGTGTTTTTGGCATTTCAAAGTCTGACGTCCGTTAGTGTCTGTTCATTTTTATTATAATTGTGTCCTTTTGAATACAAAACAAGTAAAAATAGCTTTGGGTCTACCGGGAGTTGTTTTGAAATAATCTCCCCATGTGTCAATTTGACCTCTTGCTCAAAATGTTTTAATCTTTCTGACATTTAATTTCGCAGGAGTTACACATGCTAACATTAACTAGAGGTGTATAATCAAAGTCTGAGCTCCAGCACAAAGTGATTAAGTGACTAAGTCTTTGTTTCATGCACTCAGGTTGTAATGTTAACTTTCTGATGGACAGAATGGAACATTTCATGCACTTTCACAAAAATTCCTGCATGATCTGTGTTTCACCAGGTGCTTGTCGAGGGTCTACTAAGTGAGTTGAGTCCACCTGCTTTTACAAAACTTCTTAGGTGTAGCTATTTGAGTGAAAACGAAGCTTCCGTTAAAGCGGCATTATGCTTCAATTCTTCAAAATCATCAGTTTAGATGATAGATGAGATCTTGAATTTTATAAAGTCCTTTGGAAGCCCAGACTTTGAATGTAGGACCCGCAAAACTGTTTCTCCAGTGTTGATATATATTGTGACGAAGACTCCATCTGTTTTAAATATTTTCCCACAACCCACATTCTTCAGAATTTATTCTACGCATCTTTGAAAGAGGTTGGGTGTATTTGCTTGTTGAAGAAAAGTTTCCAGAAAGCTTTTTAAAGGGCCTGAGGATGTCAAGCGAGGCATTACATAGAGAAACAAAGTTCATGTGGGAGTGGGCTGGGCTTAGTGACGGTGTCAAATACAAGATTTTCAACCAGGACAGATTTTGGATCCTGCTTGGGTTTTTAAAATTAGACTTCCAGTTTGTTTATCCACCAGCCAAAACCAATCACCATAAATGTGGACATTAGAGGACTGTGCTCCGACTTCACATTAGTAAATGATTTAATATTTGATTAATAGACTGGTTTATTTGCCTTACAGAAACCTGGTTACAGAAGGATTAATATGTCTGATGATACCCAGTTATATCTGTCTATGAAGCCAAATGATCAAAACAATTAATTAACAATTAAAACAGTTAATTAGTTGTTACTTGGTCTTAAATACATAAATACAAAAACAATACTTAAATACATCTGCACAATATTTCAAAAATTAGAAACCTAGATTATATTTCTCCTATTCCGTCTTCATTGCATTGGCTCCCAATCCCTGCAATCCTTCTTCTCACACACATGCTTTGAATAATCAGGTCCCATCATAGCTTAAAGACTTCATAGTACCATATTATCCTAATAGAGCATTTTGCTGTCAGACATCCTAGAGTTTCTAAAAGTAGGAGGCTTAAAACTTATAATTTATTTTTTGATGAAGCTTATAGTTAAAGCTGGATCAGGTGATCCTGAAGCGTCCCTTAGTTATGTTGCAATAGGCTGCAGGACTTTATGCAGGGCACTGTATACTTCTTCTCCACACACCTGTTTTCACTCCCCATGTATTTATATACCACGGCAGCATGTTATTACATTTTTGTCTTCTCTCTCTCCCTTATTTCTAGTCAGTTTTGTTCTGTAACTCTGTGCTCTGTGTTCCCTTTCTCTAGTTGTTCACAGAACAGTAGTACCAGGGGTCAGAATCAGCAGTCAGGAATATGATGTGAGTGGGCACAATGACGCTAATCCCCAGCAAAGTTGTTCTTTTTCTTCTCCTCCCCTTCTCACAAGATTTCCTTAATCGGATCATTTATGTCTTATTAAACAGCCAGTGCAGATCATAGATTGGGGTTTGGCATCGGGGGCTGCTCTCACCACTTTAAGGTTGTGAATAGGGGAACGGATTTATCCGTTAGACCCGAGCATCTTGGCATGCTGCATGATGGCTCACGTGTGTGTGTCGGACAGTGTGTTTCCAAATGAGTGTATATGTTTGTGAGCTTGTGATTGTACACTTTTGTGTGGGAAACCCAGGAAATCCAGTCTCCCATGCGCCAGCATCCATTGTGTTTAGTTTCCTCCTCTCGCTCTCTTTCTGAGTGACTCTGTGTGTTTAGCTGCAATGCTTCCCTCTTCGCTGCGGCTCTAATGAGAAGTAGGAGGAAGCCCAAGCCAGAGGATTGCACTTGGCAAAGTTAACTGGAAACAGTCTCATGAATGGGTCAGGGGAGTTGTGTTGGTAGGATTAGCTGTTATTATCTCCCTGTGCAACAGGAGTTTTCCATCCAGACTCATGGTTACTTAAGATACACTCCTCCCCTACATTCCATCCAACCTATGTCCGCAGATCCTTTCTTTATTCACAATAGAACGATCTGTCCAAAACATCCACATCAAAGAATCCCCACTTGAGTAAATAGAGACTGAAGGCTCATGTACAGTTAGGAAGAGCAACAGCGAATAAACACATTCACCACCCTTTGTGATACTGACAAAGGTTCAGCTTCACCTCTTTTGTCTTTTAACTTTATTATCTCCAAATGGGGTGAATAATACACTCACATAACACACTCGTCCAATCATAAAGAGGTTTAAGAAAGATACATTTGATTTACATTAAAAGGACAATATTGTGTTTTATTTTCCAGGTTAATTGTTTTATTCCAACACCAAGACAGAGAGGAAATTAATTCAAACCAAAAGTGATTAATACATTCTCTGATTTGAGGTGTTGTAAACCGAAACCAACTTCTGCTCATGAAGTCATCACAAAGTCAAAGCAACAGATTGTACAGTTTTATTAACTATACAGCTGCACTACCAACTACAGTTATATTGCTTCTGAATTAAGTAGCCCTCTGTTGATTTTGATGTGTCTAGATACTGTATGCAATTGATCCTTTAAGGCAGTGGTGTTTAACCTGGGCACGAAGAAAGAGTTTTGTATTTTGTTATAAAAAGTATTTCAGTTACATTAATGTACATATTGGGTATGAGTCAAAATGTTTGAAGTTTTTTTTCCCTTATACTAAATACACTGAAGCTATTACATAATACTTGAAGAATTAGGTCAAAATAAAACTTTGTAAACAAACCAATATGTGTGGATTTTGTATTTTCCAGTGTTTCGAGCTTTGCTTGACTATTGGCAATATGTTAATAAGCCAAACATTTGTTGCTACACAGGTTGCGATGGTGATTACAGCGTAAAAGAAAATAAATCCAACTGCAAACGTTAAATGTGTCACCACCCACTCATTAGTAAACAATATGAAACAGTATATGAAAGCTAGGACTTTACAGCAGGTACATGGTAAACAGACTAGTTTTTCTACTCTGATGACTCAGATCACTTGACATGCAACAGCCTGCCCAATAGCTTTTCATGCTTTATCTTCCTATTTGACTATGCTGTTTATAAAATGGATATAATTTTTGTTCATTAAATGATGAAACTAATGACTGAGACCAGAAACCCGTCAGGAAAAGGGGGGGAAAAAAGAAAAACACAAAAGGAGTCGCCCCCTGCTGACCTTTATAAAGAATGCAGGTTCTGCTTAAGTTTTCAACATCGTTCATCGTCCAATATTAGCCATAATCTCTTTTCTCAAACAAGATCCTTTAATCTCGGTGTGTGACAGTCCACCTCTCACATTAACTGTACTTACATTGTGACAGGGAAATGTAAACATGTGACATGCCTCACAAATAACTTCACATTTTATGCTCAAAGAGATAACTACTGCTCTTTGAGAGGTAGATATCAAATTAAACAAAGCAAATTAACTTTGCTTACAACATATATTATATATTAAATATATATATTATAGTTTGGATGCTTTATGGCATTGTTCCCACATAGATCCAAACTTATGGAGGTTTAAAGTTATTTCAGCACACCATTTTCATGTTTCTTGGAAGTGGCTTGTTTGATCTCTTTAACCAGAGGAATAAAAACAATCTTTGTGAAAGGGAAGTTCAACAGGCTGTCAACAGTCTCATCAGTAACCATAACAGATAGAGACAGATTGTTTCACCCCAATAACAAAAAACACAAGCCTTATTTTCTCACCACAAGACATAGTGTAGATGATTTCTGCTTTAAATTCCAGGATTTGTTTTTACTATAAAGTAACAGCAGAGCTGAGTACTAATTTATGACTATAAAGTATTGAAAATGCCTATAATCCAGTATAGCTTGCATCTTGCATTACAGAAACCATATGCAGGATACTCCACAGGACAAGTTTGCCTGTGGATTATCCTAAGAAACCAACATGTGGTCTTTGAAAGATCTGCCTCTGAGCATCCCCTCAAAATATTACCTCTATTGTTTTGGGGTGGAGGCAGAAACTTTAGATATTTCAAAGTCTTGACAAATAAACTCCATACTACCTGCTTGACTAGGGTAAGGGGGAAAATATGTGTTGTGATGGGAGGTTCTCTGTGTGTGCTTACAGATGTAAGTCTCTAGGTCAAACTATTGTTATGCTGCTCTGTTTTTCAAACGATTCATCAATCTACAGCAGGTCACATTGATCTGGTCTGTTTGTAGAGGTTATTACAACATTTCTTGCATGTTTAAAGCTGTTTTCTGGCACCTCGTCACATTCCATCTTCGTGGTTGTTCAGAAGAGACCAAACACGAAGGAGTGGTACGAGTAGGTTAGCAGGGGTCACTGCAGTTCTTACACAACATGGAGTTCACTGACCCTGCCTGTATCTGGGCTGATGTGCTTGTAGGAAAAACATATTGTAGAAGACAGAAGATAACACTCATGCATTGGGGAAATCTGTGATGAGAAACAATCTAGTGGGAGGATGTTTTTTTTCCTCAGCTAATCAGAAAAGAGTAGTTTGTGTTTTGGGCTCCTTAGGAAGCATTTGGTTTCACAACCTTGCAGAAGCTTGGTTGTGAAACCGCTTTTCTTGGAAACTCATTTTAATGTTTTGTCCACTGAAAGTATGTGAAGATTTAGGGCTTCATATGGGTTTGATAAAACCTGAAAAAACAACAACAAACCTTAAGGATGACTCATGTGCTTGAGCTCTACAATTTGTCTTGTGCCTGACTGTATAATGTGAAGCCCTTTAAAGCTTAAAAACATTACTGTATGATCTTTGACACTCACTGATACCTAGAGTTTTAGATGAACCCTTGAGTTCAGAATTCTTGGAGTCTTAAAACTCTTCAGGATTTCACAGTAGAGAAAATATCACAAAAGAATGAGTTCATTTTGAAAAATTCAACAATTATGAATTTCATTTGTTTGTACACTAACCAGTGTACTCCAAAAACATAAAATAACAAAGTGATAGGAGACTGCACGGTGCTGTCAGGGGAGAATGTGGCTAGGCAGCATCAGATGGTAGCCTGCATGATGACTTTGGTAATCAAGAAGCAGTGAAGTGAAGGCAGAGAGCAGAGGTATGGATTAAATGGTGGAAAATGAGGCTAGGCAAGGTGGAGGATGCACTCCTAGCCATGTAGCCAGTGGTCCTTCGTTTATCACGGGAGTTACGTTCTAAAAAAAATCCTCGAGGTAGCCAACTTTATTTTTTACAATTATTACAGATGTTTTAAGTCTGTAAAACATCTGTAATACACACTTTAAACACTTTTCTCAAACAGGCACGGACATTTTTACATTTTTCTCTCTTGTTTAAACACTCTCAAAGTTCAAACCTTCGTTAAAAAATAAGTCCAGTATTATAGAATGAAATCAAAGGCACCCAAAGGCTCCCCAACATGTGTTTGTTGGGGAGAAAACTTACAAACATGCAGTACAGCACTTCAGTCACACTGCTAGAGATCGAAGATTTATGTAAAGCTGAACACATTCTGTACTGTACAGGAGACACGGCACGAGATTGATTGACAATGGTCTACAGCCAATCAGGATGCAGAACACAAAAAAACCATGCAAAATTGCACAAAAAAAATCCTCGAAACAGGGAGGCCGCAAATTGCGGTGCGAACTGCTGGTGAACTGCGTTATAGTGAAGGGACCACTGTAGCTGGGAGGATAGGAGTAAAGCAAAGACAGAGGTGCCAAAGGAAAAGGAAAAAGCTTATAGGAAACTGTACACTAAGGAAGGTGAAAATAACTTATATCAAGTGTCTAGATAAAGTCATTGAGCTGGAAAGGTTGTGTGGCAGCTTAGGGGCAGAAATGGAAATGTGCTAACAAATTAAGACAATGTGTTGAGAAGATGGAATAAGTACACTGATCAACTCATTAATCATGAAAATGAGAGAGGATGGATATAATAACACAGCAGTACTGGAAGCACAGAGGATTAGTAGAAAGTGAGGGTAACTGTGAAGAGGTTTGCTGAGGTTAAGGGACTAGAGAGTAAATGGGAGGCAGTGGACTTTTTAAGCACATTATTTAACACAATCTTGGAGTTTGGGCAGATGTCTGAATGAAGAATGAAGAAAAAGTTTTCTGGTACCAGAGATGTAGAGAGATGTAGTAATTACAAAGGGATAATGTTGATAAACCATAGCATGAAGATACGGGAATGACTTGTTTAAGCTAAGTTCAGCAGTGTGGCATCATGCTAAAAAAAAAGAAAAAGAAAAAAAGAGCACTATAGATTTAGTGTTAGATGATCAGAAAGAGTAGCATTGTGTCCTTGTGGATCTAGAGAAAGCATATAAGTTCACAAGCATTGTGGTACTGCATAAGGAAGTCAAAGAAGTATGTGACAGTGATGCAGGACACGTATGAGGATAGAGAGATTGTGGCGAGGTGCTTGGTAGGAGTGACAGATCGGTCCAAGGTGAGAGTGGGAAGGTTTGAATCCAAACCATCTTGTACAATGGTGATGGACAGGTTGACGGATGAGGTCAGGCCAGAGTCTTCATCTACTATGATGTTCACAGAGAACATTGTGCAATCTGTAATGAGAATAGGGAGCAGATGGAAAAGAATCTGGAGAGTTGGAGGTATGCACTGGAGAGAAGAGGAATGCAAGTCAGCAGAAACAAAGCAGAATACATGTGTGTGAATGTTAGTAAGGCAGTTGGAAAGGTGATGATGCAGCTAGTAGAGATAGTTAAGGTAGATGAGTTTAAATACCTGGGGTCAACCATTGAAAACAATAGAGAGTGTATAAAATATAAGGTGGAGAACAGAGTGGAGGCCGGGTGGAATGGAGATGAGTTTCAGGGTGTTGTGTGATAGAAGAATAGTAGCAAGAATGTAAGTGTTGCTCTTACCCAACTCACGAATAAGACATCAAGATTGAGATACAGTGGTCCCTCGTTAATCGCTGGAGTTGCGTTCAAAAAATAACCTGCGATAGGTGAAATCCGTAGCCAACTTTATTTTTTACAATTATTATAGATAAGTCTGTAAAGCCACTCACTACACACTTTATACACTTTTCTCAGACGGGCATGAGCATTTTCACACTTTTCTCTCTTGTTTAAACACTCAAAGTTCAGACCTTTGTAGAAAATTCAGTCCAGTATTATAGAATGAAACCAAAGACCAAAGATGTTTGTTGGGGAGAAAACTTACAAACATACATGTACGTAAACGTACAGCACTTCAGAGTCACACACTGCTAGCGATCGAAGATTTATGTAAATTTGACACGCTGAATGCACGGCACGAGATTGATTGACAATGGTCTACAGCCAATCAGGACGCAGAACACAATGTGCTGTAAAAAACAAACAAACAAACAAAAAAAATGCATACTTGCACAAAAAAATCAGCGAAACAGCAAGGCTGCCAAAGGTGAACCGCATTATAGCGAGGGACCATTGTATAGAGCAACTCCTCTCCAACAATGTTGTGTGACTAAAGTTTACAGTGTTGTTTTTCTTCTAATGATGATTTCATATGTCTTAGTGTATTATATTTTTGATCTAACAGCACTACCATACCTTAAATTGCTCTTTAATATCCTTAGGCTAGTTAGGTTCTTGGGTGGATGTGGCCAATGCAATCCATGTTTGATGCTGAGCTGCTAGGTCATCACTTTGTTTGGTCTGACTCCCATACAAACTGTAGTCTGCAAGTTAGTATAAAAATGCTGATGGCCACTCAGCCTTCTAGTAGATCAGAATCAGAATCAGAAAGGGTTTTATTGCCAAATGTTGAGCAGGTTTACAACATTAGGAAATTGCTGTAGTATAGTGCAAACATACTGTCATATAACGCTTAAATAGACATAAAAATAAAAATAAGAATTAAAGATGCACCTGGTATCATTTTGAAAATCCTAAAGCGCCTCATCCTTGAGTTATCACACTCACAAACTTGGGAGTCCACCCCCAGCAGGGTGATGACACTATCCCATCATCCTTTTAAAGTAGAGGGGTTAAAATGTTGCATACATCTATGCAGTTAATACACACAAACGCTGTTTTGGCAGTCAGGTTGTGTTTTTCCTCCTCCAGTGTTGACAGCAACGTTTACAGTAAGTGATTCTATGACACACAGAGTCATTGAGTAAGCAGTGTAGTAAAACTATCCATAACCCTTCAAAGTGTCTCGGTCAGCCTCATTGCCGTCATCATCTCAGCTCTGCAGTGTCTGATTCAGGCTGCAGATAGACGGCCGTTCCACTACACCACAGCTGTAAATGAGGTCCAAAAAAGACCATTTCCGTTGCTTATCTCGCTGTGTGTGAGTGTTTACCTTGGCACTCCTGACCGGGCGTCTTTGATCATATTGGAGAGTCCATCTGGTGGTAAACACACACACACACACACACACACACACGCAGAGTTGTAAATTTTTTGGTTATCAACAAGTGGAATATTGACATCCCCTGTGGTGATTGCACACAATCAGCACAGCAAAGCTAATAGAAGAAGAACAAGAGTGCGGGTTACTGGTTTATCATTTACCCGTTGAAAAACACAACCTTGGTTACATGTCAGCGTGTATTCTTGTCGTGTTGCCATGACAACCTGTCACGCAGGATGCTCCGCAATGCCGTGGCATTTCCACACCAGTGGTAAACACACACACACACACACATTTTCACAGCACTGATGAATGTTTAGAGGTCGGGTCTTCCTGTGACAGGACTTGAAACATTCCTTTTCTCTCACCAAAGCCTTCGGTAGTGTGGGGTGAGGTGGGTGAGGGTGGGAAAAGACACAAACGAATACCCACTGAGGTCCTGATGCCTTTTACATGTAAAAATCATGAGAAACTTACATTTTTCTCATAAGCAAAAAATTGTAACTGCCCTAAACAGGAGGAGTGCCCTAAGCACTGTAAATGTTTCCTGTTAAAGCTTTCTTCCTCCCCACATTTGCCAAGTCCTACCTAAGGGTGGGTGGGGAATTTGAGTTTCCATGAATTGGTAACCTCTGGGGAAAGAAAAATGAAAGCAGTGCAAAATATTTAAAAAGATTGCTCTTAATCCCACTAGACTCCCACGTGTAATCCTAATATCCAACTTTATAGCATATTTACAACCTGGCCTAAAAAGAAAAACCAAAAAACAGAAACAGTTTCAGCCTAATCTGACCCACTGAAATTGTCCTCTCAACCATGTATGTGTGCTGATTGTTCATTTTAGTTTTAACATCACAGCTTTCTATGTTCTACAAACCATCAAAGCTTCTGCTTCAGCATGGGAGAAAAGTACATCAAAGTATAAAACACAAAAAGTATTTCATTGTTCTTTAACTTTAGGTCTCTTTCAGTGTTTAATTCAAATAGAATTTTATTTATACAGCACCAAATTACAACAACAGTCATCTCAAGGCCTAAGAGCCAGCATTTGGCCACAGTGGGAAGGAAAAACTCTCTTTTAACAGGAAGAAACCTCTGGCAGAACCAGGCTCAGGGAGGGGCGGCCATCTGCTGCGACCGGTTAGGGGTGAGGGGATGGAGACAAGACAAAATATACATTGTGGATTGTGGACTGTGTTTAGTAGATTTGTGGATCCTTATCACATTTGACTGGTGTTTCCTTATATGCAAATACCTGGTCTAGTGAATGCTTGAAGATTGTTGAGTTGTGACACTCGCTTCTAGATGTTTGCCTAAGATGTCTTATGATTTGACACAATATAAAAAAAACCCTGCACTGTAGTTTCTGCAAAACAAACCAAAAAATAGACCCTTATTATGTGTATCTGTTGCATTTAAACCGTTATGAGCAATAAACTTAAGGCATATTGTACACACACCCACACACTTAACTCCTTTGACATGTTTTTACCAGAGCAGACGTGTTTATGTCGTCAGCGCGAGGCCGCCAATGCTGAGCAGCACCAGAGGAGTCAAACTGCCACTGACCCCGATGTTGCTCCAACTTCTTACATGAGCTACTCTGTTTTTCTAGCATTACGTAACTGTTTAACTGAGTTTCGTGTCCTCTCCATATGCACTCTGTATGTGCATTTCTGTCTGTGTTTGTTCAAAATAAGCACAGAATGAGAGTTCTTAGTCCAGGAGACACATCTCCACTGGCTTTATTCTTCATAATCATCGTACGTCAATATAATTGCAGTGCAAACACTTATATTTTAGTATAAAATATTTTCTTTACCAAAATTTACATTCACATAAAACATCTCAATAAATACATCTTCAACAAAAGAACTTGACAAATATTGTATCATCCATAATATATCTCTACAATGTACAATAATAGCTAGTAATACCTACATATAACAATTGAAACCCGTATCATACAGTATGAAAATATCCAATTTACAGGAAAAATATTGTACACAATTCCTTTTCATCAACTTTCAATTAATTGTTTAAAGCAAGTGTATAAAAAATCCTCATTTTAAACCTTTTATAAACTTAAATTAAGCACTCAAGCTACCATATAGATTTAAAATCTATTTTAAATATGATAAGTCCAACGTAATTTCTGTCAGGTTCCAAATAAATCTGATCAAAATCGACACTTGCCATAATTTTGAGTAACAAAACTCAATCAGCTCAAACAGTAAAAATACAGGCATCCAACAAAAGAAAATCCACAATAACCGTAGCAACGCATTCAGTTGTGCTACAGCTCAACACGAAAAAGTCTGATATGTTTATGAAAATAGGTTGGCACATTAGAAAACCAGCTACCTGTTGATTACAGCAGGAGCAGGGAGGAGGAGGAGGAGGAACCTCTCCCCCCCAGGCCTGAAGTCTATCTATCCTGAATATGTCCTCAAAAAGGTTTGCACACCAAGCTCATGAAGAAGACACGGGTCAATTAAGCACCTTACATTCAAGAGGACCGCTACCTTTAGCGCATGCATGAGGACTATAATAAAACACAGTCAACGTGTGTCCGCTGCTCCGCCTGCATTAGTGCTTCATCAAAGCATGCATGTTTGATCTGCAGGCTTCCAGGCAGTGCATGCTCATACAGACTAGAGGAAAGTTAATGGCTGTGGTAAGCCATACTGTGAGTAGCATGCTATATCGTAAAATAAATCATCTGGGTTTGCATGAGGAATCCAGACACAGAGGTTTGTGGGAATCTCCTCATAAACAGAAGGTTTCTTTTTTTCCCCCCTTTCCAAAGCAGCTTCGAGTTCATAAAAATAGTAGAACAGAATATTTTTCAACACTAGAAAATATTTCTTTGTAAACAAGCACACAGAAAAAAAGTTCTCTTTTTTTAAATATAATTCATTGAGGAAGAAGGAATCACACTCGCACAATACTAAAAATAGGTTTTCTAATTCATGCTTCAACTCCACAGATACAGACTGGTGTGGCTAGCTATGCACACTCTATTGGCTACAAACACTATCAGGTCAAAGTAGGATCCAGCTGGCTACAGCATGCAAGGAGTGAATAGGCTGAGATAGGAGACAAACTGCTTTATTGCTACACTTTGACAAGGAAGAATCTGGAAGTCAAGCATCACAGGGAAACAGACAGCACACATGACTGAAATGCAGCAGTGGCATCATGCACTTAAAGACGCTGAGCAGCTCGGCTCACTGAATCAAGAGCTTGCCTCATGTACGAGGGGTTCAGCGAAGGGGCAGAAATGAAGCATACAGCATCAACCACCCACAAATGGTCAAAGGCAACGCCTTGTTGTATTTTGGCAAGTTCGTGTCATTAACTGCCATCTAAAATTCCACAATTGGCTTCAACCACTTTAAACACTGTTGTCTCTAGGACAATGATGCCCCTAAAATGAATTAATCTGATAAATCAATCTAAAAGGCAACAAAAAAAATGGCAAAAATCTCATTGTGAAGAGTGGTCGCTAAGGCAACAGCACTGTTTTGGTTTTAGACGGGGAGAAAAGAGTCAGCTAACGTTCTTAGATGTTGTTGTGACAGGTTTGTGTGCTACACTTTCAATTGTGCATTGCGATGTGTTTTTATTTTTATGCTTATTTAGTTTATCGTAGTGGTGGATCCAGTTTTTTGGCAGTCGGCTATGAAATCCTGGAGACATCCTTGGCCTTTGATTGATGACAGAGCAACGTGGCATCCTGTATCCTGTTCATGACATCCCGCTGTGTGAAACAACAAACAGGGTTTGAATGTGGAGGGACAGTCTGATCGAGGACGCCTCAGGTTCCAGGCTTTAGGCCCAAATCCGGGCTTCCCATTGGATGATCAGTGTCTCAACCTCCCTGCCTTCCACAGACAGAAGAAGAAGAGTGGAGAACAACCTTTCCTCTTTAAATCGCCTTTCTCTGCTACAGCCATCTGTGTTACTCACCCACCTCCACTCTTACATTCTTATTTTTTCGTAGTCACGATGGAGACAGTGCCCTTCACACCACTGCAGTGGGAACAGAGGGCAGGTACCTGGTGGTGCTGGTGGATGTGGTTGGTTTAGCCACACTTGGGCTTGGGGTCCTCATGGCGGCGTAGGTGGTCACCGTTGGGGCGGGGCTAAGCCTGGTGCAAACACTGCCGTGGGCGAACGCACTGGCACGGCGTTCACCGTTGCCAGGCTGTTGCTGGGTTTGAGATGGCCTGCTGCCTTGTCTGCGTCCCTCCAGGAAGTATGTAAGCATCTGACCTTTGCCCTTCACACTGACCTGGCCACGGCACACAAAATTGTAGTAATTGGTGATGAGGCGATAGACGTCCTCTGTTACCTGGTGGAGGCACACAGACGTTTGATGAGCTTTATGACCAAATATTTTACCGTGACACACCTACGACATGACAAAAATGAACAAGAGATTGCACAAGTAAATATATAAGGAGTTTGCAAACAATGAAGCAACAATAATATGCTTTTTAAAAAAGACAAATAAAAATATTATGTGGGCAAAGAATTACATCTGCTCCTGAACACAAAAAGAAAAGATAAAAGTGGATCTTACAGAAGGAGGAACTATCGGTAATCTTCTTATTTTAGTATATATTTTTTTAATATTAGAAAATGTAATAAAAATATTTATTTTGTATGGTAGCGAGGAATCACACAGAAGGTCCTTAACCCATCCCTTGTGCAGGGAAGAACAGCACGAGGACTGTTAGAGCTGCACAATGCCCTCCAGCCGGCCACTGGTGTGAATGTCTCTGACCAAACACTCAGAAACAGACTTCATGACGGTGACCTAAGGGCCCAATGCCCTCCAGTGAGGTCTGTGCCCACTGCCTGGCACTCTGAAGCCCTAGTGGCAACAGACTACCAGAACTGGCACACTGGTACTCTGTGCTTTTCACAGATCAGAGCAGGTTCACTCTGAGCATATCATCAATATCTTTGATTGCAGATACAAAGCTGGAGACAAACAGGAGAGACATTTTCTCTCGGCGCAGGAGAGCATCAGTCAAATTATCACATACTAGGGGAGCGAACTATGAGCACAACATATCGTCACCACATCTCCATTTGTTTTGCAATTTTTAAGTGAGGTCATGCTTTAAACCTCCACTCTATGGACACAAGTACTGGGACACCTACACATTACACCTAGAGGAACTGCTTGATCATGGAAACCCATGACACGAAGCTCACAATTTTGTGCAAATGTTAATGCCCGAGGAGGTTTAATGAGTCAGCACAGTGTTGGCTTTTAGGCACCATGCACCACAGCACTCAGTGACCCTGCTCTGTAACTTTATGTGGTCTGCCACTTCATGGCTGGGTTGTTGTGGTTCTTAAATGCTTCCATTTCACAATAACACCACTTACAGTTGACTGTGAAATATCTATAAGGGAGGGAATTTCACAAAGTGACTTGTTGCAAAAGTACCATCTTATTACAGTACCATGCCTATATTCATCTGTGTAGAATGATCCATTCTTTCACCAGTGTTTGTACAGCCAGACTGCATGGCTAGGTGCCTTATTTTATATAGCTGTGACTGAAAACACCTGATTTCAAAGCTAAACGGATACTACTTTTGTCCTTAGTACATTGTAGCTGCACAAGCTGATGAATGACCTATTTTTGTGCTAAATAAACAGGAAGGGAACTTCCCAAAGTCCAATTTGCATAAGAATATCTGCTCCAAGGTTAGTCCTCCACAGTAATGCTGATTATGTAGCTGCTACAGATGCACTAAAATAAAAGGGGGGAAAAATTTTTTTCTTATTTTTTGCCTAAAGCGAAAAAACATTCTTAACAAGCAAGTTTTGCACAAGAAAGTTAAGCTTATTCTAGGAAAATCTTCTACAATTAAGCATAAATTTTAGACAGTTTTGTCTAGTTTAAAGGCATACAGCAGTTAGATTCATTTGGTAGTTTTAAGGATTCTAGTCAAGCAACTTTTGCTTACCCCAATGACAGATTTTTTTTTCTCAAAAGAAGACAATATTTTAGAATATTTGGCTCATTTCATGTGGGGCTGTTTTTGCAGTGCGAATAATTAACTTGAGCTTGAGTAATTAATGTGACTTTTTGGACCAGCCTGGACCCCCAAGGCCCATTCATAATAAGTCTAAATGTATGTATGTTGCTAGTTTGACTTCCTGATACCTTCTGAAAATATGTTAACCTAAATCCCGCTATTGGTTGTACTCCTCCACCTTCCTTCACTGTTATGGGCAAACATCCACACAATATGAGGCAACTCGTGTTTTCATGTCATGCTGTGAAAGCAGACTTACCCTATCGAAATCAAAATTTACCATAAGAAAATTTCCTTTCAAGTATAAAGCAAAGTCATTTACATATAAAAGAAGTGGGCGAGAACCGAATCCTGTAGGATTCCTGCTCTAATCACTAAAAACATTATTTTTCTTTTTTCTAATTCATGGTTAGAACAGCACCGTTTGGACATCGAAGTTTTAGCAGAGAAGACTGTAAAGTTTATGTATCTTAGTTAACATGTTATTTATTTTGAGCTGCTTTTTGATCAAGCTTATAGTTGGGGCTGGATATGGTGACCCTGAACTAGTCCTTAGTTATGATGCAATAGGCCTAGGCCACTGGGGGCTTCCCATGATGCACTGTGTTATTTCTTCAATCACCTCCTTTTACTCTGTCTATACACCACTGTATTTAGTCATCATCTTCCACACTGTGTCTGTGGTCCTGTCTTCCACCCGCCCAGCCAGTGGGTCGCAACAAATGCCCTTCCCTGAGCCAGGTTCAGGCAGAGGTTTCTTCCTGTTAAAAGGGAGCTTCTGATTGTTAGGTTTTAGCTGTAGCGACTGATGTTGTGATTTGATGCTATATAAAGAAAATTGAATTGAATATATGAAAATAATGAAATACATGAACTTTATCTGAACTTTTCTAATTATTTCCAAATAACACCCTCTAATCTGTTTACCTTCGTCAAATGAGAACTAGTCATGTCAATAATAAAAAGCTATAGTATGCAGCAACTGTTTGTAAAGCAAACATTCAAACTGACTTACTCTTTCTAAATTTATCCCGACTCAATGAGCGAGAGAGAGAAAGAAAGCAGTGGCCTAGCAGCGAGCCAGAGAATGACTGATCTACCTATGCGGTGTGAGTGACAGCACAGCAGAGAATTAAACAGTTGTTTTCTGATTGCTTCACGGTGGTTATGTTTTACGGCACAGCATAGACACGCCCACACCTCCACATGTGTGGTGTGGTGTAGTGTTACTGTGCTTCACTGAGTCTCCATCAGTGAAACATGTGCTTTACTTACAGAGCGCAAAAGAGACAGCAGTGCTTGGTCACTGGTCACTGCATTTAAAGTGCCACCAGCTGCTGTTACTAGCTACAGGCAGCACACTCACTGCCCAAAGAAAGCACCCCAGGAAAGCCCTAAATGTATAAAAATAACACTCAGAGGCCACAGTCTCCACAGGTAAATACACCACTACATGCTTCGGGAGGGTCTTAGGTCATGACTGAGAGAGATTATTTTATGAGTCTATGCAAGTGCTTTCAAGGAACATCCTTAATATTCAGATATGTCCAGCAAAAACCACCCAACTCAGAGAAAAGTTACCCCAAAACCGCTAACTTTTTAGTTCAAATAGCACTCTAATCTTCGCTGGACACCTTCATGCTGTTTTTATTTTTTATTTTTTATCTATGACTGCAATATTGATCTGTGTTGCATGTATTTTCATAACACAGCAGCAGCTTGTAATCTTAGTGAGATCTGTATATTGTTACATTTGGGAATAGAAATAAGAAGAATAGGTAACAGAGAAGACATACATGTGGACTGAAGAGCTGTACCTGTATCTTTCCTTGTACTCCAGTGCTGTCCATCCTGCTGGCTACATTCACTGTGTTTCCCCAGATGTCATACTGTGGCCTCCGGGCTCCAATCACTCCTGCCACCACTGGGCCCACATTGATGCCTGGTGTTAACAACAAGAAATGAGAACAAAGTAATTGCTGAGTGTTGGTTAGTGATAGGATTCATTTCTCTTTCCACTAACATACACCAAACAGCTAGACTTACCCACCGTTTTTCAGCAGCTGGTGGCATATCTTTTAACTTTTCCTTTATGAACAGCAGATTAGATGTGAAGAAAAAGTTTTGATCATATTCCTCATTTAATTCCTGTCTGGACCAGTCATTAATTTTAAACTGGAGAATATTGTAATTCGTTATTATTAGGCTGTTGTAAAAAGTCCCTAAAAAGCCTTCAGTTGATCCAAAATGCGAAAGAAAGAGCATATATCCTATACTAGCTTCTCTTCATTGGCTGCCTGTTAAATCCAGAATGAAACTTAGTGTCTTCTTACATACAAGGGACTGAATAATGAGGCCACTTCTTATGTTAAATAAGCAGTGGCCTGATACTTATGGTTCCTAGGAGTACCACGGGAGGCAGAGCCTTCAGCTCTCAGACTCCTCTACTATGGAACCAGCTCCCGGGAGGCAGATTGAGGCAGTCTTTCCTTCCCATTATTGCCAAGTGGTTGTTCGTAGGGGAGCATCTGATTGTTGGGGTTTCTCTGTATTATTGTAGGATCTTCACATTATAACATAAAGCATCTTGATGTGACTATGATGACCATTTGGTGTTCTGTAAGTAAAACTGATTTGAATTGAATTTCCAAGAGACCATTTTCTTTACGTCAGAATGAAAGTGGCATGTTATAGTTTTTCTCTGATTGCACTCATGGCCTGAATCACTTTAGTTTTCAAGACAATATTTGAACTCCTACAAAAATCAGCGTCTTACTCGTGCTCTTCAGAAAGAGCATTTCAGGTTAATTATTAGCAATTGAAAAATATTTTAGGAAACAAGGGCAAATGATCTGTTTATTTATGTTAGTGCTAAGAGACACATTTTACCAGCAGTATAACATGCTGCTGCTGCTGCAGTAAGAAGAAAAGCATTGTTGCAAGCCAAAGATAACATTTCCAGAGGATGCATGTGGCATACACAGTGTTTCTTTTCCCAGTAACACTGCAAAGGAGGGTATGAAGAATGGGAATGAGTGATAACAGGTTCACTGATTCCCAGTTCTGGTGTGTTACCATAATATTCTATTGCACACAGTAAGCAATAGTAATAACACCATAGCAACAATAGATGTTTTTATGCTACTTCTTCTCTTATTGTAACTGTAGTTTACTGATTTGTGTGATTATTAAAACACAATACATGCAATTAAATCTCACTGCACCTAATATTAGCATCCAAAGAGTACTGAGTATAGATGACAGTTCTCAGAAAAACTTTGTGTACACTCTTAGTGTCACAGAAAACATGTAGTGCAAGGCTGTTAGGAAATTACACAATAATACATGCACAATAACAGACACACTGTCATTCTGATACACTAAACATTTTAGCACTGTTCTAAAAGAGCATCATATTTTATACCCCATAAAGTACTGCTCAAATCTATCAGACATGGCCTCTTGTAATTTCACATGTTTAAACTCACACCCAAGCAATAGTTTAATCCAACAGGGACCAATGGGCTTGGTCTATCTGTCATTTCCATATAATATTAATGTTATGCAAATGCAACTTTCATGAAGTGTTTAGTATACTTATGATAGTAAAAAATGACTGCAAGAATTTCATATCATTTATATCAATATCATTTCTAAAACTATGAAAATACATGTTTTCAAGACATTTTTGCATCAGTATATTGCATCATCTATGTAAATATTTCCCAAGGACTTCAGTGATAGACAGAAACATGGCGCATATTGAAGTTCTAACTTTGGTTTCTTTCCTTTTTGGAAATCCAGAATTGCAAAAATTACCAAGAGTTGCATTTTTGCAGAGTAAGTCCATCCAAGCACACAAACAGAGGCAGTTTCTACATGTGGAGCCACCTAGGCTGCAGACAGGATGGCACTGTGTACACCAGGTTTCACTGGGATTAAACAAGGGCTCTAGCTGCAGGCTCCCCACAGGATACCCAACACAATGGAACCCAGAACTTCAGGTCTCGAAGTGACGAGCTTCCTGCGGGGAACGCTCTTTCTGTGATGCATTTCCTCCCAAGCTTAGCGGCACCGAGTGTTCACGGTGTCCAGTGCAATAGGTCAGAAGTTCTGACATCCATATTTATAGGCCATAGAGTGTGTATGTGTATCTCTTCACTCACCTACTCTGAGGACAAAGTCATTGTAAGACTGGTAGTTGATAGCATCCAGGACATCAAACATCTCGATGGCAAAATCTGACACGGTGCATAAATGTGAGGTGATGGACTTTTTCGCCTGAGAATCAGAGGAAGACACATATGTGACATATTAATGCAGAAATAAACCTGAAGTAAGAAGCAATATTAGCCTTCATTTCTGTTTTCCTGATGTGGTAACATGCATATGTATCTACAGAAACCACAAAGACATGCTTAAGGGTTACCCAAAAGTGAAACCGTGATGTTTGGGAGCAAGTTGCATAAAGGGCTCTTTTGTTTGGCAGCTTTGTGGGCTTTAAATGCACTTTATGAAAGCAGAATATGCTGACACCACAGATACCAGTAATCCCCCACAGAGGATTTTGTGGTGTGAAATGTGGCAGTGTTTAAAAGATCAGCACTCAGAGAACACAAACTTGGAAAGGCTAGTCCTCTCAACAGTACCCTGGACACCCAGAACAGTTTTCAAATGTGCAAATACACTGTAAACAAGTGCAAAAACCTTATTCAGGAGATAAATATAATTAGTGGAGGTCTACCTTTGAAGCAGTTGTAGGAACCAGCCCAACTGCAGCCATGTATGTACTGCCAATGGTCTTAATTTTCTCAATGTCCCTGTAGCACTCTTTATCCATCAGCTGGAAGTGGGGAAAAAGAAGGAAAAATTGGACAAAAACAGGAGAAACAGATTACCACAACAAGAAAATTCAAATCAAATTTTCTGCTGATTTGTTGGTTGCACATTCTTAAAGCCATTTGATTGCAGTGACTCATTGTCAAGTTCAAGAAACCCATTTGAGATGATCTGAACACTACGCTACACTACCTGAGCCTCCACTCAGGTAGGCTGTGGTGTTTAAATTATGCTTAGTCGGTAGTAAGGGGGCCCAAAGTATGTCAGGAATATATCACCCACATCGTTACATTACATCCCCACAACCAACCAGATGCATGGATCCATGATTTAGTGTTATTTTCTGACCCTACCATATGAACGTCACAGCAGAAATTGAGACTCATCAGAGAAGGCGACGTCTTCTGTGGTCCAATTTTAGTGAGCCCCTGTGAAAGTAGCCTCAGGTTGCCCTCATTAGCTGACAGGAGTGGCACCTGGTGCGGTCTTTTGCATCGAGGTTTCACATTATCTCTGTTCAGAGATGCTCTTCTGTATTACTTGTAGTGAATGGTTATTTGAATTATTGTTGCCTTCTTTTCTGTTCAAAGCAGTCTCCTCTGACATCTACAAGGCAGTTCTAACTGCCTTGTAACCTCAAAGAAACGCTCTCTTTTTCCAAACCATTCTCTGTGAATCTTACAGATGGTTGTGAGGGAAAACCCCAGTTTCTGAAAATACTTAGACTGGTCTGGCACCAATATATTCTAAGTGACTTAAAAGACTTTTCTTCCCCATTCTGATGCTCAGAAGTTCAACAGGTTGTCTTGACAATCTCTACACACCTAAATGCACTGCGTTGTTGCCATATGATTAATTGATTAGATATCAGTCATTAACAAGCAGCTAAACAGGTATACCTAATAAAGTGGTGAGCGTGAGTATATTACAAGTGACAAACTAATCTGAATACAATTTAAAATGGACTTGTTTGGCATGTTTGAGTAAATGAATGCTTTGTGCAGCTGATTATAGATTCAAGTTGGCCAAAAAGCATCTGTAAGTAATTCCTTATTTTCCCAGCTGCCACCATTGCTTTTTATATTCCATAAATAAACAGTATTTTCTAAACCCTTGGTCATAGCCACATCATCTCTGAAAATTGCACTGCTGGCCAGAAGATTCACTACATGAAAAACATATAAAATGCTGCAGATTTATGGATGATCTGATGGAACAAATTATTTCAGTCACCTCATCAAAGTCGGCGATGATCTCATTGAGCAGCCTCAGACACTCAACTCCCATGTTGTTTCCATCCAGCTCGATGTAGAAGTCATTAAAGTTAGCGATAGAGGCGAACAACACTCCGACCTGAGCGTACGACTGGTAGTACAGATCCTGCAGGGTAGAACAATTCAATAAAAATAATTCAACAACCCATACTACCAAAGAAGAAAAAATATTTGCATATGGAAGATTGTGTTCGCTTACTGAATCTTTGAGCAAGACTGTTGTCAGTATTAAATAGCAGTTACCCGGTGCCATCACAACCCCAACAAATAAACATGCTTCATCCTGATGTCCATAGTGTTTTTGCAGCCATTTTTGTATTCAGCTGTCTTTAGCTGTAATGTCTGCCTGTATAAAGCAAGTTGGTTTTTGATCACGCTGCACTCTTCCCAGAGTGTAACAGTGCTCTTAAGATGGGCTGTGTACAGTTTCTAAAGGAAACTTTTCATTTTTAAGAAATAATCCCAATTAAACTACTTGGTTTATTTTTATATGTGACAGGTTGAAGGACTACTGTTGAAGGACTACTGCATATAAAACTGTTCAGTTAATACTAATTCATATCAGTTGATATAAGGAGTTTATTATTTTTCATGTTATATTAATGGCTTCATGTTACTTAAGAGAACTGCAATCTATACATCTCTGATCGGCTAGTAAGCCTTTTCTGGGATCGATTAGTAGTGTCTCTATTCTCCACTAGGGGGCTTTCGCGCGTTCTCCTCACTGCAATAAACGACTGCATGAGAGATGCAAGTCATAATCACTCTCATGATTCTTTTCCCCCTGTTTTCAGGTAAAAGTGTTTAAAAGTTGATATATTTCCAATGTGTACACTGTTAAGATATTTAAGAGGTAATCCTTTATTGTTTTGTAAGCGTTTGAAGCATTATATTACAGTTTTGTGCACATATACGTGGCGGTTTTGAGCCTCAGTTTTGTACTGTGTAATGACCAGTAAGATAACGGCAGGAGCTAAAAACGCCGCTATTGTCAGCCATTTGGTCAGGAAACGTGTTCTGGCATATATAGTAAGCACTTTAGTATTTTGGTTTATTATTTAGTGTTTTTCTTCCACCATGTGACATTAAGCAGTACAGAATGTGAAACGTTTCTGTTCATTTGCACTGCAATAAACGACTGCATGAGAGTCATAATCGCTCTCGTGATTCTTTTCCCCCTGTTTTCAGGGGTGTAACATTTGGAGGCACCGCTGGGATAGCTGCTTAGATGTCCGGTGTCCACAATCTGCACATCGTAGTCCAAGCCAGCCAAATCCCCCCATACAACCCAGGCAGACTGCAGCGAGGAAAGTATGCTATCGAGGCGCACTGGTAGCTGTGTTTTAGCGCATGTTTCTTGAGGCCAGCCAGAGATCATCAGGGGCTGCAAAAGCGACTCAGCTCAGCGTCACCTGTACATGCAAAATTCTTCCTGCCTACTGCCACAATGTCTTCGGTGGAAGAGCTGCAAGAAGAGGTTGTGCGTGAAATGCACACTCTGTCCAAAGATCAACTAGTGTCAATCTGCGAGTTCCTTGGCATTGCAGAGAAAATAGATGTTAGCAGAAAAATACGACTGTCACTGCTAACACACATCCAAATACACATTGAGAGAGAAGGTATAACAGTACTTGAGGATGAAGGAATGTCAGAACTGTTGTTGCTTAATGATAAGATTGCTGACGTAATGAAAGAGACAATTGTTGAGACTGAACCAAATGCAAATGGAGGGGGTTATTCAGGGCACAGAGAGCAACTAAACACTGCAACCTCACTGGTAACAGAGACAGCTAATGCAGTTAACACAGCGGTTAGTTCCCACTCCCAAGCTAATCGCTCTGTCCCTAACTCATCTGTGTCAAGTGCCCCCCAACGACCAAGCCCTTACTGGCAGAAAGATTTCAAAATATCAGGCCAGATTGGTGAACCAGATCAAAAAAATAAACTGACATTTTCCAGTCTTGCTCACCAGATCGAAAATGGACTGAGCAGAGGCTACTCAGAGCTTGACATTGTAGATGCTGTCATCATAGCTATCTTGCCAGGTCTACAACTACGCAGCTATTTGGAGGGAAAAGCTCAACTCACCCTTCCGACTCTACGCCTGCGCTCCCATTTCCAAGAGAAGAGCGCCACCGAACTCTATAAACAAATTGCCTCTGAGGTACAGACCCCAAAAGAGACTGCTCAAAGCTTCCTGATGAGAGTTTTAGATCTAAAGCAGAAAGTCTTATTCGCTTCCCAAGAGTCAGAGTCAGGACTCAAATACGACCCAGCTTTAGTCCAGCGTATGTGTTGGCACAACATACTCATGGGCTTCCAGAGTGACAGTGTCAGGATAGATATGCAGCCACTCCTGTTAGACTCTAAGACACCTGATGAACTCCTGTTAGAGAGGTTAAATATAGCTTGTGCCAATGAGGCAGAAAGGAAAAACAAGAAAAGATGTTTAGCATCACAGACTGCTACAAGTGTGAGTGCAGTGCAGTCAGATGATGTGTCACCTGCTAAGAACCCTGTGAAAGAAGTTAAAGCTAAGATACCACCCGAGCTTTTAACTGAGTTAGCGGAGCTTGAGACAGGTGTAGCCTCCCTGAAAGGTCTCAGTGCAGAGATAGCTCAGATTAAAGAGACTCTACAGCAGCCGGTGCCTGATCCTCAGTCATATGCCCCACCACCAGTTATGCAGTATGATAGGGACCAGCAGCAACAGCAGTATTATAGCTTCCAGGGCCCCCGTCAAAGAGCACCACTCCCTCAGTATCCTGTACAGCACTACACAGGTAGTCCTGCCTGCCGTGAGAGGAGGTGCCACATTTGCCAGCACAATGGAGTCAACAAGCGCTGCACCCACTGCTACCTCTGTGGGAGTAGAGAACACTTTCAGGCTGGATGTAGAAGCAGAGGTATGAGACCATATAAAAAGAAACATTTAAACCACCAATGGTTACCACCGAGGGACGAGTGTTAACCATGCCCATCATCCACAAGTCCCAACATTGCTCCAACTGTAAACAAGAAAAGTCAGGCATGAGACAGTGTTCAGCATGTAAAAACACACTTTATTGTTCAAAAGCATGCCAGAAACAACACTGGAGACAACATAAGAGACAATGCACTGGCTTAAAGACTAACAAAGACAATGAGACTGTTCAGGTACCACTGCCGCCAGCTCATGTAAACACCCCTCACAAAGTCACATCTCTGGTGGGCAGGCAATGTCTGGTTGAGTGTCTCCTGGACGGCCACAGGCTTCAAGCAAGGGATTCAGGCTCACAGGTGTCGATCATCGATGAGAAATGGAAAAAGGACTTTTTGCCACACACAGAACTGAGAGATGTAGCCGATATTATGGACACATCTGAACTCACCCCGACCGCAGCAAATGGGACCCACATGCCATATCTTGGGTGGGTTGAGACAACCTTCCAACTTGTTTCCGGAACTGAACAAACTGAGAAATTGACCATCTCCATGTTGGTAATGAAAGGTTTTCAGCTCACATGCCCTATTATAGGTTACAATGTCATTGAATACATTGTGAATAAGACTGACCAAGCTAAACTGTACAGCACAGTGAGAAAAGCATTTCCCGGCCTCAAAAGACACAAGGTGAAAGCTTTTATACAGGCTGTTAGTGCAGATACAGTTGACAAGTACAATGTAATGACAAAGAAAGACTGTATTACTGTACCTAAACAAAGCCACATGCATGTTGAGGGTCGTATAGCAGCAGGGCCATTTAAACAAGACATGGTCATGATATTTGAGCCAGACTTAAACCCTCAGTGGCCAGACAATCTTGAGTTTTTTGACACTTTGGTTAAAGTTAAGAAGGGTACTTTACCCGTCATAACACTAGGTGTCTCTAACCCCACTGACCATGAAATTGTCATTCCAGGCCGTACATTAGTTGGCTCGGTTCAGACTATTACAGCTGTTTTACCTGCCCAAGTGTTTGAAACAGCCGCATCTGTAGCTACTGCAGTGGTTCCCAAACTTTTTTTGCTGGGCCCCCCTTTGTTTTACAAGAAAAATGTTTGCGCCCCCCACGCGTGCACGCACGCACACACACTAACACATCCTCCAACCACACACACCCATATTTTGCTCCATTGCGGTTTATTTCACACCTCAAACATTTAGTAAACAATTAAGCAAATACAAGTAATCTGCAATAAATTACAGATAGTAATAAAATAAACTACTAACTCTTTTACGCTACGTCCGCACCTACACGGGTATTTTTGAAAACGCAGCTGTTTCGTCCACACGTAAACAGCGTTTGGAATCACCGAAAACTGTGATTTTTTAAAACTCCTTTTTTGCGTTTACGTGTGGACGAGGAATACAGAGTTCGTCATGCAACGTCAAAGGTATGTGCCTTTTTCATGTCACGCTGTGTGCCACGTTATTGTTTACATGAGATGAATTGCAGAATGGCAGATAGACACAAAATACTGTTAATCTGACTATCTGCAGGTTTTACACACAGTTACTGTCCCTCCATTTACAAAGGCAGAGGTGTCACGGTGTGATTATTTTACGTGTAGTTGTTTTTTTTTTAATATTCAACATTGCTATCAATACATGGGTTTAAAAACATAAATAACTGTGGGATACTGTTTGTCCGTGATTTGAACCAGGGGAACAAATCGTGGCAGGATCAGCCTGATATTATTTTTATCCCGCTGTAACTTTACTTTATAAAGAGCTAACATCTCCAAATTGTCAGGAGTAGTTAGTTATTATAACAAGTGTTTATATGATTTGAAGAGCCCAACACGTGCTCCCAACGAAGGCAAAACCAGTTCTGCAGGGGAGACCTACCTCGGCACTTGTGCAGGTGAAACCAAAGGGAAGATATGCTTCACCATATTTTCTAGTCTTTGGCTTAGAATGAAGTTGGTTTGGAAACCTATTCAGTGATGCTTCATCTCCTGCTTTGCGTTTGTGTGGGCGCCCCGTGCTAGCAGTGTCCAAGCGTTTTGTTTTTTTCCTTTTCATACCGCGCCCCCCCTAGGGGGCGGGCCCCACACTTTGAGAAGGTCTGAGCTACTGTTAACCAGACAAATACACAAGCCCAGTGTAGCTCTAGTGAAGAGTGAGACCCACCTGTAGATCTTAGCCACCTGGGTGAAGAGCAGAGAGTATTAGCGAAACAGATGCTCAGAGAGGAATGCCATTCTTTCTCTAAAACAGACAATGATATAGGCTTTATTGAAAAACTGAAAATGACCATCTCACTCAAAGACAACGAACCAGTCAAACGCACATACCTGCCTGTGCCACGGCCGCTCTACCAAGAGATGAAAAGTTACCTGCATGATTTAATAGCACAAGGCTGGTCAGAAAGTCAGACTCGTCACATTCCTCACTAGTTGTTTGTGTTAGAAAAAAAGATGGTACTTTAAGACTGTGCATAGACTACAGAGACCTGAATCGGAAAACCCATCCTGATCGCCAGCCCATCCCACACGTCCAGGACATTATGGACAGTTTGGGTGGAAACTCCTGGTTTTCGCTTTTAGATTCATGTCAGAAGAAAGTCGTCCACTCACTGCTTTTGTGACCCCCTGGGGATTATATGAGTGGATTCGCATCCCCTTTGGACTTATGAATGCCCCTGCAGCATTTCAGCGCTGTATGGAAGAGTGCCTGGATGGACTGCGCGACAACATCTGCATCCCCTATCTGGATGACACATTAGTTTACAGCAAAACATTCAAAGATCACTTGGAGGACGTGAGAAAAGTGCTCCAGAGATTGAGAGGCTTTGGTATAAAGCTTAAGCCAAGTAAGTGTGACATGTTTAAGTCTGAAGTGCGCTATTTGGGCAGAATAATGTCTGCAGAGGGCAGTAAAGTGGATCCTGCAGACTTTGAAGCAGTCAAAGCACTCAAAGGTATAAAACCACAAAATGTTGGTCAGCTCAGAAAAATGTTAGGCCTTCTCTCCTACTACAAGCAATACATAAAAGACTTCTCCAGAAAAGCAGGTTGTTTGTATGAACTGTTAAAAGCTGTCAAAACCCCAGAGAACTCAGACACCACAAAAGGGCCAAGGGCAAGACCAAAGAGAGCCAGTCAAGTTGTGCCCTCCTCAAAACAAATCGTGTGGACTGACCAGCATCAAAGTACGCTTGAGGAACTAATAGACTGTTTGCTCCACCCACCAGTTCTGCGATTCCCAGATTTCACACAGCTATTCATCGTACACACAGACGCCTTGCACATAGGGCTAGGCGCCGTTTTGTACCAGAGACAAGATGGTAAGCTGCGAGTTATTGCTTATGGCTCCCGTGCTCTAACAGCAGCTGAAAAAAACTACCACTTCCATGCAGGAAAACAGAATTTTTAGTATTGAAGTGGGCTATCACTGACAAATTCAGAGACTATTTGTACTATGCCCCAACATTTACTGTCTATAGCGATAACAACCCGCTAACGTACATTTTGTCAACAGCCAAACTGAATGCCACCACATCAAGATGGGTCGCTGAGCTCGCTGATTTTCACTTCACCATTAAGTACAAACCAGGGAAGGAAAACGGTGACGCAGATGCTTTATCAAGAATGCCACTTGATGTAGAAACCTTAATGAGAGACTGCTCTGAGGAAGTGCCAGCGGACACTATCGCAGCTGCTATCCAGGCCATTGAGGTACAGAAAGACACACTTGCCACATGGACACTCTCAGCTGCAGCAATGTCAGTCACAGCAGAAGGTGAGCCAGCAGAAGCAACATTCACACCCATACCAAAAGAACAGCTTAATGAAGCGCAAAGGTCTGATCCTGTTATAAGCCCTGTATTACAGTGTAAACAGACAGATTCAAAACCACTGCCCTAAGAACATTTGACCCTAAGACATAATGCTTGTTCAGAGAGTGGGGCAAGTTAACGCTAGATAACAATGGCATCTTGTACAGACTCACTTCTGCCTGTAAACAGCTAGTCCTGCCAGATCAGTTCAAAAAGACTGTACTTGAAGAGCTGCACAATAATATGGGCCATCAAGGTGTTGATTGCACAGTGTCTTTGATATGTGAACGCTTCTTTTGGCCACACATGCAGGCAAACATCGAGCATTATGTGACCAACGTTTGTTCCTGTGTAAAGCAGAAAAAGCCCAGCCATGAAACAAGAGCTCCTTTAACAAACATTGTAACTACGCAGCCCTTTGAGCTGGTGTGTATAGACTTTCTCCATCTTGAAAAATGCAAAGGCGGTTATGAATATATTCTAGTGATAACTGACCACTTCACACGTTTTGCACAAGCCTATGCCACCACCTCAAAATCACGCAAAACTGCTGCAAACCTGATATTCAATGACTATGCCCTAAAGTTTGGCTTCCCCTGTCGCATTCACCATGACCAAGGAGGTGAATTTGAAAATCAGCTATTCAGTCAGCTCAAGAAACTGTGTGGCATGGCCGGTTCTAGGACAACACCCTATCACCCAATGGGGAACGGTCAAGTTGAACGTATGAACAGGACATTGTTGCAAATGCTTAGAACACTAACTGAAATACAAAAGTCAAACTGGAAGGAATCTATCAACAAGTTAATGTATGCATATAATTGCACACGTTGTGAAGTCACTGGCTACTCCCCATTTTACCTACTGTTTGGACGGTCACCCAGGCTACCAGTAGATATGCTCTTTGGACTGTACTCAGAAACAGATTTTAGTGATCACAGAGACTATGTTGAAAAATGGAGAAAGGGCATGGAACAAGCATACTCTATAGCAAATGAGAATGCAAAGAAAGCTGCTGAAAAGAGCAAAAGACACTACGACACAAAAGTAAGTAGTTATGTGTTTCAACCTGGCGAGAGAGTTCTGGTCAAAAACCTGACACCTAGAGGCCCAGAGAAACTGAGAACAGTGGGAGGACACTGTTCACACAGTAGTCAGACAAATTGGGCCTGACCTCCCTATCTACGAGGTAAGACCAGAGAGAGGCAGAGGGCGCTCTAGAGTGCTTCACAGAAACTTGCTTATGTCATGTGACCACTTACCTTTTTAAAAAGTGCCTGAAAAAGATAATCGTACAAGACATGAACAGAAAAAGACTGATAAACCCGTCGCTGTTGTGCCAGACTCTGATGATGAGGGCAGTGTTGATGAATACCGCTGTCATTACGCACCACCTCAACCTGTGTCCCAGCCATCAGAACAAGAACTTCTCACAGCAACGTCTCAGCCCGCAGCTTCAGCCCCTGCTCTTGCACCAACACCAGAGCCTCTTGCTGGAGACCCAGCTGTCGTGGAGACAACTTGTGAGGAGGCAGAGCCCACTGCAGGTGACATACCTGCCCCTCCTCCACCTGTTGTACTCGAGAGACTTGAGGAGGAGACACCTCAGCGGCCACAGCGAAAGAGACACCCGCCAAGACGGATGACGTATGACCAACTGGGCACCCCATCTTGCTACAGTGTTCAGCCAGCACCGCAACTGCTTCCTGTGTACCCGGGCCTAGTTCCATGGTTTCCAGCTGTGCAGTCATACTGCACCCAGCCCATTGGTTTGTATGGACTCCAGCAAATGTAAGCTGACACTTTTTCACTGATGACTTGAGAACTGTACTTACAGACTGTCATCAAGAAAAAGACATTAACTTTTCCCCATCTGTGGATTATAACCATAGACAATAGACTTTGTGAAGACTCACATATGGACTGGTTATAGACTTTGTCTTCAGTCACCAGTGATGGACTGTGGTGAAACAGGTGTTAAACCCACAGAATTGAGGACATTGGTTCACTCTACTGTTGATGTCCTGACTACAAGAGAATATAAACTGAAAAGCAATTTGTTGGTATAATGTCAGGATGACATTTTTTGAGTGGGGGAGAGTGTTACAGGTTGAAGGACTATTGTGACTACTGCATATAAAACTGTTCAGTTAATACTAATTCATATCAGTTGATATAAGGACGAAAATAATGTAAATATGGTAAGAAAATGGTTAAGAGTTTATTATTTTTCATGTTATATTAATGGTTTTCAAGTTACTTAAGAGAACTGCAATCTACACATCTCTAATCGGCTAGTAAGCCTTTTCTGGGATCAATTAGTAGTGTCTCTATTCTCCACTAGGGGGCTTTCGCGCGTTCTCCTCACTGCAATAAACGACTGCATGAAAGACGCAAGTCATAATCACTCTCATGATTCTTTTCCCCCTGTTTTCAGGTAAAAGTGTTTAAAAGTTGATATATTTCCAATGTGTACACTGTTAAGATATTTAAGAGGTAATCCTTTATTGTTTTGTAAGCGTTAGAAGCATTATATTACAGTTTTGTGCACATACGTGGCGGTTTTGAGCCTCAGTTTTGTACTGTGTAATAACCAGTAAGATAACGGCAGGAGCTAAAAACGCCGCTATTGTCAGCCATTTGGTCAGGAAACGTGTTCTGGCATATATAGTAAGCACTTTAGTATTTTGGTTTATTATTTAGTGTTTTTCTTCCACCATGTGACATTAAGCAGTACAGAATGTGAAACGTTTCTGTTCATTTGCACTGCAATAAACGACTGCATGAGAGACGCAAGTCATAATCACTCTCGTGATTCTTTTCCCCTGTTTTCAGGGTGTAACGCATACTCTTAGCAATATACTACTATCCCTGGTGCATTTCTCCTGAAATTGTCGCTATACTTTCTCATTGTGTACCACTAACCACTAAAGTTTCATTTTCCTTCACTCACAATAAAGTCCCTGCTTTCCCTCTATTATGGGCGTGTGTGTTTGCATTAGTTTTTTCAAAGCATACTTAGATGACTACATATAAGTTTAGCTAGCAACCCTGGCGGATCAACTGATATCACTGACAGCAGACATCAGCTGATGCCTGATTGGTAAATGACATGTTAGTTATTTTGGCTGCTTCATTTTCTGCCCCCCTCTGACAAACACTTTGTAACGTACTTTCACCTTGGATTCTCCATGTAATAGTATTACTATTAGTTCTCTGTAAGTGATGCCTGCTCTAAACTGTGTTGGGTCTTGTGGATGGTTTCACTGTCTTTTGGCTTTCTGTGAATGCTCACTGAAGGGCAGGAACGTCCCAGACTAAAGCCAAATCACCAAATACATACTACAGTTGATGGGATGCTGATTTAAATGTAATCCTCCTGACAGAACTGTACTATACACACTCACTGGAAACTACCAGCTGAAGTCAAGCTTAGGGGAGCTCTTCAGTTGAACATCCTGATTTTGATATTTGCATATTCTCTTACTGCAAGGAAAACAAGATTTAAGACGACCTTAATGTCATTATATCTGTAAAATACTGATGCATAATCAATCAGATGCAGCAGGTGTAAACACATTAAACCAAAGCATTTTTAATACACATCAAAAACACCCTTTCCTAATAAATATATGTTAATTTAAAATATACAGCAAAGTCTGTGGAAGAGTTTAAGAACAGATCCAGACCTTTTAATTCAAATGAACAGAAAGCAAAAACAGCCCCAGTGTCCTTAAGAAGCCCCAAGTTTGGAAGACCTTTGACACAGCTCGCCCAAGTGCCTGCTGTAACCAAAACGAGCAGTCAGGGATTTTAGTCCCTTTAGACTTTATGGTTGAAACAACAGCGAAGTAGGCAGGAGAGAGAGGAGGGAACAACAAGGAAATGGTGCAGGGTTGACTTAAACATGGACCCCTGCAGTAGCTTTTCAGCATGCCGGTCACTTGCTCATCCCAGTGACCCAGATTGAATGTTAAGGTGACAACCACTGATTTGTACTACTACTGTTACATATGTTAAAACAATGTGAAGGGCATATTTGCTACATTAATACATTAAAGTTAAAATAAGAAGTAATAATAATAATATCAGTTTATCTTGACTTGTTTAGCAGATATCTGTGCAATGATTTTCACTAAATCTGAGAGTATCTAAGTGCTGGGAATTCTTGCAGTGACATGACTAAAATATTTTTATAGTCTATTTTAAATCATATTGTTTTGTGTCGTTTGGTTTAATTGCCCCCTTAAGAAATAACAACACAACGATCCTCAGGAAAGACATATTGCAAAGGGGACAAAACTAAAACAAGTAATAGAGCTAGAAAATAAAGACGAATGTGAAGCAGATCACCTGCCGTGAATCACAATACCGTCTATATATTAGAGCTACATAAATAATGCAACGATCATTTATGAGATGAGATCAGCATGCCTGCAGGTCAAAGCTGCAGTTTCATGTGCATGGAAAACTTTGGTTAAATTATTATGCTGGAGCTGCACAACTTCCAGGCAGTGGAGTCCCACTGTGCTGTGTTATGAATACAGTATATGAGTGAACTTTAGCCCAGAGGAAAGAGAGGAAGCCTTTCTATACACCGTAACTCTGTGGGGTCACCAATGTGCTGGAAACATACTTCCTGACTTCCTCCCCCCTGTGTTTACGAGTCTCAGCCTCAGACCATCCTACATCGTCTCATGTATAGCCCCACCGATTGTTGAAGGAACTATTTTATCTTTTTATTATTATTAACAAATTCCAGCCTCCAGTACTCTCACAGTAGCCATAAAACTCCTCTATTGTTCAAAATGGTATTGAAGATGAAAGGGAACCTATCACATGCTTTCACATTTACTGTCATATGCATAAAGTTTGAAATGATGAGGCCATATGTAAAAGCCTAAAGCGCAGGCTTCTTTGCTTGCAGTTTCATGCATATTTCTCTACACTTGGTTCTGCATGATGTCACCGAGAATAGATACCTTTATTTTAGTCATCTGAGGTACACAGCCAATGATATTAAGCTGGCTTGAGAGGAATGAGGCTAAAGAGCGAGGTTTGGGATTGAGAGAGAACTAAGAGGTTGTACCAAGGCCCAATATGAAATAAATGAGGACATTTTAATCTAGCAACGCTACTTTATTACAGTGGGAACGAGCATAACACATATCCCCACAGTTGTGTGTCTCTGCAAACACGTCAAGTTGCAGTTTAAATTAATTTCTCCTTCTTATTCTGAGTTACTGTATTATGTAATGATCAGAAAATTATTTTAGCACGACATCATGTTGTCACTGAAATGCTAAAATTAAGTGCTTCAAAACAAATGGTTAGGATAGCAGTGTCATTGTCCTAAACAGCTGAGATAATTTCCCAACAATGGGAGTCTATGGTCCCTTCAAAGTGTCTGCAAATCTGTATGACCTGTAAGGGCCATACAGATGATATGATTTACTAGTATGTCTTTTTATTATTCATTACTTATTTAACCATATCTCTTGTAGACATAATACTTAAGACATAAGATGATAACCAAAATGTGAAAAACTGAATTTGAAATTACTTCCTAATTCAAAGAACAAATTGAGTAACAGCAATTCTGGAATTACTGTTGCTACTGTAACAGAACAAAAATATTGATAAGATATAACAAAATTTGGAAATGTATGCTTTTTAGATTTTTCCCTCCACCTTCAACCTTCAAATTCCTCAGATATAAGCTCCTGAAAATGTAAAACCAGTAACTAAACTTCTCAAAACCCACATACATGCACTGTACTGAGACATTTTGTCATGGTCTGCGGTGGGTGGCTGGAATTTCCATAGGGCTCCTGAACCTACCTGGGATCCGCCCCTGGGCAGGGCCAGCTCCTGCACACCTGGAGCCTATTGCAGGCAATCAAGCCAGAGGGATTTAAGCCACACATTGATGTTCATTCACTGCCAGTTCGTCATCAACACATGTTGGTAACAGGTCTAATACTTCAAGTTTGTGCTGTGATTTATCTTGTTAACCAGACTCTCTTGTGCTGCAGTTGCTGTTTTCACCTTGGCTCATGCTCCACCTCCAGACTCAGGATACCAAACAATCATTTTGAAAATCCCTCTGTGCCTCACCTGCCTGCCCTCCTGCCATCACACTCCATCTGAAGCCCCGGATCTCAGGTCAGCCTTTCTACGCCACTCAGCCCTCCCTGGATTCTCTTACCCCCCTCTCAACACTCCATGTCCCCTACTGCAAGTAAGAATTGCCACTCCTACAACTTGCCACTTCAGAGCTGCCTCCACTACCTCCCTAACTCCACTGTCTTCTCTCTTCAGTGTGACTGTTCCCTGCTCAGCTCCACTCTGCATCCCGTTCCCTCGCCCTAGCCACGTTTCCCAGGCCGCGCCTCGTCAAACACCACGTCTTATTGTTTTTTTGTCTTTGCTACATTTTTTGCACTACGCCTAATAAATTGTCGCATCATCTGCTGTCTCAGCTCTGGGTTTCTGCACCTGAGTCCTTTTCAGTACAGGCCACTCGGCCCTTGTGACACATTTGCATTAAAAGGCAAAATAGTTGAAAAAAAAAAAAACCAGGTGTGAATCTTGACTTGTCACCTAAAAATCTAGACACCTTTTTTCATGTTGTCTCTCTCACCAAACCTAAACCTCAGAGCTTTCTAAAGCACCTACTGTGTCAGGGTGTGCTTTCTGATTTCAAAGGCGCTTACGCACTTTAGACTGACGCTCCCTGTTGGATGAGCCAGGACATGCCCGCAGATGCTCACCATGTTCCTGGGATTTGACATCAGGAAGTGTTGAGCCACATGAGCTGGCAGCAGGTTGAACAGGATCCTCTTGTTATCCAGCTTCACTTTTTCCATGTCGTCTCTCTCCTCCTCCGCCTGCATGACATCAGCAATCACGCAACACATGCACACACACACACACACACACACGTATAGCAGATCCTTTAAAAAGTGGCACTGATCTTGACATTTTAAGTTTTAAGCACTATGATGGTGTACTCTAGCTTACAGCAAAGAGGAGATGTAATTGCCCGTCCTTATCACTAGAGGGAGATAATGATTTGCAGACAAGACAAACATGCAGCATCTTCCCAAAATAGAAACATCCAGGCTTTGATGATCCACTGAGACAACCCAAGACTGAGCATAGGCACTAAAGAAAACAAAAATCTGTATTACAATGATCAAATCCTGACTAAAACTGAACCCTAGAAGCAAGAACAGGATGTTGAATGTACCAGCAGCCACACACCTGAGTTGCCCAGAGATAGTCAAGTCGCAATTTAAGGTCCAGTTGTCTTGAATGCAGAGCCAGGGCTCCAGAAAAAAGCAACACTGCCAAAACAGGGTCATAGCCCCGTGTGTGCAGAAAGCCACCACTGGAAGATGGAGACATAAAAACATTTTTATAATGTTTATTATTTTTGTTATGTAGGGAAGAACTCATGACAATACAAAACAATGCCCTGAAATGTGTTGGAGTGGAAGAAGAAAGTGGGAAAATATGCATAGAAATACATGCTTCAAAAGCAAATACAATGTAAATCAGAACTTTACACTCAGTATTTTGATGAGGGAAATATGTCAGATTTTGCTGCAATTCCTCTCCTACTGTTTTAATATTTTGATAATATTTTGATAGGATTTTGAGCTTTTGTCTTGTACTTTCTTGTGTTCTTGTGGATAACAGCAACTTTTTTTGTACTTAGCACACTTAGCCAAACCTGACTATAACCATAAACCTTACATATATTACATATACAAGTCTTAACAACGCAGCTTACCCCACAGCTTGACGGTAACCACTGGTCTCCATGACAACTGTATATGTGATGGAGAGTAGAAAGAGGAGGAGGATCTTGGGGAGCGAGGAGACACGAATGTAAGGGATCACGGTGAGGGTCCCCGCCACACAGGAGAGTAAGGCGTAGGCCATGTTGGGACAAGCCCGGTCCGTTGCTGTGGTGTTAGCAGATCTAACCATGAGAGTGTCTGTGGGGATGTTCTCCACAGAGCGGTTGGAGTTAGTCCCAACTTTACCCCAGGGAACACAACCCACCTGAAAGACAATTACTTTGATAATTTATCTTAAAAAATCCTAAAACATTTAATATTAAATAATAAATTTCTCATTGATCTAATGGCATTAAGGTTAGAAACCCGAATAGACAATTTAACAATCTGTGTGCCTGATTTGTTCCTTTCCAAGAGATCCTCGACTAATTATTTTGCTACATCACATCTGGGTACAGAGCACCACGAACATTTGAATAAAGCGTAAGTACAGTGTGATAAACCATGCCTTTGGATTCTGTTTCCAAACCTTATCTTCCCGTATAATATAAACAGTAAGGGAGTAATCTCTCAGCTGTGGCAGTAAAGACCAACCTGCTCGTGCACTCAGGTCGTATTTGCCTTGCAGAAGGAGACAGACAGATTCTGCATGCACGCATTTATCTTTAGAGTACACCCATGTGCAATATGATGACTGGAGAGGCCATAAACTGTTTACTGATCAAGCTGAATGTTCAAATTCAATGGTCTACGACAAGCTGAAATAATGCAAGCCTGGCTATGTGACGTCAGTCTTCTTAAGACACTGGTCTGCATATTAGGTTGTTAAAGGGGTTAGATTTGGATCTGCCCATTTTTACCAGTATTTGTGTTTCTTTGCTATGCTAAACTAGTACATTCATAATGTAGTAGTTCCTATATTTGACTATCAGGAAAAAGATCCCCAGGAGAAGGTGCAAATTCCTTTGGGGTGACATCAGCTTAAAGTAACTTTTTCTTCTTCTGCTATGCTAAGCTACCTATATCCTGATTATAGTGTTGCCAACTTTTTAACTATTAAAACAAAAATCATATGGGCATTTCCTTTGAAAAATAAGAAAAGAAGAAAAAAATATCCAAATAAAATAGTGGTGTGCTGACACAAGCGCTTCTCTGATACAGTTGCAGTCAAATCAGATTTGGTATTTGTAATCGTGACCAACAATGAAGTTTTGTCAGAGAAAATTTCTCTAATCATGACACCCCAGTGCACCTCATACCCAGCCACACCCTCAGACAAAAACTCCCAAATACAAGAAGAACAGCACAGTATATGCTGTGCAGCGCAGCACGGAGTGCTCTGACTTCTTCATTGAATAAACCAAACAGCCACTCCATAAACGCATGGCACAACACAGAAGAGCCACCTCGACAGGACAAGACTGAGCTGTACATCTGCGTCTAAAGGATAAAGATCAATCTTGCAAGGATGACAATGTTCACATTTAGGACAGAGAAGACAGATGGTTTGAAAGAGGAGTGAAAGAGGCCACCTCCAGTGCAGTTTTGAGATCACTCCCAGGGGCCTCAACCCCTACTCACATCTTGTGTCAGGTGACCTATAGAGGTCACAAGGTAGGGTGAGGCGAGATCTCACTGTGGTTTGACCCATAACCAACAACTCTATTAAGGGACAATCCCTACTTGAACTGAAGACGCTTCTCGAATGAGAGGTGACAAAATTTAAAGAAGTCCAATCGCATTCTTTCCGAGCTCCTTAGACCAGAACTGAAATGATGAAACTCTGACAACTCCTTTCACTCAACTTGACTGTGGTATATCAACCATGAATAGGTAATATGCCAAACTACATATAGTGAATAGTAACTGATTTTGAACACAGACCATGATATCATTTATATAAATCACATACACTTACCACACAGGCCTGGGTAACAGAGTAGGTGAGCAAAACGAGGAAGACACACAGCACTGTTCGGATCTGGATGGTGAGGCAGCCCGGTTGGCACTAAAGCCAGAGGAAAGGGAAAGGGAGGTTGGCAGGGAGGCGGAAAATAGAAGGAGTAAATGAAGCAACTGTTTATCTACTTTAAATGCATTTTGGACAAATCATTAACCAGGACTGGAAATAAAATGAGCGCATTTTGTGGTGTGGCTCATTATGTTCAGGTCTATTAGAGGAGACACTTAAAGGGTATGATGATAGTTCAATGTAGCATGATGCCAAAGTGTCATATAGAGATTATGCGCTCACTATGCAAAAATGATCATGGTGCTCCGATATGAAGGCGCTTTTTTTCACACACAAAAATATAATTAATCAAAGATTGCTAAAATGCTAAAATGCTTGTGAGTCCACTAAGTGTATGCTAAAGGAGGCTAAATAAAAATAAATAAATAAAACTATGAAGTTATAGTAGTGATAGTGAAACACTGATTTATCTAAGAGAAATGTCAGATTATGAAAAAACAACTCTAAAATAAAAAAAACCCACAATGAACATATATATAAAATTACCTCAAAGAAATACAAAATACCATAAGCAAAGCAATTACAGAGACTCAAAATTATTTTAAAGCCATATGAAGTAACTTCCTAAAGAATTAGACAACAAAAAGACACAAAATAGTCATTAAGAGGCCCAAAGCAACAACAAAGTGACTAAAACCAATGACAAAGAGTGTATTAAGAGTGTGATCTTTACACGTGTGAGGCTGCTGGGAGAGGTCTGGAAGTCTTACCTGAACACTGGTGAGATGAAGGTACATGACACAGGCCACGTGGAAACACACACACAGCACCAACAGCAGCAGCACCAGCATCCCCCTGAGAGACAAAGAGACAAGAGAGTGAGCAGGGCTTTCCCAGTTTTCACTAAATGCCGTGAAAAACAGCTCCTTTTCTACCTGGCCCACCAACTTTTTTGCGTAATATGATTGGACATTTTGTGCGTGAATGTGTGTGTCTACATACTGTGGGATCATTAGTAGGTAGATAAGGCCGAACAGGGCAGCAAGGATCAGAGAAAGAACCACAGCACTGATGAACTGGTCATCATATACCTGATGATACTAAGAAAAGAGGAAACAAGAGTTAAAATGTAAATAGAAGAAGAAGCACAAAGAATCCATCCATCCATTGCAAAAACAGTGTAGGTCCATTCAGAGCACTGTGTTGGAAATCCTTTATCATGGGGAATCCTGGCATTGCTTTTACATCATCCTAGAGATAAGTACATATGATTGTTTGAAGACAACTACATGGTCATTTCAGTTTTATTAGAAACTGACCAGCTACAAATATTAACATGGTATGATACTAATGAAGTTTAAAGGTGCTATTGTTGGTTTTTACATCTCGAAAGTATCATCCAAACACTCTGGTGCTGGTGCTATAAACTGTTTTAGTCCAACAATGATGTGCATCACCTGAACTTGAAAATCTATTCAAAGGAATTTATAGATTTCTTTGTAACTGTCTTTTTAATTACTGCATTTCTTTGTTTTTGTTTTTACTATAATTCTTAGATGTTTTGCCTTTGTGATTTTAAATGCTGGTTACTTTTCTCAATTCCAGCTGTAATTCCCATTGACTGTATATAAAAGATGGAGGATTCAACGTGACATTAGCAAAGTCTTTGCAATGTTTTCTTGTCATCATTTTGGAATCTTTAAACCAAAGGTGATAAGAGTGGAGTGATTTTAAAACGTGAGAAACCAAGAGATACTGCACACTTAATCACACAGTACGCAATTTTTGCCTCTGATGGGGATTATAGTTCATCAGATGAATATTATGCTTTCAGTGTAACTTGAAACTAGTGAGTGAGCACTTAATTTCACCAGAAAAGTCTTTACTGAGGTAATGGATCAGAGAGGCAGAGGGGCAGACTTCTATACATTCAGACTGTGTTTTTGAAACCAGTAGATTCTCTCCCTGTTGGTCATTAGAAAAAATGCAGGTTTAAGACACTGCCACAGACCTAGAAGGTACACCCATCTTTTTTACATTGTTCCACTTGTCTTTATCTTACTGTTCATTCTTTTTACTTCTTTTAATATTCTCTGCTTTATTTCGAAGAATAGTTCCTGTCCCACTTTTGTTCATTTGTCTGCCCTGGTTGCTGTCCTGATTTAGTTCACATGCGGTTTATTATCCCTTTCCCTGTTGTGCTCATTTATTCTCCATGTCCTACCTCAGTATTTGTCATTATCACAACTCTCTGTTATTCCTGAATCTAATCCTGAATCTAGTTTGTTTTCCTTCTACCCTACCTAGACTTTTAGGACACATTTTAGACTTCCTGCCTCATATCTGCAGAACCTTCTGTTTACCCTTTGAAAATACAGGATTTGATTTTTCCGTCTCCTATGGTGTTTCCAATTGGATCCTCACTTGTTTATGACCACAAAAAGTGACAGCCATAAGCCATTTACTTATCACAGCTGTTTTTACTCTAACAAGAAAAATAGTTTTTACCCAGAATACAGATTGCCACAATTGTTTTTATTTAACTGGAAAAGAGGCTTTTGGCTCATGTTTGTACTAATAAAAAACTTCACTTATCTCTTGCAAAAGAAAGGAAAGGGGATGTCTAAATTTGTAAAACATGTGTTTTGAAATAAATCTTGCAGTGCAGGAATATATTTTTAAAAACCCATTATGCTCATTTGTGTCTTCTTTATTTATTGCGCTTCTCCTAAAAGATAGCAAGGCTAAAACAAGTTAAACATGAGAGGCAATTAATTATGTTTTTACTTTGCACAGGTTTTATTTCTTCTGAAACAACTTTAAATGCAGACGCTGACACGCGTGCACACGTCGACGCATGAACCCATCTCTGTTCTGTTTCTCCTTTATGGCTACCCACGCACACATTGGAGAAAGATATCACATGTGCTGCTCAGACGTTCCCAAATCATTATCTGCACCCCCTCCTGAGAGGGTGGGTGGATTCCTCTTGCACGCACACACACATAGACAACAGGCGTGGGAGAGAGGGAGAAAGAGAATTAGAGCTCGTGTAGGGTGTGTATGTGCAAGAGTAAGACAGAAGGGGGGGCAGTCACGAAGCACGTTGTATCTTGAGCAAAGTATATATTAATACATTTGTATATCTGTTGAAAAGTTACGAGTTTCTCGATCAGATGTTCAGGTCTCGTGTGTCCTCACCCTGCGCTCCCTGTCTCTACTCTTGTAGAACAGGGTGATGTAGTTGAGGTCTGATGTCTCAGACTCGGTCTGACGCGCTTCGATGAGCCGCCCAATGTAGCGGTTGACTCGCGTTCCTGGCGAGTGCTGCACGGCAGTGGCTGAGAAAGACGTCCGATTCCTCAGCTTCTCCGATGCAGTCCGCAAGGCTCGCCGCTGTCATACAGAGAAAAAGACAACACAATCAGTCTCTGCAGAGACCTGCCTCATGCGTTAAGGCTGACTGCTTGTCAGCTGATGCAGTGAGGCATACAAATGACGAGTTTTGTGAGCTCAGCACTTACACAGCTCCTGAGCACAGGAGAATTTGATATAACTCTATAAAGACGATAAAAAAAGTTTGCAGACATGCTTGTCTGAATATCTGAGGATATAATACTCATTACTTACCGTCAAACTACCTCACCAATAGCAGCTCACAGAGATGCACACACGCATGTTATGCGTGCACAAATTCATAAATGCAGAGAAGGCTGAAATTAGAAGTTAGGTGACTGATTTTTTTTTAAACAGATTAAGAAATTAACATGCAAAAGGCTTTAAATCTAACCAATCAAAACCACAGGGCCTTGAATATTGTTTAACCACTGTGAAGTTAGAGGTCAGACACAAATTTAGGCACAAGGCTCTTATCATTAAAAGACCTTGGTAAAAAAAAAATCTTTTTCTTTGCTCCACCAACCAATAATAGCCTTTTCTTTTTTTTTCTTTTTTTTCTTTTTTTTGGGGGGGGGGGGTTCTTGATCACATGTCCACTTACTACAAGTTCCATGTAGCAGATTAAGATGTGATCACATTTTATAATGTAAATTAAAGATGTAGAACTATAGCTGAACCTCATTAAAATGGGCATTGTATTGACATTGTGCTTTTGATCTGATGGTGGCAAAGAGAAAAGCTCTAATATACAATCTGATGATAAGGTTATAAATACTTATTTGCTGCTGGTAATACAACGGAGGCACTAATGTCACATCACACTGAAGTTTCAGGTAGCAGTTAATCAGAAAATAAGTAGGTAGACAAAGTACACATTGGTGTGTTTTAATTGCTTTTTCTGTGTGACGGTTTTTTATTGGTCCTGTGGGTGGAATCCAGGGAGATGGAACTCAGTTGTCAAATACAATAATGAATAAAATAATGCCCAATTTGAAAATTATGATAACAAACTACAGAATGGTATGTTACCTGCAGAAGTTACTGCTCATTGGCTACAGTATAATATTATATGAAGACATTTTTCTTTAAGATCTGCATTTTCAACTCCTGTTCCTTATTATGTCTGAAGGTATAACAGATTTATGGACCTATTTGGAAGAACGTATAACAAATCCAAGCTCTTTACACGTGTTACTGACCAAAACCGAGCTCCACAACTGTTGACACACCCAGCCTTCTGTGCTGCCAGCTGGATACCCCCCTTCTCCTTTCACAGCATGCAGCAATCAAAGTTATTCCTAACGTTGACCACAGTGCTCCTTAAAGTGGGTGCAAGCTAATCAAGATAATGTGTTTCAAAGCACAGTACATGCCACATCCTGCATACATGCTTTAAAGACCCCCTTTAGTCATAAAATCAGCTTTTGTATGTTGGGGAATCGAGACTCCACAAGATTTCTGACGATGTCCTGTAGCAAAAAGATGTAAGCAGCAAAGTTGCCAGGTGAAGGCTCCCTCAGTTTGACTTGTTTTTTTAGAATATTCCACAGATGCTCAGTCACACTGAGATATTTGAAATCACGTCTAAAGCTTGAACTTTTTATGTTTGTGAACCCATCAAAGTAACACCCCAAAACACAAACTTTCCCATATGAACCTGGTGATAACTGTGTTGTCATTCAAAACAGTTCTTTGGACCACTTTTAGTATGTACTAACTAGAAAACCCCTCCTGGAACAGTCAGTGTCCTAGCCATCAAAGTTTGGCTTAGCAAAGTCTCTCTGATTCTGATGCTTGGCCATTTTTCCTATTTCCAACACATCTGTATCAAGAACTGAATATTCACTTGCTGCCTAATGTATTCTGCCCCTTGACAGGTGACAGTGAAGCAAGAGTCACCATTTTTAATTTGTCATGTATCGCAAGATTAGATCTTGTAAATAGCACCAAACAATTCCCAGTCATAATTCTATTATAGATTTGCTATGTGTCACAAAGGAAGGATTTTAGCTACTTGGATAATCATATAACAATGTGTCTAATGCTATTATGAGAGATGATACCAGGCAGTGGGTGATTACCAGCAGTTGTAATGCAACCTCATCAAAATCATGAAGTGCTAATGCCTGGACCGGCTCACAGAGTTAGGCGGATTAGAGCTAGCAGGCTATTTCTGACAGCCAGACACTGTGACACAACACCAATCGCCCAAACACTCAACGACTCCATGACTGACTCACTGCCGCGTCACACACAGAGCTAAGAAACACATCAACAAGAACAATGTGATGCTCATATGGACATGAAATTGTAATCTGGCATATATAAAGTCAATGTCAGTGGTTGTATCAGTCCCTGTGGCTTACTTTTTAAGAGTCTGTCATAAAGCAGGAGTACTGTGGTACTTCTGAAGATGTGAAATGTACATATTAATACATTAATACAATACAAGCAGACATTAAATACATATTAATGTTTGCTTGTGTGATTGTTTGACATGCAGATTATGGATCCAAGCAGGATTTCAATCCACCCAAAAAACACCTATAGGCAAGTCTAATAAATACCTTGTCATCATCCTCACAGGTCATGACATTGGAGAAGGGGATCTCGGCCTTGAACATCTTCCTACAGTGCATGAGCTGCACAAGCAAGTAACACACTGTCTTGAACTTCATCCTCTTGGCTGGTTTGATGTCTGATAGGATAATACCAGGAAAGATCTGGAAATAAAGATAAAAATAAAACAATAAATAGAACATTTGAAAAAGAACTCAACATACTGAACACATTTAAGGCTTGATATGATATACTATAATAGGCTTTTTTGAAAAAAAAAGAAGAAAAAGAAAACATCACATAAATCAAATGAAGCATTAAGTCTCTTACAGTTGTCTTGTTAATATTTTTCAGGAAGTAAAAGCTAACATTTAGCCTAGTGTATATAGCACAATTAAGCACAGCTTTGATAGAATAATTGACAGCACAAACAGTAAACACAAAAACTCGTAACTAATACATCCATAAATTCAATCCGTCTTTCATTTGTTATGTTATTTTTTCTTGCTTGCGAAGTGAAAATGGGAAATATATGAAACTGAAACATGCCAAAGTGAAAGTAATTATCATTAGCATTATGCAGTCTCGTATTTGAATATGGATATGCCGTAACATTAGAATTTTACCATTTATCATGTGCTGTATCAGACTTATAAATTTAGCTTTGTGGCATACATTGTTAGGATTTTTGTATTACTGTTGCTACTGTATGTTGTACTACGTTAAATATGGTTGAGATGAAAAAGGTTAAATAGGCTGGAACATTTACATTACTATTGCTTTTATAATTAATACAATTACTGATTTGGGCCATGTATTTTAAAGGTACTTAATCTTTTAACTAAATAGTTGGACATGTGAATGTGATTATTTTGTTCTCATTGTTTTAAGGGTGCTTAAAGACTAGTCAGTTCAAGTCACCCTGACCGTTGTGGGTCATTATAAAGCTTTGATTAAGATCAAGGAAATTGTAAGTCTTATTAAATGTTCTATGTTTGTAAATTTGTTAAAGCTATTATGGTTTTAAGGGGGGGGGGGGGTTATACTGCCTGAAAAAACAATAAATATTTTTGTTTTGTTTTGGGTTTTTTAAAATCAGTTTCATATATTACCAAAAATAATGTGCTGCTCATTTCTTTGTATTCTACAGGGTCAATAAAAAGTCGCCACTAGCCAGCTGTTATCAACAACACAGTAGCAACACAAAATGTGTGTCATGCCACACTGCGCCAGTGGCTGCCTTTAAGTCCTCATTTTTCAGAACTATGTATTGCCATTGCCCCTTAGGACAGACGTATCACTCTACATGTATTACAAATAAAGAAAATGTATTATGATAATGCGCAGTAGATCTGAACAAGCGCAATATAAGCAGGCACGCTCTTTTTACATTTAGTCATATGACTAAATATGAGTAAATGTAAAATGACAATAACAAATATGTAGCTCCAAAAATAGCACAGCTCTCATAATAAGTAGTAAAATGCATCTAAATGTAAAAAAGCAAACAAATGTAAAAATCCTAAATTCACTATTGCTATGCTTCATTTTAGGCTAGATGGGACAGAGAAGACATCAGGTCTTGATTTCATTTGATTCAAAAATCGAAAGAGATTTACTTCAGTGTCATGTGTGGAAAGGAAAAGCAACATATATTCTGTTTTAGGGACAAATGCACCATTGATTACTTGTACAACCAAGTAATATTATTTCTTGCCAATTCATCATCATTATTATTATTTTGGAACCCTCCACAACTTAAACAATTCAACATCAGTGTTTCTGATTGCATCTTCCCTGCCTTTAATTATCCATAAAAATCTTTTAATTCAAAAATGTTTAAATTCAAAATTTATATTCTCCATTAATGAAGGGGTTAAAAGGACATGGCATGAAATTAAATGTGGAGAATTGTCTCATTCATGGAAATCAAGTAGGCTTGAGTGGGATTTTTACAGTAAACTGTGAATGTGGGATATTACAAAACCTGGATCAAGTGTTTATCTGTGTGTGCATGCCGGTGCCAGCGTTGTGCATGTGCACTTTACGAGGGATTTAAAACATTTTTTCTGACACGAACAGCCAGCTCCGATGCACATGTGCAGTTGGTGTAAGATATTGATACTAGTCATGTGTATGCCAGCTTAGCACATGGCTTGCCTCCCTCTCCCTCCATCAGAGGATTAACTGTTACAACACTGACAGCTGTGTCACCTCTCAAGTTATACGGTTGTAAGAGAATCTGCAGAAAAGAAATCATTCTGTCGTACTTTCCGTCTGTGTGATGGCACGATGAAAAACGTTTCTATGTGATGCTTCTGTAGGAAGGCATGTCTCTCGTGGCCAAAACCCGGTTCCACCTCGTAGTCTCCGTTCAAACACTCCAGGGTGGTCCTTGTGATGTGCACCTTGCTGGGAGCACAAGCAAAGCAGAGGACAAAAAACAGTTGGTGATTAAAAAGTCCAATGCTAAGGTCTCAAATCATTATCCCCTCATTATTTTTATCAGCTTAATAGCCCCTCAGCTTGCTCAAAACTCGTCACATCATAGAAATTTTCATCCTGGTAAATCATCTAATCTGGTAACGAGTCCTAAAATCTTATTACCTCACTTGAAACAGAACCAAATTTAGCCAAACAGGCGATCTCATTTCAGTGTTGTTTAAAATGCAAATCTGCTTGTTACTGTATGCCAGTGTGGCAGGGGTGTGGTCTCTGGCCTGCTGCCATGGGACGGGTGGCGCAGCTAGCTCTCGGGGCGGCGTCGGGGTGGCAGAGGGGACAGGTGTTTGTGCAGAAACACTCAGGGGAGAGTGTGCAGTGGAGGAAGCCTCGAGAGGAGCTGACTCCTGGCTCAAGTTTTGCCGTAACCTGAAAAGAACTAGTGAACAAAATAAAGAAACCCAGCCACGTCCGTATACACTGTGTTGGTCTGATCATTGCTGCAGCCAGTTTAATGAAGTGACATTAATTTAATCGTGGTGGTCAGTTTTATTTTTAGCTGCTGTTTATGTCCTAGTTAGCACATTTGTGCAACTACATTAAATCTGAATTATTTTCTTGCAACAGTTTTTCAGGGCAGAATGTGGGAAAAGTTGACCTCTTAAAAGATCATCTTATTTACTACTTCATCAACAATTAGCATGAACACCAACAAAATGATTCCACAAATGATTACGGTAAGCCAAGTCAGTCCAGATGTTGTATGGAAACGGTTAAAAACACTTAGTTAAATATCAGGATGACCTGTGTGGTTTATTTTGGTACAACTCTGTAAACTAACACAGGTTGTGATCTCTCAGTTACTTGTTGAGCAGATGTTGGTGTGCCTACTCAGGGATGCTGTTTTATGTTTACATTGCTTTGATATTTTGTTTGGCTTTTTCTAGGTCAGATCGACATGACAAGTTTAAGGATGTATCTTACAACAGTTTTTATTGGAAAAAGTACAAAAACTGTAAACCATAGCTTAGTATAAGTTATAGTATGAGATTATTACACAAATTATATGTAGTAAAGTCCAATAAATTTGTGCTTGAGTGAGGTGAGTGAAATTCTAGTATTTTTTTTCCAATATGATGCCTTCTGATGTCAAAAAATGTGGTGCTGTCCAAAACACAATCTGATGGCTGCATATACGTATACACCAATCAGGCATAACATTATGACCCGCTGCTTAATATGAACGTGTGCTGCAGTATTTGGCACCAAGCTTTTAGCAACAGATCTTTTAAGTCCTGCCAGTTGCAAAGTGGGGCCTCCATGGTTCGAAGATGCTCGACTGGATTGAGATCTGTCAAATTTAGAGGCAAAGTCAACACCTCAAACTCTGTGTTGTGCTCCTCAAACCATTCTTGTACCATTTTTGCTTTGTGGCAGGGCGCATTATCTACTAAAACGCTGTCAAGCCTAAAATGAGGACATGGACACAGCTAGTGAATTTATATCTTATTTATATTTTATAATACTTGCGTGTGAATTCTGTAAATACATAATTTACATTTTTTTGCTAAAGTCGTAGGATTTTTCTTTTAACTAATGACTTGATGTGCTCTTATTCTGAGCACGCTTTTGAATCTAGAATTTATATTTATCAGATGTAATAGATTATTAGAGAAAGTGCTACACAATGTGCAGTCATGTGGAAAAAACAAGTGAAAAACAAGTTTTCACACCCTCACTGCTTCCAGAGGAATTGGTAAGTAGCAGTTGGATGCTGTTATTCAAATCATCATCAGTAAATGTGAGCAGGTCGATACAGGCAGATTTTTTGGCAGTTTGCTAGTCTGGAGTATTCAGGTATGTGTTACGACACCACAGCAGCCTTTTCAGGGGTGGACATCCCACCAAGTCAAACCATGCAAACCATGCACTCTACAGGCCCCAGTTAGCAAGTAAAATGGTAAGCTCAGAACCGTACTATTAGAAAAAGACTGAAGAACTATGGCTTGATTGGAAGGGTTGCCAGGAGAATGCCTCTTCTCTCTAAAATGAACATGGCAGCATGGCTTAGGTTTGCAAAGCTGTAGCTAAAGAATCCATGAGAATGGAACAATGTCCTTTGGACAGGTGAAATCAATGTAAAGATGTTTGGCCATGATGAAACATGTTTGGAAGAAAACAAAGACAGCATATCAGCACAAACACATCCTACGAGCTGTCAAGCACAGTGTTGGTGTGATGATTCAGGCACAGAACCTGTACATTTTATAGAGTCAAATGTGAGGGCATCTGTCTAAATGGTAAAGCTGGACCAAAATTGAATCATGCAACAGGACAATGGCCTCAAACAGAGGAGCCAAACTTTCACAATAATGTGAAAAACTGATAGAGACCTACAGAAAATCAGTACTTCAGCCTCTAGCTTTTTAAAGTTTGTCCAACAAGCTGGGACTGCTTAGAGTCTTGCGAAAGCTTTCTTTCATATCTGGTAACAATGTCAGCTCATGCACAAACACTATTTTATACACTTTTTCATTGATCTTCAGTTAATGGATGGAAAATGGGTGACTGATCAAGTGCATTTTCACAATTTTTATACATTTTGAAAAATACTTAGGTAAGCAATAGCTTGCTAAATTCATTGTTTGTCTGTTTTTTTTTGTTTTTTTTTTAAATACCATATTTTCCACACTATAAGGCGCACTTAAAATCCTTCAATTTTCTCAAAAATCGTCAGTGTGCCAAAACACGTCAGTGCGCCTTATGTATGAATTCTGGTTGTGCTTACTGACCTCAAACCGATTTTATGTGGTACACGGGCTCAAAAATCTGTCAAAAAATGCTTTAGTATGACTTCGTAAGCTACAAAACCGCACCGCTTGATGGATTGTCGGAGCATTATGGCTCCTGTAGTCAGGAGCAGTGTTGCCAACTCCTCAGTAAGGAAAATCGCTATTGGTTGTCCTAAAAGTCGCTAGAAGTCGCTAAATGACGTAATCACCTAATTTGCATAATTGGTCATGCTAATGTAATTGTAACCTACTGCTGGAGAGAGAAATAACATCGTGGACGAGACATAAAGTGAGCAAAAAACGTCCTAAATGCATTTAGAGTTTATTTAGAACTACAAATTAAATTTATTTTAGCAATTATTGTTTTTTGTAATGTCTTTCACGTCTTTTTTTAGCGACTTTTTTTTGAAAAAAAGTCGCTAGGGGGTCTGAAAACTCCCTAAATATAGCGACAAAGTCGCTAAGTTGGCAACACTGGTCAGGAGCCTCACAGAGTAATCTGGGTCCAAAAATCCGTCCCCTTCAGGTTCCAAAGTCAAACGAACACTGAGGCATTACTGAGAGTTAAACATGGTCTAAATTGTTTCATCTTTAATAAAATGATTGTTTTGCAGCTTTGCCAGGTGTAACAATTAAGTTTAACACCCAGGCATCCATGAAAACAGAATTTATTAAATTTAACAGAATTAGAAGTTAGCAGGAAGTTAGCTTGCTAGTTACCACCTAAACATGATATAGCATATTCTGACTGAGAGATTTCTGAAAAACTTAAAACTTACAGCTCTGCTATCACTTCCAACATAAATGAATACAGAAAACTAAACAGCAGTGACATTTGTAGGGTTACTGAAGTTGGGCTAGCTGGTATATAATGATGTGCTACGTGATCACTAGCAACACAGCTATGTTAGCATAACATAAACACAGTGAAACTGGAAGATGAACGCTACTTTTTTTCACTCTAAATGGCAACGTGAGGGTTCCTGATGGTTATGGACAAATGCAATTACATGGCAGGATACTGTAAAAGGACCAAACTTCAGTCAGGAGAACAGGTCAGTCATTAATATACTGAAACAACATGGGAATAGAGCAGCTGCGAGAGAATTCAACATTAATGAATTAATGGTACGGAAGTGGAGGAAGCAAGAAGAATGAGTTAAGTCTGACTTATCTGACTGTTTTGTTTCACTTAATGCGCCATATAATTCGGTGCGCCTTATGGTGCGAAAAATACGGTAATTTTACATTTCTTTGTAAATGACCCTGTGAATTATGATAACCATTTGAGAAGTCTATGAACATAGTAGTGTACATACAGAAAGTCTGTCATAACACTGTGTCATATTACTTTAGCTGACATACTGTATTCTGTGTCTTTGCATGAGTGTGTGTGCTGCGTTCGTCTGATTTTCAGTGGGTGTAACAGTCAGTACTGACCCAGGCAGCCCTCCAGCCTCCATCACATTCGCCAGTGTGACATCGTTTGACCAGACATCATACTGCCATTTCCTCAGGCCCAGCACGCCACACAGCACCCGTCCTGTGTGCAGGCCTACGCGCATGTTCAGATCCACCTCTGTGGCCTCCACCACCGACCTGCAGGGGGGGAAAGAATGATTTATAACTACTTGAACAAAAACCAGGACAATTTAACATTTAAAGCATTTTTTTTTTTATTGTTGTTGTTTTGTTTTCTTTTTGTTGCCATATAGGAAGCAGTGTGGCTGAAGCAATGATAATGCTGGGTAGTAAAAGATGCCCAGCAAATTTCTCCAGATTACTGAGTGTTAACAACACTAGGTTAGACTACAGTGACCTTTAGCTCAAACTTAAAATTCTCACAACAAGGTCTTATTAACATCTCTAAAGAAGCATAGTTGTTTCCCAGCAGGAAACACCACTAACTGGTATGGGATGTGTTGGAAGAAATCAGGCAACCATCTACCAAGCATCAGTGATATCTGTACAATGAGGTTAAATGTTGGTGCAGAACCCAAAAGATATTAAAAGACAATTCCCCCCCTTGCCACAACCTGTTTACCTTCCTGCCATGTGGCAAGCCAACCAGAAACATCTGCTGTAGCGCAACCACATTTGAGCACAAGAGCCCTTTTTTTAATTGCTATTTTTGGATATTGTTTTACAGCCTCGTGTTAGATTATGATAATGGAATTAATCTTGAATCTTAAAGTTCTGAATCGTGTAGCAAAACTGATTCAGGGTTGCTACACGAGTACAAAATCTTTGATGTAGAGAGGCGCATCTGTAATCATACGCTTCCAACACATTTAAACTTTGTTCCAAAAAAAGCCCAAACTACTCAATGCGCCTTCAAAAAAGTTTATGTTCACATGTATGTGTTTACAATATGAATGCGCATGTGTGGATCACCTTCCCTGAGTCGTACTGTGGGGCAGTGACGAAAAAGCAGGACTTTTCCACAGCCTCTCCTCCCTGGTAAATCACCTAGTAACCTGTGGGAGGTTACCCACTTCAGATGTGAGACAGTCACAGACGAGGAAGGAAATTGAGAATGGCAAAGGGTTCACAAAGTGTGTATTTGCGTGTGTGGGGGGGTGGGGGTGTCTGTTTACAGGATGGCAGAAAAGAAAATGTGGTTTGCCCATAAGGTTGAAGAAGGGACATCTTACACTCACACGCATACTGAGGAACGCATACTGAGGAATGCGTGTGCATGGCAGCACCTGTCCTTTGAGATAAAGGGCTCCCACTGCGGCATCCATCCTCCCAGACAGAGCGGTGGGGCAAAGAACATGACAGGCGCAGGTTCACACAGGAAAGTGAGGCAAAGGTTCTCTGTGTACGTGGTGGTGTCTACATGCTTTTAGGGAGAGGGGCGGAAACCAGGGCTACGTGCAAGCAAGTGTCTTTTAGGTGCCAAATGAACGAAAAAGAAGTAGAGGGAATAGATTTGGAAGTCAACCAAATCTATGTGGTTAGAAATTGTTTGGATTGGAATATATACACACTGAATATCAATCACATGTTACAAAGGTCAGTTTTCTAGGTTACCTTTGTGACAGGTGTTTTGGCAGCAAAAGGGGGACCAACGCAATACTAGACAAGTGGTCCTAATGTTATCCCTGATCGATGTATATTACAGTTGAAGCAGGTAAGAAGTGCCCCAGTTTTCTCGGATTTCCTAGAAACTGTTGTCATAGAAGCAATGCACCAAAAGCAACTTAAAAGGATAAAATTGTTTTCTTCTTATGAAACAATTCGGATGATCACACATTGTAGAGTAACTGTTGACTTCTGGTCCTTCCCCAAAACAATCATAACAGAGAAATTTTTGCCTGCATATCAGTGTGTGACATACGCAATGGTATCAATCATATCCAGGCCCATTTCTACACAGCAGTGGGCATGGTCCGCCTTGGGTTGGGTCAGTCCTGACACGCAGTAGTAACAGTCCCCCAGTATCTTTATGCGCCTGCAGTGATTCTCCTACAGACACAAAGAGAAAAAGAAAGATGAGCAATGTCAGGGAGATTAGAAAAATGTAGTTATTTTGAGTGTATACTACACATATCTTTAAATGTATCTTTGTCAGGTTTAATGTCATTAAGTGTTGGACAGGATTAATTTAATACTATGCATCCATTCCCATTGGTTTTAACACAAATCTTTAATTGTGTGGTGGCACATAATGATTAACATAGCTGCGTTTTTACAGCTCTGTACACTGGAAAAGATATGAGGGAGATAGAGACAGATATCAGAGAGTTTATTTACCATTTTCCAGCATGAGGAGAAAGTAAAATACCAGCATAAGAGCACAGAAAACAATTGTTTTACTCATAGGACTGAACTGTTTAGCCTACCTTGCTAGGTTAGCAAGGTTGTCTAAACTGGTAAAGCACTAGTAAGTCAAAATATTTAACTTATTGTCTAACAGGTCGTCCATAGTGTAGTGGCTTACACATTTGCCTAACTATCAAAAGATCCTGCTGCCCAATCAAACATGCAGAGCTACTCATTGTGGTGATCCCTTATGAATAAAGGGATCACCACAATGAGTGATCCCTTTATTCACTCATAATAAAGGGATCACTAAAGGAGTAGCTAAAAGTAGGTTTTCTTTTTATTTAACTTATTCTCTAATCCTGTTTTACTTATTTGTGTTTTCATTTTTTCTCTTTTTAAATGTCAAAGCATTAACATTAGCTATAAGCTAATGAAATTCTTAATTTAACTCAATTGAAAATCACAAGTAGATAACCCTTGTGGGGGGTCAGCTTAATCCTAGCACGTCCCTGATTTTGTAAACTACTGGTACTTTCCCTGATATACATTTACCTGTAGCCATCTTATTTGATGGTTCTATCATTATTACTCTACACGGAGCATGACTCCTAATTGTTCTTAGATAGCATGGTCAAATGTTTCTGTGACGTGAGCTGGTGTGACTAACTTTTATTTCCATCTGGATCGCAGATTTTGTAAAGTTTAATGCCCCATAAATAGCTAATTATGACAGGACCATTGCTATTTTAAACCCTTTCTTCTGCAGAAACTGTATGGAAGCTGCAGCTGCATTTTGATTCATTTTAATCAGATGTGTGTGCTTGTGCTACTGTTTGTGTATTTGTAGTTGAGGCCAACTCTAATTGCTCCGACATGCTCTTGAAGTAGAATCCCGCCCCCATATTTCCAGACAGATCCGCTATTTGTCACAGTGCACATTGTGCACAAACTCAGCAATGGTGCCACACACACACTCACCAATGCACACAGACACCTTTACAGACACACAAATCCCCACTCAGACACATACCTGCAAAAAAAAAAATGCAAAAAAACAGCTGCATGGTAACTTGCACACATACTGTACTGCACAAGATTTAGTGGCACACGCAGGGTTTCCTTTTGGCACTGTATCACACAGAGTCATCAGAAAATTGCAATGAAAGACCCTACAAAGCTTAGCCTGCAGGCAACCTCTGACTGACAAGCACACATGTGCACACACACAAACACACACATTCATATATACAGAAGATTCATGACAATTGCGGGGTAAGAGGCAAAGATGAGAAGAAAGAAGATGGGGTGCTCTGGTTTTCTGCTCACGGGAGCAGAAAGATTCTGGCGTGGGAGGATATGAGAATTCAGAACGTGCATGATTATCCCGGCACTTGGTAGAGAGAGAAGTGTGCATGTGCCTGTGTGTGCGTCTGTGTTCGTGAACAGAAATTATCTGCTGACAGCAAACCATGTCACAAGAGAAAGGTATCTCTGTTTGCTTTGGGAGACACATTTAGGAATAAAGCTACCTGATTCAAGTGCAGACTTTGTGCCTCTGTTTTGCTTGATGCTGTCTTCACTATGGTTAGGTGAAGGTTAGTGTTGGGCATGTGTCTGTTGTGGTTAAGTTTAAGTTGAGCCCGCAGGGAACTAATGTGTTGTGTAGCATACAGCAGCCAGACAGGCTCAGCAGCTGTGACAGAGCTGGTTTGAAAGAGAATTTCTCCCTGGCTAACACGACGGGGTATAAATCTCAATTAGGTTACAGCTGCAGCTACCCACAAATGCTCACACACATGCACCCAATATATCCTCATCACAAGGTTTCTATATAATGGCTTGCTGAGTTTCAAAGCGCTGCTAGCAAGACACATAACTCGTATCTTGCTCTTTTCACCCTCGGTCTATCGCTCTCTCCATGTTAAGCCACGACTGATTGCTGAGATGCAGAATGAGCTCATGACGGATAATCCTGCCCATCATGTGACTTGTGTGCGTGTCTGCATGTAGAAAGCAGGAGTAAACTGTCTCTTGGCCTCATGGAAGAGGTCAAGCATGTGGTAAAGAGTTGAGTGTGAGTGCAATATCTTGGACAGGACTGACTTCTAATGGTACAGTCTGTTTTCTCAAGGCCACAGCCTCTTTGTACCTACCAGAGGCCAGAGAAGTGCTGAATATTAACAACAAATGTTACAGGAGCAGTGACCAAAGCACCTTGTTTAGTATAATGAAAAGATCATAGATCAAATACATCCATTCACAATGTTAACTCTGCATGTTTATAATGACTATATACAATCATGTGACAAAGAAAGTTCTTACAGGATTCTGTGCAGTCCTCTGAAAAAGTACACCCTCTGATTGAGTAGCTTGTATAACCATGTTTTGAGGCAGTAACTTGAAGTAATCATTTACTTCATGACTTTATAAGTTTCTCACATTGTTGCGAAGGAATCTTCTCACACGCACATTAACAGTCCTCCTCCTCAGCCCAGCTCATCTCCCCTCTGTCTAGAAATCGATCCTGTCATCTCTTCCTCTCTCAGCCTCCCAATTCCTTCTCTTTCTTGACTTCCTCCTCCTCCTCCTACATGTCAGTTAACCTCTCCAGCTTTACTTTCACTTTTTGGATCAATACATGACTTGGCATAATAAATGAGCTCCAGGACTAAATAATACATTTTGTTTTCTTGGAGGCTTCTTCGGAACAACATGCTGAAAAAAGGAGCTCACCAACTGTTTGGACTCGCTGCAGCCAGCCTTCCTCCCTCACTGTAGGCTGTGAGTGTGATGGCTCAGTGACATTATTTCTTTTTTTTTTAAAAGCAACTTTGTTTTGCAAGTTTCACCATCCCATATACTTGCCTAACTGCAACTAAAACCACATAGACTTACAAACACAACATTTGTATGCAGATTCCTCATTTTATTGATTTTTAAAGAGACAAATCCACCTCTGCAGAATGAACTTTTGCTCATGCTGTAAGCAGTGAATTTTCAGTTTTTCTATGACAATAAAGTAAAACGTAATGCTGCATTAATATTCTAAAAAAGGACTGTTCATATGAGAGGCCTCAGTTTATTACAGCTGATGTAGTTAATAAGGAAATTGTAGGTTTCCCATTAAATTGTTTTACATATTTTACAATTTCAGTTTTAGTAATATAGAAAATTAATGGTACAGTGAGACGGCATCACTGACAACAGATATGGTAAATGGACTACTACGGTCACAACACCTAGTATCATTTATGTGGCCCTGATTTGTAATCGCACAGCTCCGAGATCAAATGAGAGCTGCGTGATCAGGGTGGTGTGGCCATAAGCTTTTACACTGATTAATTGTAGCATTGAGGTCATTGTTTAAAAAACTGCCTATTACAGATTGTTATTTACTATTTAAAATACAAAAATTTATAGTATTATGTCACTGAATTACTTCAAGTAGAAAGCACATTATTACATGGCCCTATTATTGTAGGGTCCATCTTACAATATAAAGCGCCTTGAAGCGACTGTATAAATAAAATGAATTGAATTGAATTGAATTGAATTGAATTGAATTGAATTGAATTGAATTGAACATGGCCTAAGATAATTAACACTACTTAACAATATGAAGTTTAGGCTACACACGTTCTTGTCCTAATGATTGTACACAAGAGTTTTCTTGTCAGTCAGAGATGGGCAGTAACACGTTAAAAGTAACAAGTTACTGTAATCCATTTAATTTTTTTAAAGTAGTGAGTAAAGTAAGGGATTACTATTGCAAAAAAAGTAATTAGATTACTATTACTTTCCTGTAAGCACGCTGCATTATTGCATTACTAAAATGTGATTTTGTTTGTCAGTGTCTCATGACAATGATGTAAGCACGTGCGACGTCCATGGCAGATCAATAATAAATAATATGGAGTGCAGGAGAGCGTATGACCATGCAGCGTTTAAAGCTTGGATGTACTTAAATTACTTAAAGTTTTAGTCCATAAAAAGTGACAAAAACATTATCATCCGCTGTACATTCTGCATGGGAAGAAAACTTCTTTCTACAGCAAAAGATTAACCTTCAAATCTGAGCGAGCACCAGCACGCTGCTACAGGAATGTGAAATTCACAGAGAAACCCCTGGATGCCCCCACTGACATGATCACTGTGGCACCAGGCAAACCTCCACCCGCCCCACTCCTGCTAAACAGGTGAAAATAGATTTAAGAGCGACAGGACTGAGTGCTGCTGAGTCCTTGATTTTATTTATTTTTTTCTATTTTACTTGCATCTATTTGAAAGAGTGAGTGTAAACACAAAACATTATTTTATTTTTTATGCTGGAATATACAGAAAATAGGTTTAAATGTTAAACAAATTTCTCCCAGTCAAAGACTGTTGCATATAATTTAATTTTGCTTGATGCAATGTGCATGAAGTTAAAAGATTAAAATTAATAAAACAAGCTTTTAAAAGAGACTTTTCCATTTGATTCAATTTTATATGATGGCTATGCAGAAAAAATAGAATTGGCAAAGGTCTATTGCTTTACATATTCAGGTTGTGTATCATGTTTTTAAAAAGAAACTAAGTAATAAAGTAATTAATTACTTTTGAAAATAAGTAATCAATAAAGTAACAGGATTACTTTCTTGGAGAAGTAATCAGTAATTAGTAACTAATTACTATTTTCAAAGAACTTGACCAAGACTGCTGTCAGTGCTTAAGTGTTAACGATAAGCTGACACCAAAGCTGGTGAAAGAGTGCTTGACACAAAAAACACAGCAATCCTACTGCAGAAAAATACACAGATAGAAATGAAGGGTACAAGCCTGACTGTATATACTAACAGGCTTTTTGTTAACATGCTTTCTTTGCAGGTGCTTGGAAAGAGCTGATGTCATGTTACCAGCGGTGGATAGCTGTTGCTGGTTTGGGCTGAAGTTTGCACATTCTTGTCCTTTTCCATGGAGTAAAGTCTACGTAATGTTCACGTCTCCATTACTCAAAAGTTGTAAACCGCTTTCCCATTTTCCTACTATTTCCAAAAAAAAAAAAAAAAAGCGGATTATAGTGGAAATCCATCTATCCGTCCTCTTCCGCTCATCCTTATCAGGGTCACAGGGAGGCTGGAGCCTGACCTGTCCAGGGTCACCCAGTCTGTGGCAAGGCTAACACAGAGAGACAGACAACCATTCGCACTTACATTCACACCTATGGCTAATTTGGACTCATCAGGTGACTTAATCCCACTAATTATATGTCTTTGGACTGTGGGAGGAATCCGCAGTGGTATATACCAGATATCAACACAATTTCAATCCGCTCCTCACGTGTTAACCTCTTCGACATGTCAATGGCTGTGAACAAAGAGAAACTTGTAAATAACTCATGAAAGAATAAAGTTATGTTGAAACCAAGCACACCATTGTTTTTCTTGTGACATTACCAATAAGTTTGATGTGTCACATGGCCCTCTTCCTATTGAAAAAACAAAAGTTGTATCCAAGATGGCCGACTTCTAAATGGCCACCATGGTCACCACCCATCTTGAGGAGTTTGCCCCCTCACATATACTGATGTGCCACAAACAGGACTTTAATATCACCAACCATTCCCATGTTATTACGGTGTATCCATATAAATGGCCCACCCTGTATACAACAGCAGTTCAAGTGGATCCGGCATTAAAATATGTACAACAACTGTGGGAAGACCAAAGCAATTTAACAGGTGTGCCCTGTATACAGCAAACCACCAAGATCGAACAATTGAATGAATGGCTGTGCAATGCTCAAACTCTCACTTAGCTACAAAGTGTCATTTAGTTGTGTGATGGACTAAAAAAATGCCTTCAAAACTTTTTTTTCTCTTTTTTTTGTTATCCTCCTTAATGAGTTGCTGATGTTGCTGAATAACCAATAAGAAAACAGCATCACCTACACATCCCAGCATCACCCTGTATATACTGACTGAATGAGCCAGAGCAAGAAGTCAGGCCAATCATTCACCTAATTATTTTTTAACCAATTAACCGACTGGCTCTCTCTGCACTGAAGACTGCAAACAGCCAAATGGGAGATGATGCACTCTTGTGGAAGAGTTTGACAGCAAGCTGTCGAGGATATGAATGGCTAACAACATGAATATCTGAAGTGGGGAGAATGTGAACGCTGATTCTGCCACATATACAAATAATAAAACCACTAATGCCTTTCATATCACCATTTTTAGTCTATTTTTAGTTTATTTGTAAGTCTCATCACTGTCACCAACTGTGTGTTAATGCAAACAACTCGTAATCGAAATGAATAAAGTATTAAAGCAGCAGAAATATGCTCCAAATAAGCTATATATTAAATTAGGGAGTAATGAGTAAAATATCTCTCCCGGAGCCTGCAGGTGGATGATGTTGACGAAAAGCAGTTAAGAGTGCAGCAGTATTTGCATGTCAGAAGGAGAGATGGGAAATCCTACAGCTTAAATAGGCCACCAAAAGTGGAAGGATGTATTTTCTAAGTGACATGAGGAGACTGGAGCATGTAGTATGTGTGTCCAACTAGAGTTTCCTTCCTCAACTATCTCCCAAGCTTACATCCATTAATAAATTATTGTTACTAGTTCCAGTAATACATGTTACATGGGCTTGGCTAGCTCCCTATCACTGGAAGCTGAACAGAAGCTTGATATAAGTCTACTCTCTGTGCTGTGGAGACAGTCTGGCCTGAGATTTGTTCCCACTGTGGAGCGGTTTATAGTACCTTTCAGACTGTTCTCACCCAACAAAATCCTTAGTTGGTTTCTACCTACAGCAATTCTTGTAACCATGTTGGAAAAGAAAAAGGCCACAAAATTGAGCAAATTTCACTAACTTCAAAAATACATTAATATACTGCTTGAAAAATATCAAACGGACACTCTTTAATCAGAGTATAGCATCAATTCAGTTAAACCTCTGGGATATCGATCAGGTCAGTGAAATAGCAGAGGGGTTGTTAATCGGTTTCGACTGCTTTGGTATTAATTTAAATCATTATTGTTGGACATGTAGTCCAATTTCACCAGGATACCACATCAATACATGCTATTACCTGAATGTGAAGGTTTCAATCAGAAATAGACTTTTGAGGGTGGCCTGAGGGCCTGACATCCTCTAGTGGGCCCTGTGCTTACAGCCCGGCACAGTGGAACTTGGTTAGCATTTATCATAGAATACCAGAATTGGCAGATCCACCACCGATGCCGTGTGCTTTTCAAGGGTTCAATTCAGTTCCATTCAATTCAAATTTGCATTTGCATAGCACCAAATAAAAACAACAGTCGCCTAAAGGTGCTTAATATTGTAAGGTAAAGACCCTACAATAACAGAGAGAAAACCTCAACAATCAGACGACCCACTTGGCAACTGTGGGAAGGAAAAACTCACTTTTACCAGAAGGGAACCTCCAGCAGAAACAGGCTCATCTACTTCAAATGTTTGGGGCTAAAGACAGGAAGATCGGTTCACCCTGAGCACATATGGACAGATGTGAAGGAGTCTGGAGAAGCCATGGAAAACATTAAGCTGTCTGTATCATCATTCAGTATGACCGCTATGGTGGTGGGTAAGTGATGGGCTGAGAAGACTAAGAACAGACCTCAAACAGGCTAGGTAACAGCACCCTGACTGCCATTAGGTATCAGGATGATACCTTGGACCCGGTTTCAGACCTCACACTGCTGCAGTGGGTCCTGGGTTCCTCATGGTGCATGGCAATGAAACCAATTGAACATCTCTGGGACATTATGTTTTGGTCCATCACTGGTGTCTTTGAATTCAGCCCTCTGCAGATTGATAATCAAAATGATGAATTATTCAATTATTATTTCCATCCTTTTAAACCTAACACATTACTTAGGCTACGTCCACACGTACACGGGTATTTTTGAAAATGGAGATTTTCCGTTTTCGTTTTAAAAAATATCCTGTCCACACGTAAAGGCAGAAATGAAGGAAAACGCTGCTAGGAACATGCCAAAGCAACAGGTGGCGATATATTCCTAACCGTGCAGAAATGTTGGCCAATCAGAAAGGAAACAAAGCTGGGGCATAGAAGCAGAACCGAGTGGTATGTGTGGAGGGACAGTAACTGTGTGTGTATATGTAAGCATTTAAACACTGCAGAGAGTACAATTAACAGTAACAGTATTGTAGAAATTCATTTCACCGAAACAATAACGTGGCGCACATTGTGACGTCAAAAAATGCGCACACCTTTGACACTGCGTTTTCTCCTTTTTCTCATCCACACGTAAATGCAAAAACAGAGTTTTCAAAAATATCCACCCTGGCCGGAGTTTTTAAAAATCTCCGTTTTCAGTGACCGAAAACGCCGTTTACGTGTGGATGAAAGGTGCAAACGCATAGAAAATCTGCGTTTTTCAAAAATACCCGGGTAGTGTGGACATAGCCCCAGTCTACATGGGTTAGATATCCAGCATGTGTTTTTTCCCCAGTGAGTGTTCCTTTAGCTTTTTGAGTAAAGTGTTTAATTTATTTTTTGTGGGGGATTTTTCATCTTGGTGCTTTTAGGGGTTGGGTTTTCTATAATGCTGAGTGCACATGAAAGGATAAAATAGTTATCCATAAATCCCTTCCAATTGTGCTCCTGCAAACTGCTGTTGCTTTCACTGCTAGGTATTGTAATGACTTTTTACTGCATAATGTGTAAGTGCTCAGGGTAACTGAGTTACAGTTTTCAGTTAATAAGATCAAATGCATTTCTAGCACCTCTTTTGCTAGCTGTGTAACTAGGTGGCTATTTGATGATCTATCTTCAGTGAAACACCAATATCAACAAGTGGCTACCATATTAGTTTGGACATTTGAAACTTGGACATTTGAATCTGACAAAGTGGAATTCTGAGAATATGGAAGAATTTACAGCCAGCAATTGGTATTTAATCTCAATCAACTGCTCTTGTATCCTGAGAACAGGTGTCACGGGGTGGAAAGGGACAAGTTACCTAGGGTTTTTTATTGTGCATGTTTTGCTGTGTTTTACTTTTTTAATATTTGAATATTATACAGTGTTTTATTTTTATGGGTTTTATTGCATGTTTTTATGGTATTCATTGGATACAGGAAAGCGGCGGGCAGAGTTAAGAGCTCTGCCCATCCGGGGTAAGTCTCGCGACTTATCCAACTATAATAACCGTAGCCACTAATAAGAATAGTGACTGTCGCTGCCCCTCTCTTCCAGCACCCCGGAGCGGAAACACTGATAGGACGGCGAGGACAACGCCGGGTTTTCCCTTCTGCTCCGATTGGCTGAATTTTTAACTTTTAGTGACTTTTACGCCGTGGCGGACGCCACTGGACTTTTAATGTTTTTGTTTTATTGATTTTTATTGTGAGTTTTCCCTGGCCAGGGTTGTTTTAATTGCTTTTGCATTTTTAACTGTTTTGTATAATAAATTATATCTTAGTGATACAGTTTTTAATTCAGTGCATTCCCTTGGCTGCTCCACTGCTCCGTCCGTTTTTGAGGAGGGTTTCCCTTCTAGAATAACACCTGTGTTAAATCACAATTCCATCCTTTACACAGGCTTAATGTGATTTTAATGGTCTTTGCTATTAATTAAGTATAGATAGTAGCCAGAGAGGAAAGGAAGAGGACTTACTGTAGCCAGTTCATCAAACTTCCCAAAGAGTTCATTGAGCAGCTTGACCAGTTCCTGAGCTGTACACTGAGAAGCCAAGCTGGTGAAACCCACAATGTCTGCAAACAGGATGCTGTCGAGACAGAATGAAAAAGAGATTTTAATCTAAAGTGAAGCGCTCAGTTCACGATGACAGCTGATTTTGATTCCTCCTGCTCTCCCTCCTGTTCACCATCAACCAAACATGTTGTGCTTCTCAATTCAATAAAAAAAATACACTCAAGAAGCAAGGATGGGATATGTTAACTGTACAGAGCAATGTTTTTCTTTAACAAAACAATACCAACAGATCACACAGGAGCGACAAATTGACTAATAGTGAGCAAACAGCAAATACTATAATCCAATCTCTGATAAGTGAAAGCATCTTTTAGGCCAAACACTAAATCAATTACGGAGCTAAATTGCCTGCTTCTGGCTAGCTGCTGAAGTGGGGTGGAGGAAGGTGTTGAAAGCTACTTAGCCCCTCATTCATTTGCTCAGAGGCAGGCCAGATGGCAGCAAAACAAGGTGTTATGGATCTTATTGACTCAGTGGAAAAATCACTGTTCTCGGTGGAGTATAGAGATCAGAGCCGGCGTGTGCTGTGTGGAGCTGATCATAATGGCCTAGGTTTACTTTTATAGATACCTCTTGAGAAATAATGACACATGTTTTCCCCATAACCTCCAGCCTGTGAGGTTTTTAAGTAGTAATAAGGATATTATGCTACATCTGTTAGGCCTTCTATTCTTTTGTGATAGCTTTTACAGTGGCAGATTGTAGTTGGATTTAAGACAGAGGTAGGCATAATCAGGCTTCTAGTTTACAGTCAAACAACAGCTGCTTGCATATCATTTAGCAGACTGAGCTAATTTTAGCTGCAAGAGTTGATTAAAATAGTTTTTTTCTTTTTCAAATGCTTCTGTTGACTAATTTCTAAGGAGACCTGTAAGATTAGTCTTAATTTCTGTCATATATTTACTGTTCCTGCATCGTCATATGAAACATGTCAAACTTCAAATAATGAGGTCCCCTGTTTTCACTCGTGGCTCTGTATAATGTCAGTGACAGCACTAATCCCTGGTACAGCAAATTCAAGTTGACAATTTTCACAGTTTTTCCTAGTCAGAACTAATTTGTTTTCAGCACTACATCATTGCACTGTCTGTCTCGTTACTTTTTGCTAGATTTGGTGGAAATCAAACCTTCCCAGATGAAATAAATAAAGCAGAGTCAATAATCTTAGTGTAAACCATGTCATCTCACAGTGCTTTATATTGGAAGGTGAAGAATGCAATATTAGAGAGAAAACCCTAATGAGCAGGCACTTGGCAAAAGTGGGGAAAAAGAACTCGGTTTAAACAGGAAGAGATCTCTAGAAGAACCAGGCCATTCATGTTAGTAATCTTGGGCATTCCTGTTCAACCTGTCGGTAAACCTTGACTGACTGTAGTTGCTAAGCAATGTTCTGGATGAGGGAGGGGAGGTTCAGTGAAGAGGAACACCAAACCTGACCACTAGGGATAAAATGGACCACAGATGATCCATTTTATATAAACAAATGACCAGTGCTCTAGTTTCTGTGTTTTCTCAAATGTTGTCAAACGGCTACAAAAATAGTCACAGAACAAATAAGACTACACACCAGACCAATTACACGATGACAAAATGTTTTTTGTTGCACAGGCGCACACACATTCCCCTCAGTCACTAAAATGAGTGAAAGCTCGATAGCATGAGGAAGGCCTATTTTCTGCATCGTGACTGAGTAGCTGCACTCTTTTTTTGGCAGTACATTATAGTTCTTGAGGAGTCTGATGTATGCAAAGCTCGGATCACGACTGCCGCTCGACAGAAGCGCTCCGTTGTGCCATTTATCTTTGAATGGTGCTGTGCTGCAGATCGTGCTGATGTGTGTTGGGGGCAGTGGGGTAGAGAGGAGAAGGTGGCAGTGGTGCCGGAGCTAAATAGGTGTATGATCAAACGTTCTCAGGGTCACATCAAAAGGCGGACCAAATCTGGGGGGCTGTCTCTGCTCTGTCTCTGCTCTGGAACATGGAGGTGTTTTGGTTTTTATGGGGGTTTTTTTTACTGCCGTGTGTTTATGTGTGTATGTGTTTCCAGCAGCTCCCCAGAGACGAGCGGGAGCATGCTCGCTGAGCACAGCCCCATGATGTTTGGCTGAGTGCCAGTAGAGGCTGGTGAACAGGCGGCGATGTTCCTGAGATGTGAGTGAGTGTGGGAGCCGAGCAGACAGACAGGCAGACAGTATGAGCAAGAAGAGAGTGGGGAGGATTGTCTCTTGACAGGAGTGCTGTTGATATGCTACCTAGTCCTCGACTCCTACCCTCAGCAGCACTAATACAGCTCTCCTATTCTTTTTACTGCCTCGTTGGAATGTAATCAGCTCAAAGTCAAGCCAAGTTCTCACACACATTTTTCATTACAAGCGCATTAGAGCTGGCCCATCCAATAGCTTTAAAAATTCACCTGTAAATATTAGCTGCTTGATGAGTAGATTACTTATTAATGATGTAAATTACAAAATGTTCAAATGAAACTCTGCTCAGATTATTGTTTTATCTGCACAGCCAACAGTCAATAAGCCCAAAAGATATTTTTAATTAACTTACTATATGTCTCAGATAAAGTTAAAAAAATATTTTTTTTTTTCCAGATGTTTGAATGCTTATAGTTTGGACTGGATCAGGTGAAGCTGAACCATTCCTTAGGGCATTTTCACACCTATACTTCACTTACTTTGATCCAGACCAATTGATCAGTTGTTTTCACACAGAGAAAAATCCAAGTGAACTCCAGGCAAATCAAAATGATTCCCTACAAACCACATGAGAGTGTTAAGTCTGCTCATTGGACAGATATGTCCGGGGCAGAAGCAACAAAAGTAAATACAGGAAGAAAGTGTTTTGTTCTGGACTTGTAGAACATGGACAATTACAACTGGCACAGCTAGTTGCTAGCCCATATCTATGGTACTTGCCTGCATTACGAACACAAAGCATACGTGGTTACTGGACGTTTTTTAGCTCAAGCTTGCAAGGTTACTACTACAAAGAACACAATAGAAAACTTCTATACTGATGCACACTCACCATTATGTTTAACTTTGTCTGTTTTGTTCTTTATCCATTTTACAGTCATGCCCGTTATTATCTTGCTTGAGTTTTAACACTGTTTGTATAAGACAAATTCTTGCACTGGAGATCTACTGCCTCTTAATTGCAACACCTTTTGTTAGTGAATTTTGAAACTAAAGTATTTCATCTGACATTTTGTCTCCTTTCATGCGATAGGGTGCAAACTTAATTATTACCTCACTCTAGCATCTAGCTCTTTTAGTTGCTCGATGGGACCGCTGTGTTCGACAGATAGCTGCTAACAGTATTTTCCCATCGAAACAGTAGATTTTAGGGCTCCTTTACCAATGAAACAGCTGCTTGCTGATGCTGAAAATGATCCCATGAAACCAGTGAGTGTGAAACTAAACAGCTCGAAAATGAGCTACAAATAAGCAACAAAAATGCGATGGGAGCTGGAGATACTCTGTTTGATCACTTAATGTTAAGTTTGACCAAGTCTGCTTTCTCAAACTTTTCTGTGTTGAAATTGCAATTTAACAAGCCACAGTCATGTGAAAAGGACATTTCCACAGGATTCTAACCAGACCTGTGAAAAACTGAGTGCATTTTTACTGCCAGGAATTAAGAGGGTAAGTAGCAGTCAAGTGTTGTGTGCCACTTCTATAAAACCAGGGGGTTTGTTCATTTGCTGCAGCATTCAGGTGGGTGTAAATACAAACAAAAGTGGAAATCCCAGCAAATTCAACCCGACATCACACTGTGCATAGTTTAGAGAAAATGCAAAATATGCACTATATGTCCGACTCTACACGTTCATTTAGCATATTTAATGTTGTAGGAGAACAAGAGGCCAAAATGAGACCAAAGTACCAATTTTAAAACATGGTGGTGAGGAGAGGTGATGATTTGGCCTTTTTTGCAACTACAGGACCAAGACAAGCCATCTGTCTGACAGCTAAAGCCTGGCTAAAATTGACTAATGACAGCAAAAGACTGAAAAAGAAAATAGTCAAGGTTTTGCAATGGCTCAGTCAAAGTCCAGACGTCAACCTGACTGAAATTTTGTAGCTGGACATTAGAAGAGGTGCACATAAACAAATGCCTCTAAACCTCTGTGACCTGAAATAATGTTGTGAGGAACAGTGGGCCAAAAGTCCTACAAAACAATGTGAGAGATTGATGAAGTCATACAGTAAAAGATCAAGTTATTCAAGTTATTGCTGCTAAAGATGGTTCTACAAGCTACTGAATCATGGGGTGTGCTTAGTTTTTCACAGGACTGTATAAAAATCCTGTGAAAACTTCCTTTTTTACATGACTGTAAATAAACTTGTGTCTAACTGTTAATGGAACTTTTGATTTAGAGTCATAAAGATGTTCCAGTATGTGCCCTTCATCAAATGATCTCATCAGGGCTTCTAATAAAAAAAAGCTCAGGTTTTAATCTGTTACACCTAATGTTTAAAGTATCAAAAATATCTGTTTTTAAAACCATTTTTTGCGTCTGCAAAATGTATGTGAGGCAGGAAAGACAATTCTTTTTAATCTGTTTATGGTGGCAACAGCACTCTGGCCCATTGCCCCCTGTAACCTTTATGCTGCCTGATTGCATCTGCGTTAATGGCTAATCTTAATTGCTCTGCTTCTATTCTTGACCTTGACGTCACAACCAGTGACACCTGGATCAAAACACTCCAGTCGCTCCGCACACGTCTGTGGTCCACAGTTGTCATGACACCCCCATACCTGACATTGTCATGACGTTGGATGTAGATCTTATGAAAGATCCTCTCAGGCGGCTTGAGGAAGTCCTCCTTCATCTCCATGGCAACATTCCTGGGCAGTAGGCTCATTAGTAGACGCTCCTGAAGAAGAAAGGGTTAAAAGAGGAGAGAAGGATATAAAGTGTATTTTTTTTTTTTATTCAAGCATAATAAGTCATTTTGTATTGCAGTTGCAGATATCTGCGAGCGAAAAAAACAATCATAAGGAGGCTTTTTGGCAACCAATCAGGGAATACACATTTTCCCAAGAATGCAGCAGCTGCCAAAGGATCAGCGACCAATCTCTAGGCTTGCATGAATGGCAGTTTAGCAATCAGTTACACACCAGCTTCCATCAACCTTTAGCAAAAACTTTTTTTTGCTAAAGGTTTTTCCCTCATTACCAATAGTTACTAGGTAGTTACAGACTTTTCTGTGTGCCTAATTCACTTGACTCCACATTGTCACATGTGCAAAATGGCAGACAAGTTATCATCACGTGTTTAGTGATCATGTGACTGAAAAACCTTAATAAATCTTTCTTTGAGTACTGCCACCACTATTTCACCAGACTCAAATTTTCCCATGCACATATCAGATTTAATGTATGTCCAAAAAGTAGCCTTGCTGACAGGCTACTTTTACAGTGCAGCCAAACCTGGAATGCACTAGGTGGCTGAGTGCCTAGGTTAGCCACTAGCTTATTGGCTAAGCAAGTCACAGCTAGCTTATCCACCTAAGCTAAAGTAGTTATTTGTCGTGGCAGATAGTAGCAGTTTCTGAGATTGACAGAAAATGGGACTAAGCAAGACTTAATATAGAAAAAGCATTTACACAGCAGAGAACACTTTGAGATTCAAGGGGCTCTAAAACAGACACCCAACTGGTAATAAACATAACAAAGGAAGTAACAAAACCTTCCTTCCTGGTTTGGTGAAGTAGTATCTTTGTAACATCACTTGCTGCAATACCGTTAGAATCCCAAACATTGCTTATTACGTGTTTCATTTTCTGACTTTCATAAATGAAATATTTTTGGTTATTATGGATGACTATTTTTCCAGTATTCTTCTATGAATTCATTCATGGTTGAAAAAGATCTGAAAAATATGGTATGGTAGTTTCATCCAATTCTCTGTCTAATTCTCCCATTGTACAATACTTTCTAGATATGCATGCCCATGTATGTCTAGAATGCAGCCCAGAGAACATTTGAAAGCTAATTTAATGACTTCATCAACAACATCCTTTCAGCACAGGCATAAAGTGGCATTTACACCTAGAAGCATATTTGTTTTTGTTTGTGTGAATAGTCTCAGTTGCAGCGGCATGAAGTATGCTTGAAACTCTAGCAGGATGTCAAGCGGTTGTAAATGCACAATGAATCATCAGGCAGCTATGGTGAATAGCTGTTGAGTGGCAGGGTTATAAAAGCAGCCAGGGCTCTCCCGTGTCTCCCTCCAACTCTTTTTCACATAATACTTCCATTCGCATCACTGCTCCTCACCTGAGAATAACACAAAGAGATACTGGAGAGCAGCTTTTAAAAACAGCCATCATTCTCCATTATGGAGACTGAGTGTGAGTCTGTCACTGTGTTTGTGTGTGCACGCATCTTTCCTGTTCTACATGTGCGCAAGGTGCGCAAATCATGATGACAACAGTCTGAATCGTTTTTTGTTCCGTGCTTTGTTAATGTATTTGACTTATGTGTAACACAATAATTTATTTGATTGATTAAATAAATAATAATTTATTAATGTCTTCCACTTCTCTGGAAGACACCTGTTAGATTCCAATGTGGATGCAATGATGGAGTTGACTTATAATTTCCCTTGAAATGCCAGAAAGAAGTACAACAGTTATTGGCTTATTAGAAATATTTCAATGCAAATTTTACTTTTACATTGTTCAAAAACAAAGTTAACTTTTCTGGGCTTTTTTTTTTTCTCAAACCAGAATCTAGCATGCATAAACTTCCAGAGCTTAAAAAGAAAAGGTGAAAGTGGAAATATCAATAAAGAATGTACAAGAAACTTTTGTAGTCTATATCTGATTTTTCCTTTCATGACAACTGTGTGGATTTCTTTTTTTCTTTTTTAAAACACTTTTTAAAACCATTCAAGTTCAATTAAGGCTAAAAACCTCATATTGTTTGTAGTGCGATGGCTTTGACCGAAAGCTGGCCGCTGACTGCCAGGGTGCCATCTCAGCTACATCAAGGTCTGCTTGCTGTATTCTAACCTGAGTTTTGAGTGAATTTACAGTGTGATATTTTTGTGTTTCTTTACAATAATTAACAGGTGTAGTATGTCACCACCTATCTAACCAAGCTTTTTCAGCATTACCTGATAATTCAAGAAATCTACCTTATCATCACATTAGGACAGGGGTGTCGAACTCCAGGCCTCGAGGGCCGGTGTCCTGCAGGTTTTTGATATCACCCTGGGTCAACACACCTGAATCAAATGATTAGTTCATTACCAGGCCTCTGTTGAACTGCAAGACATGTTGAGGAGGTAATTTAGCCATTTAAATCAGCTGTGTTGGATCAAGGACACATCTAAATCCTGCAGGACACCGGCCCTCGAGGCCTGAAGTTCGACACTTGTGTATTAGGATCACTTCTGGGTTCACAAAAACTAAATATTTTTGACACCAAAAACACTGAACTGTCTTCAGATTAGAAAAAGCTATTAGTATGGTGTTCATTAATAGGCATTTGTCACTCTGCAGTTTCAAGACTTGATGTTGACATGACTTGCTACAGTAAGCCATCAGCTCATGCAAGCAAGCCTTGTTAGAAAGCTGTATTCATAGACTGTAGACGTGCAATGCTCAGACACACATTCTATATCTTTTAATTGGTGCTAAATAACATAAAATCCTTAAATGTCATTCAAAACTGAAGCAAACACTTTTTCTATGGTCTGTATGACATGAAAGTCAATATTATTTATCAGACACTTCGATTTAAAATGCTCCTAAAAGCAGGAGCATCATAAACACAGCACAGAGGTCCACTTCACGGAGTGGATTAGCAGTGATGAAGCCTAACAGACAGCTATGGTTTGCAGTTTACCTGTCAATTAAAGCAGCCATACCAATAATTCTTACCAGAATCCAGATGGATTTCTGACAAAGAAAGCCTCTGTACAGTTATTATGAATGCTTTTAAATTCAGCAGTTTTAAAATGGGAATCTATTGTGATTGACCTCCTTTTAGAATCAGCCCCAAGTGGTCATGCCAGGAACTGCAGTTTCTCACTTTCTCACACTCGAGGTTGGTGCTCATCCCAACTCAAATTACTTTTTTTTTTTTAAGTTTTTTGTTTTTTTGTTTGCTTGTTTTGTTTTTGTTTTGTTTTTTCGTGGCCCATCAATGTCTCACAATTTTCATCTGATGATAGAATTTTCACTGATATCATGGAGTGTACAGTAAATATAATAATAATGATGATGGTCTAATTTGTCATTACCTGACAATTTCCAAAGTCAAAAATAAACTCCAATGCATTTCAGTGCTCAATGGATGAACCCTTAACAGATATTGGGTTCCGACAACAGATCCATCTCCTTGACAACTGAGCCCACTCATGAAGACTGATGAAGGCTGCGGGATAGAGCAGAAAGCTTCAGACAATTCTCACGAGTGGACCTTGTGTCAGGACTGCTTTGTTGCAGTCACTGGCAAATTAAATATTCTGCCTCTCCCGGCTTGTGGGAAGGAAGAGGAAGCTTCACTATTGAACGGGGAAATCAATTTACCGCACAAGAAGTGCAGTGTGTAGTCCACACATGTTCAAGAGTCAGTGCAACTCGTAGAACCACCTGAAAGCAAACGCTCATTTGACCCACGTGATGGGAGATATTCAAGCCTGAGATGTTTTGCTCATGAGCACATCAGCAGAAGCCTGGTTGCTGTCTGTTGATAGATCCGAATCAGGGTTCTGCACATCTTTCTCTCAGTCAGATAAAGCGTGACCTTTATTGGAGTAGGAAGGCCATGAAAGCAATCTGCTTGTGTAATTACCTGTCAGAAGGGAGGCTGTTACTGCTGAGGAAAACACAGCATATCATCACCTAATCTACAAAGCACAGGTGCTAAGTGTGCACGTGCACTTGCAAATGTTTGCTATAGCAAAGGGGAGATTCATATTCGGGCATATTTTGTACTGTACACGAGACAATCAATACTCTATAAATCAGTGGGTTTCATGCCCATGGTGGGTTGGGAGGGTGCTGTGCAAAAGAGATTGTTTCTGGTGTGTTAAAGTTGCCTGATGGTTCCACAGTTAAATCCATGTAGGTGTATGCAGAGGGGGTGGATGGTGGCGCTGGTGCATGTGCCACAGTAATTGTTCTTTCCTTAAATAGCTGCTGTCATAGTTACTGCGTGCCCGTGGGCAGGCTGTGAGAATACATTGGCACCTGAAACCTTCATGAAAAAAAGAAAAGAAAAAAAAAAACAACAACAAAAAGCTCTTCAAAGACTGCAAAGGTTTTTATGAACATACGTGCTGCAAGATGAGCTAAAACGTGTGGCCATTGTTTTCTGCCCACCGGTGCGTCCGTGTGTGCCGCCTCACCTGCTTCTCGTTTTCGTCCTCCAGCCTCAGCCGCTCCTCGATGCAATTGCGGGCCTGCAGGAAAACTTTCCTCTGGGTGCGTTCAGTGAAAATCCTCACAAACACGCCTGACAAGTTGACACTGGTAAAGAGCACGGCGTTGGCCACCAGCTGCACAGACAAGAACAGACATGCCAAACAAAGCTGGCAGCATCCAGATGCTGTTTTGAAGACTACATGTGTGTCTGCTGTGCATACTGCTAGATTAGATCATGGGACAGATTCAATGGCAGACATGAAGGTCATCACAGGATTAAAAAATTAATGTCAGGTAAGCATCAAAAGCTCTACAGAGGAATGGCTGGCAGACAAAGTGCATTATTGATAGAGGTTATCAATCCCATCCGACACCTAATTTGGAGATTGAACCCTGTAGTCAGTCCATGTCTTTGATTCTCGATAGGGTCAGAGGTGAAAGCTCAGACATGCAGTGTAACCCAGCACAGCTGCATGAGTGATACATTCTCTGTTCTGTGACCAGCAAATTACAACCTCTTAAACTAAAACTGCTTTAGTCTGGGTTATAACCAAACAGCTTTAGCATGATGGCTTCCAATTAAGGGGTTGAGACAGAAGATAAATTTGATGTGTGAGGAATGATTAACAGAAAATTCAATTTTCCCAGATTACCGGGTGATTTTACACCCTCGGATCTCTAATATGAAAAGAGAGAAAAAGATTGCTCTTTGGTTGAACAAGTCATGTGTGTTCATTAGACATTGCAGAGGCCATGAGCTGGAAAGGTTAGGAAAAACTTAAACGTCTATAAAGGTACATGTATTTTTCCAAACAGGTTTCCTATTTAAATAAAGGGGGGATCCTGTACTTAATTCTGCACCTTCATCTCGTTGTTATGCTGATGCATTAATATACAGGAAAAAAGTACTCAAAAGTTGTGGTTAGAGACTGGTCCCTGGTGTCCGGTGTGGTATAAACCACAAGAACACCCCGCAAAGACTACAAGTATGTCATCTTAGTGGGTACCTCCTCAGTGATGAGCTGTTTATACCTCTAAAGGTGCAGTAACATTCTTTTCCTGAGTGTGTTACTTCTGAGAGGTCAGGACCTTTGTTCTACTCTAAGCTTATTGTTTGGTGAACACTGCGTCCTTGTAGATCTCCACACAAAGATTTAGCAGTGTTGTTGTGCTGTGAACTGGACAAGCAGCAAACACAGCTTCACAAAAGATAATTTTTCATGGAACCATAATAATAAATACCCTTATATATATATTTAAGGCTTAAGGATGTGTTTTTTGTTTGTTTGTTTGTTTGTTTGTTCTTACTTTTATCTACAATCTATTTCCCTGTCCTAGAGCTGAGCTGTTTGTTGGACCCTGTAGGATCTGTGTTTCAGCACCGGCGGTTGAACAGCTCCTCCTCTACTTCATTACTGCTGGTGCACAAAAGTGAAAGTGCTCGTTTCCAGCTTTACAACTACAGTGCCTCGCAGCTAAAATCGATCCCTGACAATGTTTTTAACCTTTTCTCCCCCTGGGAATGTCGGTTGAGTAAGCATGCCGCCTCCCGGCACCAGTCTACATTCATGCGGTTACTTCACAGTCCAACTAAGAGCTTCCCACGCAGCACAGGAGCGAGCTGCTTAAGCACACTTGGACAGAAGTTGTTGGAACTCAAATTCGCCACCTGCATACGGCCATTGCTTAAGTGAAGACACTGTTAAGCAACCGAGTTGGATGGGTGACTGATCGGGGTGCAGGTGCAGCACTTACTGGTCTCCATAGCCTCTGCTTCCTCCCCGTCACCGACGTGGCAATGACGATGAAGTGGGATGCCGCCAGCATCACCCCGAACAGCACGGCCAGCAGGGTCCGCACCGGCAGCAGCACGTAAGCCACGAGAGTGACTAGCATGAGCTGCCACACGCCTTGCTCAGGGGCAGCGGCATTCACCAGCTCCGACGTGCCCAAAGCCAGCGGGAACGGGCAACAGAGCAGCGCGAAGGTGAAGCTGAACAGCAGGGCCAGCTTCGCTATCTGCTGCAGCTGCGTCACCTGCAGGTACTTGACATTGGTGACGATGAACAGCGACAGGAACACCACGCAGTGCACCGGGCTGGAGCCCTTGGACAAGGTGAGACGCGGGCTGGACAGCAGCTCTACGAGGGACAGCGACGACGCAGCCACGATGAGCACAGCCAGCGCTTTGAGGGTGGCGGTCTGCTCCAGTTTCAGGTTGTAGTTCTGGAAGAGAGCCTCCAGCTCCTGGCTGTTGAACTCGTCCTCGCAGGCGATGGCACCCAAGGGTGCACCGGCCGGACAGTGACCCTTCCTCCGCCGCGTCTTGACTCTTTCGAATGGCATCTCTTCCATGTTCCGGCCATTCATGAAGCGGGGATGGCGCACGAGCCGCTCAACTTTTAGGGAATCGAACCGGCACCATCTCCCGGTTCGTGCGTCCCGGATGTCCGAGGTTCGGGGTCGGCGCCACAAGGAAGAGGGTGGCAGTGGAGGACACAGCAGGGCGCTGCGCGCTCTACCTACAGGTTGACGATTGTTGATCTGCCGAGTAGCCCGACTAGTGTGTGCCGCACGCCCCCCCCCCCCCCCCCCCCCCTCTCTCTCTCTCTCTCTCTCTGTCGCTCTCTCTCTCTCTCTCTCAGACCACCTGCCTCGTTTCACACAGGGTAACCAGCAATCCTGCGCTTCAGCGGGGCTCAGCGGTTGGGTCACGCTCGTGGTGATAATCAAAACACATTGCCACGAGGTTCAGTGGGCATCATTCAATACACACACACACACGCACAAAACAAAACAATTTAATCATCCTTTCCCCCCGCGTGCACTTTCCCTATGTGGGACACGGAGTAAACATTACATTCTGCACCGCGATCTTCTCCTGCTTTTCATTCACTTCGGTGAAATGTCAGCGGCTGGGTGAGAAGACAGCGGCAGAAACAGCGCTGGTGATTTCCCCTCGCAGTGTCTGCAGTCATAGCTGATGTAGTTCCCAGCTATAAATAGACCAGCTGCACCCGTGGATGTTCCAATATAGCAATAATTTGGTCTTTCCCGCAGCTCCACACCTCGTGTGTTTTATTGCAGTCAAGCGCCAGTTTTACACAGATAATTAACAGAAAATGATGCTTAGGCAGACAAGGTGGTAATCCCGCAGAGGGATAAAATAGCCCGAATTAAAATCAAAATGTGGCGCACTTTTGCAGAAACGTAAATAATTATTCGCATCTTAGTGCATTGCGCTGTAGGTAATTTAATTTGAGTCTGAGTTTGCACTTCAAGTTTCGAAGCTCTTGTCCACATTAATTGGTGGGATCGTGGTACAACAAGCGTATCATTATCGCTAAACAAGCACAATGCAAAAAGAACAGGTAGCGCTTCATAACACTCATCACTCAATACAGTTATTGTAAAGCTCGCCAGCATTTAACGCGGAATTATTCTAAATGTACCTTTCTGGTTCATGTTAATGCTTAGAATGCAGTTAAAGTAGAACTAGGAGAGTAATGGGCACTTCTAAAGGAAAGGAAAAACAAATTCTAACGTCTGTATTTTATGTTTGTTTGTTTTGTTTGTTTGTTTGAAGTAAGAAGTAGCGTGGATTTGAAAAGAAAAGAAATACAGGCCATAGTGTAAGTATTTTGTTAAGCAATGATTGCTTTCGTGTATAATTACTATGTAATTACGAAGTATTCTTAAAGTTCCCTGACCTCTTCTTCTGACAATATAATTGTACATTACTAATAAGAATGTGGGCTGTATTATAGAGTATCAAAATCGCTACCTCTTACGTTGTCATTACACACTAATGGGCGGTGAACTATGTCATAAAGTATCCTGCCAAGTTGTAATGGGGTGGAATGTGCAATTAGTGCTTAAGTAAATGTTTTTTCAAGACTTGCACAGACAAGACAGCTTGTAAGGAGGACTTTCCCTCCAAGTCAGAAGGCACAGCTCTGAAGTAAAAGGCCATTTACTGTGGAATAACTGTGTATTAATTTATGATAGAATGGAGTAAAAGGCTTAAAGGCCTGAAAAGTGGCAGCATCTGCTGAATCGGAAACACTCTGACAGGACACATTTTGCTTGAAAATATAAAAAATACATATAAATGTATAAAAATATAAGAACCCAGATCTCTATGACACCTAAAAATGTCCATATATCCAAACAGAGATCAAATATGAAGATTTTATATGCTTTGAGCTGTTCTTGTTGTTAGTTTCCATGCTGTCAGATCCATTTTGAAAAAAATAATGGCCTGAATTAGTGAAAGTAATACAGCTAAAAAAGAATATGTAAATATATAAAACTCAAAGATTAACAGCAGGAAAAATGAAGCCATGCAGGGGCTGGAAATTACATATCAAAGGGGAGAAATATTTGAATTTGGTGTGAAATATGCAGATGGCTCAGCAGGAGTCTTTGGCGAAGGTTTGCTATGAAACATAAACATGTGTGCGCGTGTTAGTGATGTGTATATTATATGGATGTGTTAATACACATGCACAACAGAGACAATGTGAAAGTCTGGAAAGAGCAGTGACCCTCATAAACATTTTTTTACTTTAAAACAACAGGTGAGCCATCTGGATCCTGTTAAGACGGAATATTAGGTTCATGACCTTGTTGACTGACATGTGGCTTGTAGTCTTCTGCTAGGCTGCACATCCACTAATTTGAGTCACTGACCTGATCTTCACAAGAATGTTAAAGTTATTGGTTCCTTTTGGAGCACGTTCCCACTGAGCATTCATGTATGTGCCAGAACAAGCTTGATCAATAAAGGTTCCACCTGACAATCCACAGGATCTAAATGATCCACCACCAAAGTTCCAGTGCCAGACACCACAAGACAGCACCAGTGATCTCATTCCATGTCATTCCTTCTTTTAATGTTACAGTTGTGAGTAAAGATGGGGGTTTACCACATGTAAGAATTAACCCCCCCCCCCAAAAAAAAAAAATAAAAAAAAATATATATATATATATATAATTTTTTATTATTTTTTTTAAAGTTTTTTTTATTTTTTTACTGTGCACAGTTTCAATTCTCACATTAAATTTTTTCTCGGTTCGCACCTTCCTTTTAGTATAGTGGTGAATCAGGCCTTGAGGCTGTTATCATACAATCTTCTAACTAATCTTATGTGCATACATTTCCAAATGAAACACTGGTAAAAGCTGGGCTAGAGGCTATATCATATCACGGTTACATTTGTCCTTCAGAAATAGCCTAAGCAAAAGAAACATAATTCTGTATGTGGCTACCCTGGAATGATACATAAACTCTCCTCAGCAGTGTGAAGCATCTTCTCAGCAACTGTGAGATCAGACAAAGCCAAAAATAACAAGCTTTTAAAATCTAAAAAAAGCTGCTGCTGAGTGCACATACATATCTTCAGAGGACAAATGCAGGTGTTTTGGTGCCCTCACTGATGACCTTGTTTGCTGTTGAACGTGTGCTTTAGATTGCTAAGATCTCTGGAGAAGTCAGCCAACTGGCTCATCAATGAAGAAGTCAATGTGAAGCACTTTGGGCTCCTTTAACAAAAAGTCTCTACATGCGCACAGTCAATTACTACATGGTCAATATCCACTATCGTCCAGCACGCCTGTAATCAATAGACTGCAGTGTTGAGATCAATAGTGACAATCTGACTGTATTCTAAGGCGAGAATAGAAAGATTATGTCTAGTGGGCCAGCCAACAGAGTGAAAACACACTGCTCTTGATTCTTCAGTCCCTGCTAGGATGCAATATAGCTGACTTCCTTTTCTGCTCTCAACAACCTCAGGATGAGGGAATGAGTTGCAACATATGGGAAATCAGTAATGAGAGGTGCTTTTAGAAAAACAGTATAAAGGTGAAACTTGACCAGGGACACTAAATATTGCAGATAACCTACAGATAGTGAAGCTATTTTGCTCACAGCTCAAGTGTCTGAAACCCACTTTATTCTTTTCTATTGAGTGTATTGTTTGTTTATTTATTCATGTTAATTTATTCACAAAGTGATTGACAGTAAGAGTCAGAATACCTATTCATAAAAACTAAGGGAAAATCACTGGGGGTGGGCAAACAGTTCCCATTTATTGATGAAAACCATGTTGTCCTCCCTATGCCATCATTGCATAAAATAGAATTCCCAATGTGTCCTGCTGGCAGTCTTTATCTTTCAAGCTCAAGTCCTCTATCAGAGACCTGAGAGCTTGGAGGTCTTTGCTGTTCCCAGGACTGCACTCTTCTGGACAGAGATCTCGGATGTCATTCCTGGGTTCTGTCACTACCCTAAGTGCCCCATCTACCTTCTCAATCCATATCTTCTGTAGCTCTTCTCTAAGCCCTTGGTGTTTCTCTAGTTTATCATGTTACTTTTTCCTGATTTTGCTATCACTGGGTAGATATCTTCCTCTGCTTGTTCACCACTACTATGTCAGGTTGATTAAGCATCACCATTTTGTCTGTTTTTATCTGGAAATCCCACAGGATCTTAGCTTGCTCATTCTTAACCACCCCGTGGGGCATATCCTATTTTGATCTCAGGGCTTCCATACTTGGCAAAGATGTTCCTGTATACCAGTGGTTCCCAAACTTTTTTTTGCTAGGCCCCTTTTTGTTTTGTGTCCCCCCTTAGCAATAATTACCAGATATCTGTTCATTTTGCTGGTGCATCCTGTGGTTGTAGTTAGGTAACCAAGCTTGGTAGCATTAGCTGTTAGCTTAGTACTCCACCATCTGCCATTATGGTGACTTCTGTCTCCAAGAAATCAACATAGCAGCGACTACAATGCTAAAGCCAACGCTTTTAAAGATAGACCCTAAAAGCAATAAGTGATGTCACTGTGGCCACATTCATTCTTTATGTAGCCTACTCTGCAATAAAACACTCTGAGATACACCCCCTTTCTATGTTGTGTTATATTATTTAACCAGTCCAAGCTTTGGATCTGTTTTAAGTTGTTTTGGAGCAGAAAATGCAGAATTATTTTCTATCGTCACATCTCAACTGGCTCATTGAAAGTGTCTCATCTTTCCTGTTTAGCATCTCCTCCGTTGAAATGAAGTGATACCGCAGTCAGGCAGCACATACACTGGCTCCATTTCTCCTCTCTCCTGAAGTAAGTGACAGCTGCAGATTTTTTGGACCATCCCTCCCTCCAGGATGCCTGACAGTCCTCTGTTGTCATGGCAACAGAGGCAGTGAGGCTAGCAGTTGTGACTGATATGCTGCTGAGGTGTTTCCCAATCTGACACCCTGGCTCCCTCTCCCAATCCTTTTGCCTCCCGTGTGTTGCTGTCTCCCTCTCCCCCCCTCTCTTTTCCTGTCTGATGTTCTTTCAGGTAGTTTGAGCTGATGAGTGCAGCCGATGTGTTTGTGTCCGTATCCATCTGCACAGGGGTGCCACAGTGCCCTGCCCTGCTGGCTCATTGCGCTTGTTGACATTTTGAGGATTGAGGATGTGACATGAAGTACGTGCGGTGAGAATGAAGCTTCAGTAGTGACCGAACTACTCAAAACTTGAGGCCGACTACCGCAAAAAAAAAAAGAAAAAGGAAACACAAAAGCACACAGGTGGCGTTGGAAGATGTAGGCATGCAGGGGAAGCTATGCTTCTAAAGGTAAATCCATAAATTTGCTATTAACTTTGAAAATGTCAGAGCAAACCCAGCGTCGCCTCAAACCAGGTGAGGCAGAGATTGCTGCCTTCTGCTCTGGTAATCACAGCCAGGTGATTTCCTGGTCGTGGGGCCCCGATGTCTGTCTGTGTGTGTGCGATTGGAGCCAGTTGGCAGGGAGACACAGGGACAGATAAAGCGTCTCTTAAGTAAATTCATGAATAGGAGCTCTTCACCAGGGCTGAGGTGGGTGCTGCTGCTGCTTCAACGTTGTTTGCATTCATGAATAAAAACCTGCTTGCTGCCATTCATACAAATACAATTAACTCCGTGCTTCTCATGTGCTAGACAGAAATAGACGAACACAGAAGCCTGCTCTCATACATAAACGCTGGCATTTATACAACCACTGAAGGACCTTGTGAGCACCATCATCCGCATAATCTCCCTGCAATCCTAAGTGATTTTATTCTTCCATCTTTACATAATAGGAACCTACTTAAATTGTAATAAAAAAGCATCTAAAGATCTCATTGACACTTCAATCTTGTTGCTTTAATGTCTTTTTCTAGCCAGCAGATTGTACGTATGCATCCATATGCACAAGAGAGGAAATGAAATAGATGAGAGAGAGACACAAAAAAGAGTCTTCAGCAGTAGGCTGTGTGTTAGAATGTGTGTGTGTGTACGATTGTAAAAGTGTGTGTGTGTGTGTGTATGTGCGTGTGTGGTCTCTTGGGCTACAGTGTGTGTGTGGGAGTGTTATTGAGAGATATTTTTAATTCTGTGTGTCAGCTCCTCTCATCTCCCTCAGCAAGAGACGTCGGAGGGAAGCAGAAAAACATTTCCAATGCAACTATCATTTAAATACACACACTCCTGCACACACACGCACACACACTAGTGCAAACACATACAGTTTCAGAAGTCTTTCATATGGCACCAGTTGCGTTTTTGAAAGTTAAAAAAAAAGCCTGCCAGATTGTCAGTGGGGTTTTTTTCTGAATTTCCCCTCCAAGTGCTTGTGAGGGAATTTTTACATGAGCAAGATTAAAACATGAATGTGATCCCGGATAGATACATCTCCTCGTGAATCCAAGTGAATGCTAAAATCTCCCTGTCAAGCTAAAAGATAAAAAGAAATCAACAACTGCTGTTTAGAAAGACAAGTAAGGTTTTCAGTTGTCCTGACACCTCCGAGGCCCGGTGACTAAATAATGCTTCACCATATGGCAGATGATGGCAATAATAATTCCCTGTGGAGCAGCCGTCAGCGGCCTAATGACTTTCTTCCATGCTATTGCTTTTAGGTACATGTGAAACCGCAGCGGACTCCAAAGTAGGATTAAGGTCATCCTGGTGGAATACGCTGCAGGATTTCTCTCAAGTAGAAGGTAAATGGATTTTGCTCACACTCCTATTTTCAGTGAAGCTTGTGAAACAGCACAATTGTCTCAATCACACAGAGCACAGCAGGATGCATACTCACTTCATGTGGCTCCCCCTCTCCCTTAGCAGGAAAGACATCCTGTTCTATTTGACTATCCAGACTTGTAACACAGTATCTGCATTCCAAAATCTGCATAAAATCCCCAATACTCGCCATGTATGAGGGCATTTTCTGCTGTTTGTTAACGCAGAAGCCCACTGTATCAGAGCTGAATGCTTAGGATGAATCCCAGAGAGGAGACATGGGAAAATACGAACAGAAACAACAGCTGACACAGCCATGTCACCAAGAGCTCGCTGTAGGTTCTCTCCTTTCAAACACGTTGACTTGTTGAGTGTTTAACCTGTTACCAAGTAATGATTTCTACCTCCTAATACAAACAAAAACAGAAGCATAAAGACGAAGCAGATTAATAAATCATGCTGTATTACTGTACAGTGTGTTCGCACCAAATACAAAGCAAAGTTTTCATGCAGCATTATTACAAAATTTATGCGAAGAGGTAAAATGACACAAATTTACCCATGGTGGCATCAGTAAGACATCAGACAAGTTAATTGTCATTTTCTGTGGACTACTGGAGCTGTAGACCGCTCGGAGGAAGGTGAGGTATGTTTCTGGAATCTGATTTCAGCTGTTCAGATTATTATCCTCTTTGTATTTGCAGTTTTACAACAGAAACCTAAGCAACTACTTTTGTTGCAGTGTAAGGAGAACTTTAAGGATGTTAATATAAACTAAACTAATGCTTGTATAGTACCACTTACAATACACAGTTACAAAGTGCTTCACAGTTTGAATAAAAACTACACACTGAAGGTAAGTATACCTGTTCTAGCATGCAGACAAAAAACTATGCGAGAAATATTATAGAAAAGCCAACCTCCAATAGAAATGTTTTTTCAGCAGTCAGCCTGACTGGCTGTGGAAGGCTGTTCCAACATTTAGGAGCTACAAGTTCAAAAGTGTGGTCGCCTCTGATTTTAAAATTAATTTGTGGAAATCTTAACATGTAGAAATAACAGAAAATATTATGTCCTTATGTCCAATCTTTTAGTCAGCTGGGGTTTTTTTTAATACTTAAAAAGGAATAAAAGGCAAGATGCTGTGTCTTTGGCTCAGGTAGAGCAGGTCATCTACTAAGCACAAGGTTGGTGGTTTGATCCCCAGCTGTCAAAGTAACTTTGGCAAATGCTGAACCCCAAGTTGCTCAAAATGAATTCATTGGAATGTGAATGTTAGATAGAAAACACTTAGATAGAGAAAGAAGTGCTTGGGTGAGTAAGGCATGTTGTATAAAGTGCTTGAGTAGAAAAGCGCTATATAAGAACCAGTCCATTTACCATGTCATGACCTTGAAGGTCTTGAAGGGGACCTCATGGCCACCCTATGAAATTTGATTTGAATTTAGTTTTAGAGAAGAACACAAAGTCACACAGAGCTAAAGCAAATATTTTATTTATTTCTATAACTACAAACCACAAAACAAAACATATTTTCAGCGTACTCTTAGTGTACAACATCACACATCTCAGTTGAGGTTATTTCCTAAATGACCCAAACTGTTATGTGTTATGTTCAAACCCAGCTCTCATCAGCAGTGAAGATGTCCAACATGAAGCTGTGGCCAGTTTGGCATCAAAGTTGATGTTTTCTCCCAGAAAAAGTTTGATATCCAGGCTGAAGTCCAGTGGTGGTCTAAACGGATCTTCCACCAGTTCTGGAAGCTGTCCAGTGTCAGGTTGTTGTGTGCGGGCGAGGAAGAGATGATCCAAACGCTGGACTTACGGTGCAGGATAATGGTGTTTTATTGTAGGCTGGATGAACTGAACATGAACTGAAACGACTGACTGGCTGACTGAACACACATGCGGAAAAGACGACATCAACATCAATGACACGACAATGAACTGATGGAAACTGAGGACTTAAATACACGCTGGATGATGAGTGATTAGAAATCGGTGAGTACACAGCTGAACTTAGTCTGACTAATGAGAAATATGGAAATGGAAATAACTGGAACACAATACACAGGCGATAGGCTGGCACAGAAAACAGGAAGTGAAAAACATGAATGTGGGAAATAAACCGAACATGACAAAACTGAAAACACTGGTCAACGACCCAGGAACCCTGACATCCAGAGGTGCACGTGGAAATGAAGGTGAGAGGAAAAGTGGGCCAAATTTAAATCAGGAATATTTTTTTTTATTTTTTACGGTTGCAGAAATTTTTATTTTTATCAGACCCCGTAAGTTCTCCCCCAAAACTGCTCAGAATTAATAAAGCTGTAATGACTGCAATAGTAGTTCAAATTTTACAGTCCTGATCTTTACATGAGTCGAAAGTATTTTTTGCTGTTACTGTTCAGAGAGTGCAGTTCAACAGTTTAATTATATTTTTGGTTGAGGGAGTGGCGGGTGGACAGTCGGATCAATGCAGGAGCTGGAGAAACTCGCGTTGACCGTGATCTGGGGTCAACTTCACAATCAGCCTGACACATCAAATATTCAGCAGCGCCTCGGTGCCACTCTGAAACCACTCGCACTGGAGACTGAGAGGAGGGAGAGCGAGGGACATGATCACAAATACTCATTATCACCAGGAGCTATGTGTTTCACACTTAACGCTGACACTTATCCCCAGCAGATTATAGCTCCATACATCAAATATTAAAGCAGCGGTGTGAATTATTGATTCCAATCAATGATTGCAGATCAGAGCTCTCAGCTGGCAGAGGAGGAACTAATGAGTGCGTGCTACACAGGCAGCTGAGTAGAACTGTGGAGCCTCGGATACACTGCTGCTGTACAGAGGTGCTGAGACATTTAACCTTTAATACATTTAACCTGTGCTGACACATTTTAGGCTTGCAACCACCAGATTTAATTTATGTACAATGTATTAGTGCATTTGTGGTCATCAGACCACAAGAGTTAGCTTAGAAGTCAGCCAGTCCTTGACTTAATTAAAATCTGTTTTTCTACAAAGACTGTATTTAAAAGATGGACATGGACCTCACGATGTCATGCACTGCTTCTGGAACTCAATTTTGAGCCTTAATGTTTGCATTTTGGTTGGTGCTGTGTTGGTTTTTAGAGTCAGATGTGACCATATATGGACAAGAATGTGGGGACACCAGCTAAGACTAGCAAGCTTGTTCGTAATGGTGCAACACACAGACACACGCATCTACCAAAATGAAAACAACCCACTGTTATCATTCAGGTCAAATGCCCATATGTACATTGACTACTCAGTTTTGCACTTAAAGTTTGAATAGTATCTTAAGACTTTCTGTAACTTATTTTTTCTTACTTTTATTTCTATTTTTTTTGTATTGTTTTGTTTTTGTTTTGTTTTTTTTTACATGCACAAGGTGAAATTCCTTGTTTGTTTAAAGAAACTTGGCCAAATAAAGATGATTCTTATTCTGATATTGTTCTTCAGACAATCACATTAAAAACATTCCAACAAAACAAACATGCTCATGAGAACCAGTTTAGGTCAAGCAACAAACAAATTTTCATGTGTAACTGAAATGACTTTCCACTTCATTTTAATATGTGAGTCTGCAAGGACTCACTCACTTTGGCAGCCGGTGTCGACTAAAGTGGCTACTAAAGGAACTGCAGATCTATTTTAGCTTTTTATGCTAGCTGTATTTATGTTTTCTCGCTCTGTTTTACAAAGCGCTACATAAAAATATTTAATTTAAAACCTCTTGCAAAGACAAAATTATGTCCTCACCTCTAATGATCTTTCTTATGAAGGTTTTATGGCTACATATTCAAAACGTATCAGCTCTGCAGTTCTCAAACAGTTTAGCTAATGTGAGCACAATGTCTTCACAGAAAAGCAGCTTCACTCAAGTCTATCACACTGGAGCTAACAGAGCCATTTCCATGCCCAAATACTGCATCATGTCCTTTTGCCTGTTCTCTGAACAGACACACACACACACTTACAACCTCACAGGTAGAGCAGCTGCAAGCACCACATCTGATTACGTTATTGACAGTGGGCAAGAAACACAAGTGGAAGCGTGCCTCAGCTGAGTGTAAAATACACAGAGGACGAGGCTGCTCCATCCTATTAAATGACATAACTGGTTTACATCACCGCTGCTTTTCTGTGTGCAGGGAACAAAACTGACAGATTAGCACAGCGAATCCTTGCAATCCATAAATCAGTTTGTTTGTGCACGAGAATTGTTAATGCAGCGTGTTGTTTGCCAGCCTTAGTTGTGTCTGAGCATCTCTAAAGCCCCGGGGTCGGTGCTACAACTGATGATTAGCATTTACATAATGAGCTAAATGTTAGCTGCTGCCTTAAACTGCTACTTCTTAGCTGTGGGGGGCAAGCTGACCTCCACAAGATTGAATACAAAGGCTCCAGAAGCCTTTGTATTCAATCTGGATGTCCTTAGGGAAGTATTTTTTGACAGTAATGTATCTAAATATATACTATGTTTATTTTATTGTTAGCAAATCAGGGAGAGACCAAGACCATCAAAGAAATTCTAACAACAACTAAAGCCTGATGATCTCAGTGCTTTGTGTCACAGGGGAATACAAAATATAAAAAATACATTAAAGCGCTACTTATTGAACTGGTTCCCTTTATTTCAGTGACCACACACTGAAGCGTATTTAAGTTAGTCTCACATCTTGTTGCCCCAGATATTTTAATAGAGTATGAATGTTGATTACTCTGCTCATATTCCCCAAATTGGTGTTTGACTGTCTGAGTAGAGCTTTATAAAGAACTAAAGCTATCAGCTCAGAGCCATATAGACAGATTAGGGAGGTCAGTGTACACATTTGTCATTTTGGTGTTTTTGTGGGGTTTGTTGACCACAACAACAAAAAATATTGAACATAGCCACTCTCATCCAGTAGATCACAACCGATAAAGGAAGTGTTTCTTTTGCAACAGTGCAAAATACATGTTTAGGGTCTTTTTTTAGAATAACCCAAATTTCAATGAGAAATGTTTGTAGTTTTATCTAAAATGTCTGGTGGTTAAATGCCTACCTAGACTAAACACATGTCAAATATATGTCATAATTTTATATTTGTTTTTTTAATACACATATTTTTTCACAAGGTAACAGTAAAATTGCTAAAACGGGGGAAAAGTATTATTTGAAGGATTCCAATGACAAGAATTATCAAAAATTAGAGATTAACTCAGATTTATATATCTAGAGTTAATCTCCAGAATTATCATTCAATGTGCTTGAAAGTCCTTAAAAGACCAGCAGGTGAACCTATTGTTTTGAGGTTTTGTCAACCAGTCGCTAACTGGTGTGTGGGTGAGGTTTAAAGGCCACTGACTAAATCCTTAGTGCTCAAACAGGTGGTCAGAAAAAGAAGGAAATTTTTATAGATTATTTTCTGTTGCCTACATTGTAGAGGGTGACATTGCCTCTAAACAGGAAAATGAGTAGGGAAGAGGTTAAAGTCAGATTCAGCAGGTGGGGGGACACTTAAATCACATGTAATGGTTCAGTGTGGGAATATTTTCTATTGAGAGCTCAGTAGATTTTCACACATGGTGTGATCAGCTGACCTGCTGCTCTCTGTGGATGTACACAACTGAATTCAACCAGATGTCAGCAGATGTTTCATGAGTTGTCCTGGCTGATTTCCATCCTTTACATTGGCAGTACACTGTTTATGGTGTCTTCATACTAGACAGTATACAGCTGGTATGAAGGTGGAATTCAGTGAATGTAACTTGATGTAACCCGACTCTGAACCAAACCATGAGCACCACAGCCACTGTGTACCAGCCACACACTGTTCTTTGTTTTAAATCCGTCACAGTACAGCAAACTAACCCGTTTATCCTGCAGTATTTTCATGCAACCTTTAAATAACACCGTTAGTCTGCCTCAGTTTCTTTTGCAGCAGGTTTCACAATATAAAAAAACATATCACATGTCACATGTGCAGACCCAGTGTATCAAATACAACTAAACATTTAAATATCACCTCTCTTCTTCCTGTCCTGTCTTTCTTATTTTTCTCCATCTCTGATTGAAGTTAGCTCTCTTTCACTTCTCTCTCTGTGAAATACAGAAGCTGGGCCTTTTGTTAGCAATACACTGTGAGACAAACTCCACATAAACAGTTTGTGTGTTTTCTGTTTGTTGAGCTGATAGAAACACTGCATTGGAAATTACCGGCAACTTAAAAAATATTACTCCATCTAAGCCTGCTCATCTTCTGTAGGGCTAGCTAGATGCTAAAGTATCACATCCGCAACCCCTGACTTCGGCAATCTATTTATGCAACATCTGCTGATGATTAATATTCAAACAGGACGGTCTTTAATGTGTTACTCTTTGGGCTCAAAACGGCTTGATGTTTGAAGGCCCACAGTGACGTGGCATAATGGCTCCCATTAAATGCCTTAAACCAAAAGTAACAAGCCTGTTTTGAAAATGTAAGATTAAAAAGTACAGATATTTGTTTAACAGAAAAAATAAATAAATCCTATGATAAATGGACCATTAAAGTTCGTTCTTTGTTCACCATCTATGTACAGGCAAATATCAGGAACAGACATTTAATTCAGTTAATTTCAATTCAGTTCAATTCAATTTTATTTATACTGCATCATCATCGTCGTCATTGATTTCCTTGTTTCCATCACATGTATCTTTTGGTATTACTGTGTGGACATTATCTTGTGCAGGAGTAGTGCTAAGTCTTATTTAAACGTCATATGTCTAATCATCATTCATATCATTATGAAGTTGCACCTCAGCCAGACACTTTCAGTAGCCATCAGCATGCTCCTGTATATATACTTTTGATCCCGTGTGTATTAGAGAAAAATCTAAATAAAAATTCAAACAGCCATTCTCTTCCACTTATCCTTGTCAGGGTTGCAGGGGGCCTGGAGCCTATCCCAACTACCATAGGGCAAGAGGTAGGGTACACCCTGGACACATATAGACAGACAACCATGGGCCACTCACACCTATGGGTTATTTAGAATTACCAATTAACCTAACCCCATTAATTGCATGTCTTTAGACTGTGGGAGGAAGCCAGATTACCTGGAGAGAACCCATCCAAACACGGGGAGAACATACAAACTCCACACAGAAAGGCCCGGCCAGGTGGTGAAATCGAGGTCAGGACCTCTGTGCTGTGAGCAACAGTGCTAATCTCCACGCCCTAAATTCAAACAGGTTTGCCTAATCTTGTTTTTTAAAATAACAAAAGATGCGTGTTTACAATAATTCTATCCATCCGTGCATCCATCAACACCCAGAGCACAGAAACCAAGGCCTCCCTCTCTCCAGCCATATCCTCCAGCTCATCTGGGGAGACACCAAGGTGTTTCTAAGTCAGCTGAGAAAGCTAATCTCTTCAGTGTGTTCTAGATCTTTCCCAAGTCCTTATCCTGGTAGGGTATGCCTAGAACACCTTACCCAGGTGCTGCCCAAGAGACATTCTTGTCAGATGCCTGAACCACCCTAACCACCTCCTTTCAATGTGGAGGAGTAGTGGCTCTACTCGAGCCCCGCTCTATGTAAACCTCTGACCATGACTGTATCTTTGATAGGAACATGGATAGCTGCAAAGACCTGGAGGAACCCTTATTTTTTCGGGGAGTTCCTGGACACTGGTAGTTAGAAGTCCAAAGGGAATGGGATATTTGTTACCTCTGAACAAAAACAGGATAGCTATATTAATGTACTCCATGACAGATCCTGCAAATGTAATCAGTGTTTGGTATCAATCTTTGTTAGCCAAAAGCAAATGAGAATTTTAAAAATTGTTGAAACTATTCCTATAAAACTCTCCAATTGCTGGAAAACATAAAAGACGCAATCACTTGTCGTCATTTTTATATATATCCTGTCGCTCCATAAACACATAAACAATCTCTGCCTCCCTTCTCCTTCAAAACATAGCCTCTTCCTCCTTTCTATAACAATCCGTCTACTCAAACACAGACAGCTTGCCTAACCGCCTTGAATACACATTCAGATCTGCTTGTCACTTCACATCTTCCTCGTCTTTGTCTTTCCTTCTCCTCTCTCAACTTCTATCTGTCTAGCACGCTTTCTCATAATCTCTCTGCCCATCTCCTCCCCTACTTTTTTGGGAGAATGCTAGTCAGTAGAGATTTTCTTGCTTTTATTTCTTCAGCTGAAGAACCAAGGGAAGACCGCAAGCAAAAGGAGGCGGGGGTGCTCTAAATCTAAAGAGTGGGGGCTCTAAATGTAAACAGTACAACACAGAGCAGCTTAGGAGGGCTATAAATAGAGCAATGAAGCAAGAGAGAGAGCAAGCAAGAGTGAGATAGAGCGAGAAAGCTTTGCTTACGGAATAAAAATTGCTCCCGACAGTCAGGGATTAGTGCTTCCCTGGAGGATTTTGACTCCAAAAGCCCAATCTGGGGCGATTGGGAAGAGCACCAGCCTCAGTCATCTTAATTCAGTTAAACCCTACCCAACACAGATAGAAACATAGATCTATCTATGTTTGTACGCAAATGCATTCATGAAGACATATTGTAAATACAAATACGCACACTGTAGCAAAACAGCAAAGAAAGGGAGTGTTGTTTTGTTTTTTGTTTTTAAAAAGGACAATGTATATATTATATGTAAAAGGCATAAAAGGTTCAACCAGTACAGTGAGAGAAGATTACTCAGCACCCGACCCTGCGATCAATCGCTGACATGCTTGGAGAGCAGTGTATTTCAAAAGATGCCTGAAATGTTTGTAAAGTCTTAAATGTTATACAATACACCAAATGCACTCGAGGGAAATTAGGGTCTTTAGTATACCAAGAGTCGAATTTCTGCAAAAGAACACTCAAAAACAGCATTTTGGGAGATAAAAATTAGAGAAGAAGAAAATAGTTTCGACATTTGTAAACTTAGTCTATGTTAAAATTCCTGACTACCCGTGGTATTTGATAGGTTTAAGCATATATGGTTAAATATTTCTAAGCATAAATGACAATAAACAATACAAATCTAACAGTATTTACTTCATTTATGTGATAGTCTGATTTATTGAGTCTGGCCTCTGACATCTGACTGTGGATCTTTTCAAACATGTCAGATCACAACCATGTTCTGAGACTTGGTCAATAAACAACACCCTACAAGTGTTTTGGGGTTTTTTGCTTTGTTTTGTTGTTTAAGGCACAGAGACCTCACCCAAGGAACTGGTACGAGTGCGGAGGTTGACTGTGTCTTCGCTGGCCTCACCCTGGTAACTGGAATGGGTACTGGAGCAGACCGGGTACCAGTCACTCCTACCCGAGGAATAGGTACAGGTGCAGAAGTTGGCTGAATCACGGTCGGAACAGGTACGTGTGCAGGAACCAACGGAGCTTTAGCTGCCCTGGCAACAGGGACAGGGATGGGCTGACCCCTAGCCACCCTGGAAGCAGGAACAGGCATAGGAGAAGGCTCAGGGGGTAACTTGAGAATAAACTTAAGTGGAGCAGGTGGTGATAAGTGGACAGTCTTGGAGAGGACAGAATGGTGCAAAAACAGTTTCGGAAATCAAATTCCTTGATGCAGTTGATCAAAAGTATACACTTAAAACTGTCTGTCTCAGAAACAAATCACAGCACTTACTCTCTTGAAGAAAAATGGACAGGCTTCCAATAATCATGTCTGGAAACAGAGGACTTTAACTCGTTGCTAGTTAACTTGACAGCAGAATAGAAAACTTGGACCCCTCCTCTAGGGAACAGAAATGTCCAAATCATTACCAGAATTTGCAGATTTACAGATTTCAGAAACAAGCAGAATACTGCCGGACTTGTGAGTGGAGTCTTTAAAGAGGCCACCTGAGAGTAGGTTATGGTTTTGTGGGAAGCACTTGGTGACAGAGGTAGAGAGCTTGTGTAACTGTACATGGAAACCCAATGAACAGGGCGAAGGACTGAAGCAGAGTGAGGTCTCACATGTCCTGTGCATCAGTATCTTCAGACACTTCACCTTTGTTGACATGTCTGGATCTAGATCTTTTTTCCTCTTTCCTTTCACGATGTCACAATCTTCTGTCATGATATGATGCTGTGTGGAGCAGGCAGACTGGGCCCAAATGAAGGACTCAGGCTGGACTGAATTTAACAATAGCTTTATTACATGTATTCAAACACAGAAGGCTTTGAACAAACAGGACACAAGACGGAGATCGCGACACTGGGCGGAGGGAGACACAAACAATATGGAATCAGAGCAGAGAGGAAACACCCAGGGAACACGGCTGTACATAATCTAACTGACAAGACAGGGAAAGCAAAGCTGAACATGATGCACACAGGGCAAGAGATTGTCAGAATAAAACAGGAAACATGAGAAACACACACTGAGATATAGACTGACTAAATACAGGGTACAGAGAGAAGAGACAGAGACTAGGACTAAGACTAGAAAGACACAGAACGAGGGCGCAAAAGCGAGGGACAGAGAGGGCGAGAGAAACCAGACAGACAGACCACTGGGAAGAGCTGAAGGACAAAGACATCAAGCTAGAGCGAGGGACGGAGAGAGAGAGGGTGAAACTGACTTCACAAAGACACACCAATAACTAACACAGGAAACTAGACACAAGAGTATGGGGAACACTGAGGGAGGAATTACTCAATACAAGGAATAACAAGAAGACTAAATCTACCAAAGGAATGACTCAAACTATATAAACATTAACCAACCGCAGAATTAATAATAAACAAAACTAGGACATCTACTGACTCAAAACACTGGGTCACAGCCCCAGGTACCATGACAGATGCGCAGACCAGATAGACTGTGGCTGACACTGTGGCAACTTCAAGCTACAACAGGAAAAATAACCACTGGTCATGGGAAGTGGGTGGGAACCGAGATAGATTTCTCTCAACTTAGAGAGGAGCAACTGAAGCAGCTACCAATAGATTCTCTCCTGTGGGAATATGTTTTATATGTGCAAGTTGTTAACATATACCTTAGTAGAACTACACTGTTTTTGGAATTTTAACTCGGTAAACCACAAACCACAATCAAGACGTGATTTGAGCACCAATTTCGAGTTTTAACTCAAGGGGTTTAAGAAAAATTAGTAGCTTAGGCATTACAGCCATTTTTATAAATAGTTCCCATTTTCAGACATCAGTTACGTCAACTAGTCCTCTATTACTCCATGACATATTAAGGAGAAAAATATCCATGTTGAACATGTATTTGGTAACCTTTTTCTAGAACTCTCAGTATGAGATTCAGAGAGGTCTGGATGAAAGTTAAGAATGCCCTCCTTAGGCTGAAACACCAAAACAAGCCTATTACAGTGACTCCATAGTGTAAAGATATCTGCTTTGCTAGTTGTCACCTCTTCTTTTCACAGCAACAAATTTCACAGCAACAAAGTAGCCTGGTATAGGGAAATTATAAGGCTCCTTTTGTTACATAGCATGGACACCCATTTATATTCACAGCAAGCTCAAATTCACCAAGAGAGGATGATAAGTTGCTTGACGTAATTGGCAGCATTTAAGGAACAGTTTGGTGTCTTTCAACAGGCTCAATATTAATAGCATATTAATAGTGTCCAGCAGCCAGACACGTTCCAGTCATTATTTGTCATCGTATCTGGAGATAATATCAGTAAATCCATGTAAAATGGACTTTGTTCATTCTGTGCAAACATCAAACACAGATGAAGGAGGTGCATTTTTAAATTACATAAAGTCCCCTGGTAATACTAACCCCAAGCAAATAAGGTTTTAAATGTCTCCATGGATAGATGTGCTGAAGGATTTTATAAGAAAATACAGGTCACGACAGCTTGAAAAACCTCTCAGATTCAACCTGATCTCATTGAAATACATGAAATGTACTGTATGGTGATCTTGAGAGGTCAAGATCAACCTCACAAAACACAACAGAAGTGTTTCTGGGGACACAATAACATGATACACCAGTAGTGGAAATGACAGAAACCAAATAATGCTAAGGATGATTGGTATAGCACTATAGCTACATGTTTGCTATTAACCAAACCATTTACTGTTAGCTTGTCACTTCTGCAGCTTTTCCATTTAGTTCAGTTCAGTTCAGTTAAATTTATTTATATTAGTAACAAATTTGCCTCGAGGTACTTTATATTGTAAGGTAAAGACCCTACAATAATACAGAGAAAACCCCAACAATCAGATGAGCCACTATGAGCAAGCTCTTTGGTGACAATAGGAGGGAAAAACTCCCTTTTAACAGGAATAAACCTCCGGCAGAACCAGGCTCAGGGAGGGGCAGCCATCTGCTGCGACTGGTTGGGGGTTGAGTAAAGGAAGACAAGACAAAGACATGGTGTGGAAGAGAGGAAGAGATTAATAATAACTAATGATTAAATGCACAGTGGTGTATAAACACAGAGTGGGTGAACAAAGGTGAGTCAATGCATTATGGGCAGCCCCCCAGCAGTCTAGGCCTCTTGCACCATAACTAAGGTAGGATTCAAGGCCACTGTACCACCTCTAAGTTTCATCAAAAAGGAACATTTGAAGCCTCATCCAGAAAGCAGAGAGTGTAACTGTCTCCTGAATTATTGTGTGTTATCTGGCTTCAAGGATAGATAAAGTTGTGTATCGTCTGCATAGTAGTGAAAATGTATGCCTTCTAATGCTGCTGCCCAAAGGAAGCATCTTGGAGAACAATCACAGAGATGATTCCACTGTCAGAGGCCACCACAAGAAGATCATTTGTAACTTTCACTAACAGTGTTACTGTACTGTGATGAGCTCTGAAACCTGACTAAAATTCTTCAGATAAACCGTTCCTCTGCAGTCAATCACTTAGCTGTTTTATAACGACTCTTTTGAGAATTTTTGAGATAAATGGAAGGTTGGAGTTTGACCTATAATTAGCAAAGACAGCTGGTTTTCAAAGTAATGGTTTAACTACTGCCAGTTTGAAGGCCTGTGGTACATTGCCAATTTACAGAAATAGGAGGATCATATTTAAGACTGAAGCATTACTTTATGGTAGAACCATCTGACAGTTCCTCACTATCAGATGGTTCTTGCTGTTAGTGTCTCCCCAAAAACGTGTTTTCTTTTGTCAGGATTTTCTTTTCTTTTTTTCCTTTTTTAACATAGGTGAAGCCAGTACAGGATGTGGCTTTAAGTGATCATGACTAAAATCTAAAAACTGCATCACAGTAGTGTGTGTGTTGTGAGCTCCGATGGGTAAATTCAGCTTCTGTCTGGGATCAGGTTTCAAACAGATGAAAGCAAGCATAACACATACATACACTGCATTGCTTAAGTGCTGACCAGGTAGTGTGGGTGGGTTTACAACGGCTTGTTTGTTGAAAACAGACGATGGAGAACTGGAGGCTAAACCATGTAGTCAATGTCCTGTAAATCCAAATCAGCTCAGACATTAAAAGGGTAAAACCCTCCAGAAATATTTCTGAATCATGCCCAAAACCTTGAAAGCAGTTAATGTTAGTACTTTGCTGCTCAACATTGCTTCAGGCTTCCTTCTGCTAAGGTACTCCACATATAGCTCATATAGTTCTCACAGCAACACATTAGCAGCAACTCTACCACGGTCCAAATAGTAAACAAAATATCTGTGTGCATGTGTTTTTTTATTTCTATCTCTAAAAGGGACCATTTTAGTCATGTGAATCGGAAACTGTCGGGAATGTGGTTGGAGTGAGTAAATATCTGGAAATATCAACACTAAAAAGTGAAAAGGGTGACATTTCAGCTGAACGATAGACATGTTTGTAAAGTGAAGACATTGTTGTGAAGCAAGGGTGTGTTCGTAAAGTTACAGCTTTAACTTGATGGGAATGTTCCATCTTGAATGACTGTACACTGGCTGTACTGTGTTTCTTTACTGTGATACAGTTGAATAGAAGTTCTTGAAATAGAAAATAGAAATAGAAGACAGAATCTGGTCTGTTTTAATGCAGGGCTGCCCGAGAGCCCGAAAAGACATCTAATATTGATCCTTAGCCTTGTCGCTTGTACACACAGATTTTTCCTCAGATTCTCTGAATTTGTTGATGTTATGTTCTGTTGATCAGGAAATGCTCAAAGTTTTCACAATCTTACATTGAGGAACATTAATATGAAATGGCTGTTTTCTAATAAATGCATTACATGTACAGACATGTTTGCCTATCAACATATCAATGCAGCCATACGCAAGCCGACGCACTCATTTTTAGCTTTGAGGATACATTTTGCATAACACAGCAGCTCTAAAGTTTTTTAAAATGTTAAACAACCACATATCTCTCACACGTTCCTTCCTTTCTGCGCACATCCACCTGAGGTCTTCATGAGGAGAAAACTCTAAGAATAAATCCACGTTCCATACACACTCTGTATATATCCTACTGCAGATCCTCTGGCTGTTTTTTTTCCTCAGAATGAATAAAGTATAAGTTTTTCTGAGTGTGAATTAAAAATCGATGGCTCAGAGAGTTTGCAGGTATGTCAGTGGATAGAGGGCTGGGCATCTGCGGAATCGTGGCTCAAAGTTAATTCACTTTCACAGTTCGCCAAACCAATGAATAAAATATGATGCTCCAGTTTGCGAAGAAGGGGGAAAAAAAGGAAAGATTCTCTAATTGGAATTTCTGTCCGCTGAAAGAGAAGTTGTGGGGAGACAAATTATTCAAACACACACACACTGTACATTTAATCAAGTTGGTCTATTAGGTAAGCCAAGGGGTTGGCATTAAGCTACATCCTTGGGGATGTGGGAATATGAACATCTCCATCAATCAAAACAGGACAAAATTGCCTTGTGCAATCATTTGCTTTTTAAATATTATTTTATATATACAGATTTCCACAGCCTAATCCGTCCTCCACTGTTACTTGGCATCTACTGTTCTCTACTTTTAATGACCCTAGCGGCTACAGAAATACAGAAAGGCAAACACACGGCTGGAGGCGATAATTCTGAACAAATAATCGTTAAATATTTTCAAATGTTTGGACAAAATAAAGTTGAGTTGCTGCACTGTTTCCATCCTTCAGCCACACAGACTAACACAAGCCCCTGTGATTAGAGGTCACATGTGGGCACATAGCTCATAAAACCTGCGTCGAGAGGGGCTGCAGCGGGAAGGAACGAAACCATACTGACGTGGTTGCTGGCGACACGCTGACATTGACGGATATTTACCGTAACCTCGCTCTGACTTTGGCTCAAGAGGAGAGGACAGTGTGATTCGTCTCTTTGTTGTAAAGCTCGCTCTAGTTGAGCAACCTGTGTTATTTGTTGAAGGAAGTCGCTCTGGTGTGTGTGTGTGTGTGTGTGTGTAGGGGGGAGTGTTCAGAGGGTTTAAAGTCCGTAACTCTAGTCTTTTTATAGGATTATAGCATCTTTCAAATTATTCCAGGGGTATAAGTCTTTGTTTGTGGAAAAAAGAGATAATCCTGGTGCAATCTGTGTTTTTATTTCAACTCTTCCATCTCAGGAGCTAGGAGCTCTAGCACTGTGGTAGGAATGCTGTGTTTACTTGTTATATCTGAGAGTCAATAAGCTCAGTCCATTTTCCTACAGATAAGGGTTTTGAGATTAGTACGCACACCGTGGTTTTGAAAAACAACAGAAACAGCAAACATCACAGAATTTAGATTTTGCTTGTAGTACTCTTGGTGATTGAGATCAATGTCCGACCAATAAAGACTATCATACATTTTTAACACTTTATTTTCTTCTGCCTACCTGATATCCTTCCACTGGTTTTTGCTGAAAAGACCACACCAGTGGTACATTCCCGCAGATGCTTTCTTATTAATCAACCCTCAGAACTGCAGCCATGTCCCAGAGTGCCCTGCTGACATCTCCCAGAAGGTGCCGTAACCCTTCGCAGGGCAAAGGTTTATAACATGGAGAAAAGCAAAGAAGATACAAAACAGATGAAAAAATTTGGAACTTAAACTGGATGTTGTACCAGCAGCTACACCTTGGTTCCAGTTACAATCAGAAATGTGTACACAAGAAAGAAAAGTCAGGTCACAAACACTAAATGAAAACGAATGGTTGAGATATTCTACGCAAAGCCATCTGATGCCGAGCCAAACCCATCATGATGAGATTGCTGCTTTGGTGCACTGCTCTGCTCTCTGCTTTTGAGAAGACACGCACATGATAGCAGTGAACCATTGAAGCTGAAAAGAAGCCAAAAGACTCAAAAACTGCCAGTGGCTACTCAAAGTTGGCTCCAACGCGAGCCTCTTCTCATACACTCTCATGTTAAAATGCCAACTTTGTAGCAGAAAGGATCATGTGTATCAAATGGTACAAAAGGGGTCCTTTCCTCTTAAATGCAACTACGGGGGACAATTTTGGGTTTTTTTGTTTCTTTATATAAAAGTGTAAAGTTGGAAAAATTTTGAACATTTCAATGTGATTTTAAATACATGCTCATTTTAAAAAGGTCTGAGTAGGATTGTAAGTTTTCTCTTTCAGGGGCTGAAGGCCTGCTTGGGATGGTTGTGATTCTGGAACTAGGGTGGGTGGTTTCCCAGTCAGGAGGTTGGTGGATTGATTCCCCAGCTACTGCAGTCTGCAAGTATAACATGTATAAATGTTAGACAAAGCACTTGAGTTTAAAAAAACCAACAACTTTGTTTTATTCAGCACAGTCTCCAGACAGTCTGGTCCTGTAGGACAAATTCAAGTTGCACAATGTCAAAAATAAATACCTCAAAAGTTACGCTCATCAGCTGATAAACACTTCCAGTGAGAACAGCTGTTTTTCATCGCCATCGCTGAGCTCCTGGATTGCAAGTTTGAGGGCTACGGTGAAGTTGCAGATGTAGACATGAAACTTGTCAGATCTGAATCTTTTTGATCTCAGGAAACCAGTGTATGATGTAATGGTGCTTTTCTGTTCATCTATTATATACAGTCTTGAAACTGAGTGCAAAGGAAGCTGTAAATCAACAGTAGAGGCTAGGGCTGTCACAATACTAGAATTTCGTAATACTTATAGCATTTTTGATACCATGGGGGCTTCGTGTTACTGTACGGTCTATCTGCCAAAGTTGTGTTAGCTCTATAATGCAGTTGTTTTTGCCCTGGAAGCAGGGCATCACTCTTTCAGATATTTCACTAGCTTTGCTCTGCTACTGTTTAAATTTACTGTTGAGGAACTAGTAAGAGGAGGGGATTTGTGCTTGCCTGTATGCAGCACTGTAGTATGAAGTTGTGTGTAAGCTAGAAGAGGTAAAGACAGCGCTGTAAGTACTTCTGAAAATGAGTGTCTAATCCGATGATTACTTTTAATAGTTAGATTTTTTAACAAACCTGCTCAGTACATATGCTGCTTTCTGTGTCTTTGATACTGAAAAATAACATTCAGAGTTGTTTGTGTTGAAGTGTACCGTAGAGATCTCCACACTGAGCAGCAACAAAATATAAATCCAATCTCGCTTCAAGAGGAAATGCACAGCTATTCATACACAGCTATTATTGTAATTGCTTTTTCATGGGGGCAAAGTAACTCTGTGTACTTCTAGAGCTGTTTTTTATAGAAGTGTAAAGTTGGAAAATGAAGCAACTTCACAGTACAGATGGACATAATAAGTAATTAGGACAATTAGAGTAGAATTATGTTTCTCTGAGGGCTTGAAATTTTATATGTGTGAGTTTGAAAAATTCTGAGTGGGATTTTGAAGTTTTCAGGGGCTCAATGACGCTTGTACAGTATATAAAGGTAGTCATGCTTTTCATGGTACTCTGTCAAGCAGGAGCTCATTCGTAATTATTCATTCGACTCTGGGAATCCATTGAACTAAATGATATTTGATAAAAATGTTTCGAAAGGAAAATATTAATCTACTTAATACACTGATCAAAAAATTTAAAGCAACACTTTGAAAACACATCAGATCAGGAGGAATGTCTCATAATGTCTCCAAATGAGATGACAGATGATGTCCTGGAGGATCTTCTCCCAGATCTAAACCAGGGCATCACTGAGCTCCGGGACAGTTTGAGGAGCATTGGATGGATCAAAACATAAGGCAAGTGTGTGAGCCAGTTAATGGTATCAGTTCCTTCATCCTTCAGGAAATACCTGCACATTACCACATGAGGCCAAGTATTGTCACCCAAGAAGAACCCAGGATCCACTGCAGCAGCGTGGTGCCTGACAACGTGTTTCATCCCAATACCCAATGAAAGTCAGGATGCTGACGCCAAGCCTGACATCTGTGCATCCGTCCACGGATATTCCTCCCCACCATCACTGACCCACCACTGAACCGGACATGCTGAATGATGTTGTCCACGGCTTCTCCAGACCCTTTCACACGTGTCAGTCAGGCTCCACGGTGCCGGGCAGTGAGCACAGGGCCTATTAGAGGACGGATGGCCACTCTTGTGAAGTCTGTTTCTCATTGTTGGTCAGAGACATTCACATCAGTGGCTTTCACACCAGAGGTTACTTTGTCAGGCTGTGGCAGTCCTCATCATGTTCCTTCTTGCACAAAGGGGCAGATTCCAGTAATGCTGATGGCATAAAAGCCTTCAAGGGCCATGTCCAGCTCTCCTAGAGTACCTGCTTTTCTCTTGGACTCTCCTCCATAGTCTTGAGACTGTGCTGGGAGACACAGCAGAACTTCTGTCAAATGGCACATATTGATGTGCCATCCTGGAGGAGTTGGACTACTTGCGATTCTATGGGTATCACTTTGCGCTACCAGCAGTGACACTGACCCCAGCCAAATGCAAAACCAGTGAAAACCTAATCAGAAAAGGCTGGGGGGGTTAAATGTCAGCAGCCTCTACCTATAACATCACTCCTTGGCGACTGATCACTAGGGCGATCGTGGCTCAAGAGTTGGGAGTTCGCCTTGTAATCGGAAGGTTGCTGGTTCGAGCCCTGGCTCGGACAGTCTCGGTCGTTGTGTCCTTGGGCAAGACACTTCACTTACCGCCTACTGGTGTTGGCCAGAAGGGCCGATGGCGCGATATGGCAGCCTCGCTTCTGTCAGTCTGCCCCAGGGCAGCTGTGGCTACAACTGTAGCTTGCCTCCACCAGTGTGTGAATGTGAGAGTGAATGGGTGGATGACTGGACGTGTAAAGTGCTTTGGGGTCCCTAGGCGGGACTAGTAAAAGCGCTATACAAATAAAGGCCATTTACCATTTACCATTTACTATTATACCTCTAGTGCACCTGTTGTTCATTCCATTAACATCAAAGCAGCTGAAACTGATTAACAACCCCTGTGCTACTTAACTGACCAGATCAATATGAATGCTATACTCTGATTAAAAAGTGTTCCTTTGATGTTTTTTTTAATTCAATTCAATTCAATTCAATTCAATTTTATTTATATAGTGCCAAATCACAACAAACGTTGCCTCAAGGCGCTTCATAGATACAGAGAAAAACCCAACAATCATATGACCCCCTATGAGCAAGCACTTTGGCAACAGTGGGAAGGAAAAACTCCCTGTTAACAGGAAGAAACCTCCGGCAGAACCAGGCTCAGGGAGGGGCGGCCATCTGCTGTGACCGGTTGGGGTGAGAGAAGGAAGACAGGATAAAAGACATGCTGTGGAAGAGACACAGAGGTTAATAACATATATGATTCAATGCAGAGAGGTCTATTAATACATAGTGAGTAAGAAAGGTGACTGGAAAGGAAAAACTCAATGCATCATGGGAATCCCCGGCAGCCTACGTCTATTGCAGCATAACTAAGGGAGGATTCAGGGTCACCTGGTCCAGCCCTAACTATATGCTTTAGCAAAAAGGAAAGTTTTAAGCCTAATCTTAAAAGTAGAGATAGTGTCTGTCTCCCGAATCCAAACTGGAAGCTGGTTCCACAGAAGAGGGGCCTGAAAACTGAAGGCTCTCCCTCCCATTCTACTTTTAAATACTCTAGGAACAACAAGTAGGCCTGCAGAGCGAGAGCGAAGTGCTCTAATAGGGTGATATGGTACTACAAGGTCATTAAGATAAGATGGGGCCTGATTATTTAAGACCTTGTATGTGAGGAGCAGGATTTTGAATTCAATTCTGGATTTAACAGGCAGCCAATGAAGGGAAGCCAAAACAGGAGAAATATGCTCTCTCTTTCTAGTCCCTGTCAGTACTCTTGCTGCAGCATTTTGGATTAGCTGAAGGCTTTTCAGTGAGTTTTTTGGACATCCTGATAATAATGAATTGCAAGTAGTCCAGCCTGGAAGTAATAAATGCATGAACTAGTTTTTCAGCGTCACTCTGAGACAGGATATTTCTAATTTTAGAGATGTTGCACAAATGGAAGAAAGCAATGTTACATATTTGTTTAATATGTGCATTGAAGGACATATCCTGGTCAAAAATCACTCCAAGGTTCCTCACAGTGTTACTGGAGGCCAAGGTAATGCCATCCAGAGTAAGAATCTGGTTAGATACCATATTTCTAAGATTTTCAGGGCCGAGTACAATGACCTCAGTTTTATCTGAATTAAGAAGCAGAAAGTTAGCGGCCATCCAGGTCTTAATGTCTTTAAAACATTCCTGCAGTTTAACTAATTGGTGTGTGTTATCTGGCTTCATAGATGGATAGAGCTGGGTGTCATCTGCATAGCAGTGAAAATGTATGCTATGTCTTCTAATGATACTGCCTAAGGGAAGCATGTATAATGTAAACAGAATTGGTCCTAGCACTGAACCCTGTGGAACTCCATAATTAACCTGTGTGAAGAGGACTCTCCATTTACATGTACAAATTGGAGTCTATCAGATAGATATGATAGAAACCACTGCAGCACAGTACCTGTAATACCTACAGCATGTTCTAATCGCTCTAATAGGATATTATGGTCAACAGTATCGAATGCTGCACTAAGGTCTAGCAGGACAAGCACAGAGATGAGTCCACTGTCAGAGGCCATAAGAAGATCATTTGTAACCTTCACTAAAGCTGTTTCTGTGCTGTGATGAGCTCTGAAATCTGACTGAAACTCTTCAAATAAGCCATTCCTCTGCAGATGATCTGTTAGCTGTTTGACAACTACTCTTTCAAGGATATTTGATATGAAAGGTAGGTTGGAGATTGGCCTGTAATTAGCTAAGACTGCTGGGTCTAGAGATGCTTTTCGAGTAAAGGTTTAGCTACAGCCAGCTTGAACGCCTGTGGTACATAGCTGATTATTAGAGATAGGTTGATCATATTTAAGATCGAAGAATTAATTAATGGCAGGACTTCTTTGAGCAGTTTTGTAGGAATGGGGTTGATGGTTTGGAGGAAGTAATTTCTGAAGTTAACTCAGAAAGATCAATTGGAGAAAAAGAGTCTAAATGGCTAAGTGGTACTAAAAGTAGCTGTCGATAATATTACATCTGTGGGATGATTATTGGTAATTTTTTCTCTAATGATAAAAATTTTATTTGCGAAGAAGTTCTTGAAGTCATTACTAGTTAACGTTAAAGGGATGGTTGGCTCAAAAGAGCTCTGACTTTTTGTCAGCCTGGCTACAGTGCTGAAGAGAAACCTGGGGTTGTTCTTATTTTCTTCAATCAGTGACGAATAGTAAGATGTTCTGGCTTTGCGGAGGGCTTTCTTATAAAGCAGCAAACTATTTCTCCTAAATGATGATCCTCTAAATTTGTGACATAAATGTAGCAATGTATATTAGAATTACAACCACGATTATACTGTAAACTGTGCTAAATTAATACTGAAGGACTTTTGTGACACAGGGACTTGAGGAAGGAGAGAGCTGTTCGCTTGGCTCAGTCAAAAGTGAAAAATAAAATGAACACATATTGTACAAAATGTATAAAAACTACATTTTGTTCCAAAAGATGTATCTAAGTTTGTGAAAAAATCTTTTGACTGATGAGGGCAGTATGTTTATACAATATAGAGCTTGTATTTTCAGATACTGTAGGTCTGACCTATATTTTTTCCCATCCTCTTCTATTCCACCTTTTTTCGTCAGCTTTCATTGCCTCTCTTTCTCCTTGACAGGCCTCGCTGGGCAGTACAACTGAGATTGGTGTGAAATCGCCACCTAACAGCCGGGAAATTGGCTCTGTTATTTTTGGAGCAGAGTCATGAGGGACCGTCGGACCATCATCCTCTCTCTAATGAGCAGGTGATGGAGGCGTAGCTGTAGAGGGAGGGAGGGAGGCATGGCGTCTCAAACACCACACACATGGCAGATGTACAATGAGAGGGGAGAGAGAAAACAGCACCGCGAAAGGTACCCGAGTAAAAGCAGAGGAAGATGGAATGAATTGGTGAGATGAGATTTCTTGGAGCTAATATGAAAATCAGATTAGCCAAATATTAATAACGCCTGCTGACAGAGCAGGGATTGGATCGTGCACAGTTTGTGTTTATGCTGAGATAATAGCAGTCTAGGATGTTGGATTCTTTGTGGGCAGGAAAGGGAAATGTCAGGCACATAAACAGCAGGAGGTTCCAGACTTTTCTGGCACCTGAAATCCTGAGATTGTTGAACGAGAAAATGTTTATATTTTTATAGCCTGTCCTAAAATAATAACAGTAGTGCCAATACAGATTGTTCAGTTTCAGAAGTGTTACTGTTTATAGGACTTCATACTCATGTTAATACAGCCTTGACTACTCTTCCTAATAGGAATCCAATGTAAATGATAGGTAGCAAAACCAGTCAAATCTGAGAGAAGTTTCCACTTGATGCTCCCAGAATCACCTGGGTTTGGGAAAAATAACTTTAATATTCATAATTAAGCCATGTAAATTTTTACCTCCCTACTATGAACTGTCTGAGTTACAGTTCTTCTAATATATGGGGTGAGTTGATATTTGGCACTTTTTTAAACTGCAAATTACAAAACTGCAATGTGTATTAATAGTATATGACGGTGTTGAAAGATATCAAATTGAATTTATGTACTTAGATCGCCAACTGTCATATTTTCAAGGGCTGAACTTGGACATTGAAATAGCTGTATGAAATTATTTCACTGGCACCATGTTCCAAGTTTGGGAACTTTGATTTTTGGGGAATTTTGTAACATTATTTGTTGTACATACCTGGTCAGTCTTGAAGTGGCAGAAGTGGTGTTTAATTCATTAGCAGTTTTAGCAGCAAATTGTAGGTGTCACTCTGAATTCTGAAACTGGTTTTGCATAGTCTTCCATCAAGACACTCAAGGATTTTACAATTCTGTGCATGTTCAACTTGCAACAGGGAAAACAAGTATGGCTGGATATTGTATATGGTTGCTCATGCAGATGCTCATGAATTTATTGTCAAAATCCACCATTGTAATGGTAATTAAGAACCACAACTGATAATCTCTGGTTATTACTGGTTATGTGTCGATTGCACAAAAGCTACCTCTGAAATCTGAAAAGACATGCTTGAATTTTAGTTAGTAAGTTAGTAAGTTACAGGAGACGTGAAAACGTGAGAAACTAACTTGAAGCTTCAGCAGAGTTAGAAAAAAACTAGTGAGAGACCAGTGTATTTTTTTTTTTTTGTTATTTCTACTCATGAGGCATTCAGTACATGGAAGCACTCTAAAGGTACTATAACAGTATAAGTATCTTGACCAATAGTACTCCAGGATTTCTGAGAATGTTGTTGTTGAGAATATGCTGAGCTTTACTGTTGATAAGCACTGCTGCTTTTGCTACTGTTAGCGGGCATTAGGGAAACGTTCTTTGAATGGGATCTAACATTGTTGGAGTCACGCATTTAGTGAATAAAATCTCATATGGTGTGACAAAGAAACTAAACTGTTTATCAGAGAGAAAGTGGGATTTTTAAGACACATAAGCCGGAGCTTAGCTTAGCTTATAACCAGTTGTTTATCTGGCTCATTGTCAGAGAGAGATGGTATGGTCGCATGTCTAATATAATGACAGTAAGTACCTGCAAAAACATCAGCAATAAATCATCTTGTTTATGCACAGTTTTGTGTGAAAGCCTTGACTTCAGTTCAGGAGATGAGGCTTGAGGTGAGGAGAAAGACATTTTATCCACATGTCAATCACACTGTCCCTTCCCTCCACATTTTCGCATTTTATTTACACGAGAAACAAATGCTTGTGTGAAGAAGGCTTTTCTATTCTGCTCAACCAGAGTAGAAAGCACCATATAGTTCCATTTATCATTACCTTGTCTAAGAGAGCTCACACTGTGTTTAACCTTCAAAGGTTGTTGGAAATGTACAAGCATATACACTTTATTTTTGTGCACATTTCAATAATTTGCTGCACCCATTTTTCATTTTCCTAGCAAAATATAAAGACATGGCAGATAGCGCAGGACTTTTACACAGAACTGTACATTTTCATACAAACTGGATGTTGATGTTCATTTCCAGTTTGACTGTTTTTGTGTGTGTGTGGTCTACATTTTTCATAATCCACATTAGAGTGGGGTGTATTCTATGGAGTCAGTGTAGCAATTTTGGGAACTTGTGACAAATTTATAATTCAGTTATATATATATATATATATATATATATATATATATATATATATGTATATATGTATATGTATATGTATATGTATATGTATATATATATATATATATATATATATATGTATATGTATATATATATATATATATATATATATATATATATATATATATATATATATATATATATATATATATATATACATATACATATACATATATATATATATATATATATATATACATATACATATACATATACATATATACATATATATATGTATATATGTATATATATATATATATATATATATATATATATATACATATACACACATATATATATATATTCCAATTCGCTGTAATGAGTACATATTATATTATTTTTGTTGATATTTTTGATAATAGAACATAAATATGTACATCAATAATTTCTTGATGTTTATAATTTCACTCCTTTCAAATAATTGCTGATGATCTTCAGATCTTGCAAAGATCAGGTGCGATAAGTAATAATACACAGAAATTCAAACTGGTCTCCACTAGTGTACATTGTGTATTTATGCTTCAGTGATGATAATGGAGAGAGGTTGTGCTAGCTGTGGCCAAGCAGCCAAGTGTCAGGCACAATCTCATCTTTGAGATGTTTTCAGAAAGCAGAACATCACCCATTACACTGCGGTAGTATAAACTCTCTGATCTTTCGCCATTCACACTGCTGCATTACTTGAAACTCGTGCAGTATGTTAGAGCCACACAGGAAGCTTTGGTGAGACACTTCAATATTTGAATCATTCAAATTTCCACAAGCTGTTCTGATAGTGTGAAAATATTAACATACATGCGACAAATCATTCATGAGCACTCGCGTGTGCATTGTGTGTCCCCACGACTGCTTGAGGTAACACACAGTCTCCGTTGTCCCGGCTTTAACAGGAGCACACTCGTAGCCGCTGGAAGGTATTATGCACACCATTCCTCACAGTCTCTAAATTCACACAGCATCAACATACGCAAGCCCCACACATCCCAGGCAAAGCTGAAAAATCCTTTAGGAGTCGTTTTTTTTTGGAGACCAACCACCAGGCTTTAGCTGAGGTAGCTAAACACTGCCCCCTATTGTCAGGCAATCAAAAGCCTTTCATTGCCCAATGAGTGATGACGTTGGTTATGGTATTTAATCATTTATCATTGCTTTCCACTGTCTTCCTTTTCTTTTTCAGCAACTCATTTTTACCCCAAAAAAAAAAAAAACCCCAACAACAAACAAACTCACAAATCATTGCTGACATCAAATAGGGGTGATTTGGCATTACTGCAATATCTGCTACAACCTGATGACAATTAAATCAGTTACTCTCATCACAGCCTAATAATTAGAAACCAGAAGCCACTCAATCACCAAACTCTTACAGCTGTGTGCACATATTGATAATATAGTCAAATTCTTAAACGTGTTATCTGTGTGACAGATAATTTGTTGGCCTCGTCTTCACATCCTTCACGCCTGTTGCTCGTCACACAGAAACCAATTTTCTTGGCACTACCAGTAAACGTTTCTGGTTTAAGACAACCCGGTCTCTGTAAAGCCAACATTCCAGGAGTCGTGTTTTTTTTTTCATTCTTGTTCAGTCTCATGGCGCGCCAGTGCAGGGGGTAAGGTGGTCCCACAGGGGCCGTGGAAGTGGAACCTGGTGAGAAAAAAAAGAATTATCTACAGAGTGCAATGAAATTAAAGAGTGTGTCATTGTGCAAAAGTAAATGACACGTGCTTGAAGCGCATGGTGGCGGGAGTGTTTTCCATGTTGAACTCAGCCACAGGGACGCCTCTGACTGCCACCTGAGGAGCAAACATGGCTGCAGGATACACGACGGATGAAGTACCGACCTGCAAAGCGAGATACCCAGGAAACAGAGAGAAAGGTTCTGCTGATTACTACAAACTGGAGTGCTGTCAATTAAGCAGGCCGCAATTACACGCTGTAATAAAATGTAACTTTTAAAATTTGAATATCCTGCCAACATCGCCAAAAACAAAGCGGCTTTTTGTGTTGCTGAGGTAGGTTGTGAAGCTCTGCTGTACCTGGAAAGATGCAGTGTAGAATCTCTGGTCCTATAGCACCTCTATAAATTCTCTACCTGTCCTGTGACCCCCCCCCCCCCCCCCCCCCCCCCCCCCCCCCCCCCCCACACACACACACACACACACACACACACACACACACACACACAAACAAACAAACACACGTACCACGAGGCAGAGGTCACAGCTGTCCAACACTTTCTCTGCACGGGTGAGGATGTCAGCATCCAGAGTCTCTCCAAACCAAACCACAGCTGGTCTAAGGAGACCGTGACAGCCTGTCTGCTCACACCTGAAATACACACACACACACACACACACACACACACACACACACACACACACACACTTTGTCAAAACAAATAAATTCATTTGAAAAGAATTGTGTGTTAAAAGAGAGAGTGTAAGTGTGTTTTACCTGGGCAAATTCTGGACTTGGATCTCAGCATCTCGCGTGTCTGGGTCCAGAGCTCTGAGGAGACAGTTAGGTTGCCTTTGAGATGTTAGTTTCCACTACCAAGTAAACCACTTCTAAATGCACCTAATATTTCGCAGACATGGTCAGACACAGGGCTACAGGTGTAACTGTTACCCATTCACTTGAAAAAACTCATTCCAGCAAGTTAAAAAAAACAAAACTCTCAACAGACTTTGGAGAAAAAATTGGGGCTATAACCTTTATTTCAAAGAAATAATTTTTTTAGGCACAGATAAAGAAATGAAGAGTCTATGCTCAGTTTTCACTTCATATTCTTACTGAATATTGCTAAAGTAGCTTTGTGTGACCCATAATTTGTCTTTGGTGACCTGTCTTTATCCTGTCTTCTTCCCATCACCCCAACTAGTCAGGGCAGATTCCTGCTCCTCACTGAGTCTGGTTCTGCCAGAAGCTTCTTCCTGTTAAAAGGGAGTTATTTCCTTCCCACTGTTGCCAAGTGAGACAATGGTTATTGTACGTTTGGTGACTGTTGTTGTAATTTAAATGGTAAATGGACTGATTCTTATATACCGATTCTACTCTTCTAGACATCCCACAATTATCCATTTACACCCATTCACATAAGCACTTTCTCCTATGCTTTTAGCGCTTACTAGATAACGTTCACACACATTCACACTCTGATGGATGCATCGGAGAGCAATTTGGGGTTAGTATCTTGCCCAAGGATATTTGACATCATTGAACGACCAACCTTTCAATCAGTAGATGGTCTACTCTACCTCCTGAGCTACAGCCACACCCCCATTTGGCATTATATAAATAAAACTGAACTGAACCTGAGCCTCAGGTACACTGACTTTCAGGTATAGCACTGCCCTCACAGATGTACTGCATTAAAGACTCAAAGACCTACAGTGATTGCACCACTGAGACTGTGGCAATGGAAGTGCTTAAAAAATAATAAATTAAGAAAGAAATAGCTTCATAATCAATAATTGTCTAATAGCTTGTAATTTCTTTGCAAGTTCACATCTGGGCCACAAAACCAACACCAACAGCAGCAAACTCAGAGGCAACTCCTCCACACAAGGAGTCAGCTGGGAAGGACACGGGCAAGACACCTGCACACTATCAAAGAGGAGGTGGCATGTTACAAAAGCAGCGCTGGCACGGTGGAGAAGCAGTACGTGTTAATATCGTCACACTGCCATGATGGCAAGATGCTATCCCACTGTGCCTAGCACCTCACTTCGTAGTAAGAGGGTGTTCTCCACAGCAGGGGACAGTGACATTATGAGCTGTTTACTTTGTTGTGAGTGGTCTTTTTTTACTTGTTTAGAATGCAGACAAAGGTATCATAACTTACTTTGGTTATACTGCATTTCACAAAATCATTTTTTGTTTATGTTATTTCAGTGAAGACCAGGAGCAAAAGCTCTTTAGGGTTTCTGTAAAATCCACGTGCCAACGTGGGACAGTTTCCAATTTCGTTGTACTATTGTACTAGGTATGACTGTGCAATGGTAATAAAGAGTTATATTATCTTATCTTAAATTCATTTGTTTTTATCAAAAGCAAAGTTATATTTCGATGATAAGAAAAAGTGACCTGCTCCATGATTAAAATCCATGATCGGATTAGAAGCAGGAGTTCTGTGATCTGTTACACCCCTGCTTCTAATCCGATCATGGATTTTAATCATGGAATAGGTCACTTTTCCTTTCTGGAGGAGTTGCCTCTGAGTTGGCTGCTTACAACGACTAAGAATCAGGATCTTGGAGAGCTGCATGCGAACCTTTTTGAGGCAAGCGTAAACTGCTCTTCCCCCTTGTCCGAATAGAAACGTATAAGCAGAGAGACAGACAATCGCAGGACCATAAAGTACGCTTTTACTGATATATAATTGACATCCTGGTAAAACTCAACAACCTCCTACACTTGTGCCTTCTTCCATGTGAATCTGTTTGACCATTCTTTGTCTATTTTTTAGGATGCATGCGACCCAAGTGATTGCAGGGCTGTGTCGTTGATGTTGTTGGATGAGTGGTTCTAATATGTTGGCTTAAAGCTGGTTGCTTGTTATGAGCGTTTCCGTGAGCACGAAAGCATTCCACAGCCTCTTAATCTTAGTGGGATTTGTTGTTTATTTGATTTAGATTCAAGTTTTCAGAGATTAGCTTTTTGGGATTTTTATTTTTTTTGCTGTAAAAATACAACTTTTATCCTTGTCAAACTGTGCTCGCATTTCCTTTAGAATCGACTACAGAAATGTGGACAAATGATGTGTTTTTGCAGCAGGCTGCTAGCAACAAAGTGCCCAAAGATACAAATTAAACTTGTTTATGTGTAGACACAACACATGTTCATCCCTTGAGAGAGCCATTTTTTTATGCTCGAATGATTAAAAGGTCAGTGTTAAGTGGCTGAACAAAGAAAACATTCCTCTGAAACTGGTCAAGTACATGAAGTGGACTGACAATGACAGAAAGACCTCCAGAAAGCCCAGAGAAGTATTTCTCAAGAGCAGTTTTTAAAGTTACAAGAAAGTCTGGCTCCTTGGAAACAAAATGTGAAGAAATAAGGGTGGTTCAAGAATTTCTGACAATATTTTTTAAAACAATTTTCATACTTTTAACTAGAAAGACATCTAAACTCAAAATGATATTTTCAGTTCTTTAGTTTTTTGTTTTTTTTCATTACCCATTTGCAGTGCTGTAATAAGGCACACCAGTATGTCTCCACACCTTGAGCAGTAGCAATAGGAAAGAAAATTTAATTAATCTGAATCGCTAACAGCACAGTCAGTACAGATACGTTTCAACATGACATGATCGGTTCTGCTATTCATTCTGAATTTCAGCGCGTGACTTCATCCACTCTGCAGCTGAGACTGAATTCACCACAGGAATATTTGTCAGCTATCAACATCGTCCATTTTAAATGTCAGGTAAGTGGCACGGCGGCTTCTAAAGTGACATTTGATTTGTGTCACATATTTTCCTTTTTCACCGTGTCATCAGGTGTTATTTAGCTCACTGACATTTGACTGACTGAAACAGCCCGCTTTCTCTGGCATTTGGGGCGCAAATGACTGCGATCGATATCTCTTATAACACATTTTCACACTGTTGGGAAAACACAGTCCAATATACCAAACCGCACCGGATGACGCTCTTACCCTTTGCCCTCGAGGGCAGCGCAAATAGGGCTCTTGTAGTTGGCTGCTTCATGGCCACAGGTCATGCAACGTGTTTTAAACAGACTTCCTGTATTTCCACAAAAACAAAGAAAAAAACACATACAAAATATGAACCAACAATTATCATACAGAAAAGTTTGTTTGCCCGCATCAGACATCTTTGCTCACCGTGGATCTCCAGGATGTTTTTGGATCCAGCTCGGTGGTGGAGCTCGTCGATGTTCTGCGTGATGACGGTGACCTTGCGCCCTTGTTTGCTCAGACGCTCCTCACACTCAGCGATGGCCAGGTGAGCGGGATTGGGATCTTTTGTGAGCATGACCTCACGCCGGTAGTGGTAGAACTCCCAAACACGTGAGGGATTTCTGGCAAAGGCTTCAGGCGTGGCCAGTTCCTAACAGTTTTGAATTGTGCAATTAGATTTTTATCATGACCTATGATTCTCTCTGAAATATTTTTAAAAACTCATAACAAAGCACGAGAGTTGGTTGTACTGGACCAACAGCTGTAGGTGCATACCTGTGCTTCCCATTTTCTCCAGTAGCCTCCCGCTCCTCTGAAAGTAGGAACTCCGCTCTCCGCACTCACCCCTGCTCCAGTGATGATGGCGATATTCTTGGCTTTGGAGAAAATCTCCCTGAATGCTGCCAGATCTGCACATAAACACAGTGAGGCAGTGAAATGCTACGACAGTTGTTAGCAACAACTGTCGTAGCAGAGTAGTTGGCAGAGACTGTAAATAATCAATTTTACCTGAGCTTGGTCTAGCCATGGCTTGTCTGCCCCCAGGTTTTCTCAAGTGGGCAAATAAAACAGCTCTGCAGGTAAACTGGCGAACAATCATCAGGTTATTGCAACTGGGGAAGAAAGACAAGACCCTGTCACTATTTATAGCTGACTCTATGGCTTTATATCTGATAGTCCTTCAACTAGCAAACCAAAGTTTAACAAATTGAGTTTGTTAAAACAAACATATGAAAGTTTTGTCTCGCGCAGCAGACGTTATTTTGTGCTCCAGTCTAATGGATTTATTGATGAATCCTGAAATGCCTTTGAAACAAAGGTACTGTTAAAGTGACACTTTGTCTGGGTCAGTCCATAGAAACTATTGACCCTCTTGATTAAAATTGTACTATTTCTCATCAAAGACAAACACGGAAATTTGTATTTCATAGTGTACATGTGTCAAGTCTTACAAAGCTCATTTACCCATACTCATAGCTATCAACATATTTGTTCTGTTCACTGTAATCACTCGATCTACCACACAACCACAGTAACCGTATAATTAAAAAACATGTGTTATTTGACCATCACCCTAAACAGATTATAGAAGGAATATTTAGCAAAAAAGAAAAATGCTGTAAGGCAAAGTGTAAACTCACCACCATCTGTGTACTTCTTCCTCATACCACACTATTTACTCTTAGTGATGTCACTTCAAGAAACATGCGCAGTATTTTTGGTGCAGACGTGCTGTTACCATGGAAGTAATTATGGCCAAATATAAATGATGTTACGTTAACAGAAACATTTTCCTTTATGGACACTATCACTGCATCTTAAGGTAGAATTACCTGTGCTACTAAAAAAAGTGTGACATTGACATAGGATATGAGCGCTAAGAAATGATATCCAAAAATCCACATATTTAGAAGAAACCATGTATTTAATGTTATTTTACTTATAATAATAAACTAAGAAATTTACTTGGTTTTAGTCACTGGAAACTGTATAAAATACACACGCATTATGAATATGTTTATACTGCCCATGCAAACTAAAAAGTTTGTCGTCTGTGGTGTTATACTGTCTCGTTTTTATTGGTTGAGCATTAGTTGTATCTGAACAATTTTTCACTGCTGTCACTTTTGTTAGCTGAAAGGTCATTGTAGCTTTGCTTAAGTCAAAGGTCATGTTTATCACAACACAAACATGCACCTCCTGCTTCCTTAACACTGCTCATTATTCACAATACTACTTACTTAGGTTGCGAAACAAATGATACGGTATTGTTTATCCTAACTAACCGATCAAGGTGTGTACTCGAGCACAGACTGATAGCTGACCATGTATGCTAGGTGGCTAAGCTAACGACATAGAAGCTAGCGCTGGTAACCACGGAAACAACAGCTAGCATAACATTAGCTTGTGAGGCCAGCATAGCATGTCTTTGTCTGTGTTCATCGATGAACTGGGTTTGTCTGTCAGACACACGGTTTCGCAACACTAACTACCTGGCAGACCGGAGCTTGGACAATTAGCTGGGGCTTTAAGGAAGTGGGAAGGCGTCTTTTCCTCTACTTCGGCTCAGCAACTGCACTGGATTGGCTTCGCTGTGGGGACATGAACCTGTCAGGGAACTCAGCGAGGTTAACAGCAACCCATTTAATCCACTTGTCCAGCAGAGGGAGCATTTGTACTACACTTGTTTTTTGCACCGAACGGGTGTTCACACACTGGACAAAGGTATTCAGCTACACTGCCTAATCATTTAATAAAGTTATATGATTATTTCTAGAGTAGTCTCCGGCACCTTATTTGCAGTGAGGGAAATCTCTTGTCTAACCAATACATTTTGTATAATTCCATGCTTCCTATTTTGCAGGGATAAAGGTGACTGTGCCCCAGTGCACAAAGCAAGGTGCATAAAGGATGGGTTTAATGTGGTGGAAGTTGACTGGCCCGCACAGAATCTCAGCTTCAACACCATCAAACACCTTTGGGATGACCTGGAACGGCTCCTGGGAGCCAGCCTCAGAGTTTCATCTCACAAATGTTTTTTCTGGATAAATGGGCAAAAATTCCCACAGACACATTCCAAAATCCTGTAGAAAGCCTTCCAAGAAAAGGGAAAGCTGTTATACATGTGACTGGCTAACTCCATATTAATGCATTCATGCACTTACAATGGGATGTGATGAAATCTAAACACAAAAGTGTAATGTGTACCAATTCGAACCAATATGTTTGCTTGTTTGTTTGTTTGTATTTGGCTTCGAGAGATGTTTTACTGTGGGTAGAACCACAACCTCTGGTGCTGTACTTCAGTTTATAATCTCCACATGATCAAACATTTGATTCTGTTCAGACCTCTGGCATCAAGAAGGAATTTTAACCTAGAGAACTGCTGCTCTCTGGATGTTTTTTCTTTTTTTAAACTGTTTTGTGTAAACACTAGAGATGTTTTTGCAGGAAAATCCCAGCAGATCTGCAGTTTCTGAAACAAACAGACCTGCCTGGTGCCAACAATCATGCTGTGTTCAAAGTCAATTCAATCACATTTCTTCCCTATTCTGAACTGTAACAAGTCATCTTGACCCTGTCTATATGTCTAAATGCATTTAGTTAGTGCCATGTGATTGGCTAAAGAGATATTTGCATTAACAAGCAACTGAACAGGTGAATCTAACAAAGTGGCTGGTGAGTGTGTCCCTCAAAAACTGTGTAGCACGTATAAGTACCACATACTGTAGGCCCTGTCAGCTGTTATCCACACATCAGTATGGCCCTGAAAAAGAGTGGACTAGGTTGCACTCAGTTTGTGCTTTAAAAGAACTACATTTAAACACCTTATTGTTGGTATAGTGCAGGGGTCGGCAACCTGCGGCTCCGGAGCCGCATGCGGCTCTTTAGCCTCCTAGTTGCGGCTCCCTCTGGACTTGACAAAAATCGTAAGAAAAAAAAAGAAAAAAAAAGAAAGGTATTTCAAAACTCATTTTTATTCATACATGATTATTAGTTTACTTTTTTGCCTAGTTATCTTGGAGTTTGAGTTGATACTATCTAATTTTAAAAAAGCAATTTTTAATTTATAATTTTTCAACAAAAATATACGTCACATCAACGTCAACAGACCCCGCCTTTACCTGCTGGTGGATTTTAGAGTATGCTAACCCTGCAAAAGGCTAACCATGAAAAAATCCCAAAAAAGAAAAGTTTTGGAAGAAAATAGAGAGTTTAATTCAGCGTGGACATATTTATTTGCATTCACCGCCAACGACGCTGGCTTACCTGTGTGCTTGATATGTGGCGAGAGAATATCGAACAACAAAAAATGTAACATTGAAAGACATTTTCAAAACAAGCACTTAGCATTCGCTGAAAAATACCCAACCGAAGATGAGCGAAAGAGAGCAATTTCGGAACTGCTGCGAAAAGCTGAAGAGAGCAAACTATCTTTCAAGAAGTGGATCAGCTCTCCACAGCCAACTAGCACTGCTAGTTGTGTGGCAGCTCTGGAGATTGTAAAGAGGGGGAAGCCGTTTACAGACGGAGAATATTTGAAAGAATCGTTCATAAAAATATCAGAGCATCTATTCTCCGACTTTAAAAACAAGGGGGAAATTGTTCAGAAAATTAGAGAAATGCCTCTCTCCGCAAAGACCGTCAGAGACAGGACCATTAAAATGGCGGAAAACATCAGCCGTAAGCAAATTGATGACATCAATTCAGCTCAAGCATTTTCAATTGCCTGCGATGAGTCAAGTGATGTAAACGATGTTGAGCAGACAGCACTGTTATGTAGGTATGTCAACTGTGATGGGCCTCAGGAAGAACTGATTGAACTCATACCGCTAAAGGGCCAAACACGAGGGCAGGACATTTGTGAGGCTGTTGTGAGTTGTCTAGAAGGGAAAGGAATAAACACCACTCACCTGGTGTCAGTGTCTACTGATGGGGCACCCAGTATGAGAGGAGCACAGAAGGGATTTGTGAATTTGCTTCAAAAGTCACTGGATCGAGAGCTGATGGCGTTTCACTGCATCCTCCACCAAGAAGCACTGTGTGCACAAACATTCCCCCCCGAATGTGTCGAAGTGATGAACCTCGTTATCAAGATAGTGAACAAAATAATTGCAAACGGGTTAAGCCACCGACAGTTTTGTTCATTGTTAGAAGAAGTCGACAACGCATATTCAGATCTCCTGCTGCACAACAAAGTCCGGTGGCTGTCCAGGGGAGAGGTGCTGAAACGCTTCGCTACCTGTCTGGAGCATGTGAAAACGTTCTTGGAAAGCAAAGGCCTCCGCTATCCTGAACTGGAAGACCCCGATTGGCTGGGTAAATTTTACTTCATGGTGGATATGACAAGTCACTTGAACACGCTGAATACAAATCTACAAGGAAAGGGAAGCACGGCCCTGCAGATGCTGGAGAATGTTTTGGCATTTGAGCGCAAAATGACAGTGTTCGCAAGAGATGCACAAAAACGTACGCTCTCTCACTTCCCCTCCCTAAGAGAGTTCAAAGAAGCGAACAATGAAATAAATTATGAATATTTCCACCGTGCCATCATTGCAATGCAAGCTGCATTTGGAGAACGATTCAGTGATTTCAGAAAGGAGAAACATACTCTCTCTTTCCCTGTCACACCGCTGGACATCGACCCATCTCTGCTGAACACAGTTGCATTCACCGGAGTATGTAAGTCTGATCTAGAAATTGAACTGGCCGACATAGCGGATAAAGATTTGTGGGTAAATAAGTTCAAAACACTGACGGCGGATCTTGAAGAAGTCGCCCGTCAGAAGGCTACGCTCGCTAAAGAGCACAAATGGAGTGATATGGAAAAACTCCCCCACCCCGACAAACTTGTTTTTGAAACATGGAGTGCCATTCCTGACACGTATATTAACATGAAAAAGTATGCATTTGGAGTATTGTCCATCTTTGGCTCAACATACTTATGTGAGCAAGTTTTCTCAAGCATGAATTTTATAAAGTCCAAACACCGCTCCCGCCTCAAAGATGAGAGCCTACAGTCCTGTATGAAGATCAAAGTCACATCTTACAGCCCCGACATAGGGAAGATCTGCAGCGAACTTCAGACACAGAAGTCACATTAAAATGGTAAGGACAATAATATTTTACAAGCTATTATTTTTCAGAAAAAAAAAATAAAATTTAGACTCCGAGTTGATGTAGATTTTTTGTATGTTCAGGTGCTTCAGTTGATTGCTGGCTGAGCAAAAAAACCCGAAGAGGACGAGAGAACACTGACATGGACTTGTCAAAGACTCTCCTAATTTTGTTTTTCTTAAAAGAAAACTTAGCTGCTAAGTTGCAGCTAAATGTTTTATTTATATTAAAGTGGGCTAGTTTTTATTTTACTTTTACAAAAATATACGGCAGACTTAAATAGGCCTACAGTTAACAGTTTAATTTATTTCAAAGCAGGCCTACAAATGCACATTGCACTTCTGTTTGTTTTATTCAGTGGTTGTAACAGGTAAAATAAAAAAAGATGAAAAGCTATTTTTTGCGGCTCCCTACGATTTTTTTTTTGGCAGAAGAGGGGCAAAATGGCTCTTTTGATGATAAAGGTTGCAGACCCCTGGTATAGTGATTGTGAACTCAGTGAATCTGTTTACAGTCATCTCCACTAGAGGTCACCAATGAATTAGTAGAATTATAAGAATATTAAGCAGAATACCAAAGCAGTGATATACAATAATAGTTAACATTATGAATCCTGTGTGATTATGGATGGATGGATGGATGGAACTGCAGTGTTATAGCAGTCAATTAATATCATTCATAACACAAATAAAAAGAGGCAAAGCAGATCAGTTAAATCCCTTCTGCTGAAGTCTCTCTCCATTGTACTACTACTGGATTTTGTAGAGTTAAAAGATTGGTTTATTGGATAATGATATATTGGTCATATACAGTCCATACATCCCATAATCAAAGCTGATGTAAAGATTTTATTTATTTTGTTTTTGCTTTTAATGCAAATGCAGCACATTTACTTTTTTTTTTTTAACAAACTTGTAGCTTTCATATGTTTAAAAAAGCCAGTCATTTTATTTACCTAATGATCCATTTGAAATTTGACTGCTTTAGCTTATAAAACATAGCAGCCATTATTTAATATTTCATTATTTAGAACTGCAAAAATATATTTATTTTATTTATCAATTGGGTAGCATTTATTTACCAGGGCAACTGATCTATGAATCAAGAATTTATCAAGTGTAGTTAAATCTGATTCCCAAACTATATATTAGCATCTTCAAATGTCTTGTTTTGCCCAAACTTGATTCATTTACAGTTTACAAAAAGCAAAAAAATATACAAACAGCATTTTTTTTTTTAAATTAAAGTGCCTTATTAATATTCTTTTTAAAATTTAGATCAATTATGTTGAATTATTCTTTATGTATTTATTTATAATTATTTATTATTTTCAATTTCTGTATTTTATTAAAAATGTACAAATGGGCTATATGTACATGTATTGCAAATTCTATTTGAAAAGCTGAAACCAGATGGTTTTGCTTTTCTACATCATTGACAATTATTTTTCTATTAAAATTGGTCATTCGAAAAAGCCTGGCTTTGTCAGCATGACAGCAGCCTGTTCAACTTGTCAAACGTGCATAAGGTCTACTGTATGCTTCTTTCCATCCACCTGCCCAGGGTACACCTTGGACAAGTCACCAGGAAGCCCATTTTCATATTATATTACTGGGCCAGCACTGCCTTGTAATAAGGCTCTACCATAAAGAGTGGTTCCATAATTGGTCACAGCAGTATCCAAACATTTCTCAGCACTTTATAATTGATGACACATCAATGAGACACACACGAGGATCGTAACAATGGATTTTTCTATTATGGGAATGTCATTTGCAATCTGTGACCAACGTTTTTGTTGTTGAATTTCTCGTCTTTTATTGTAAGAGTCGATAACTCCAGACAACATGTGACCGTTAAAATTATGTTTGAGGACAGTGAAGTATTGCTTTTCATTGGCCAAGGTGGAGTCGGAACTTGAGCAGGTGGCGCTCACTTACTGGAACAGTAGCTCATCAAGGATCCAATCTTTCTCTCCCTCTCTGTCTCTCCCCCCACCCCCCCTCCAGCACCGTTACAATAGCCCCCCCTCCTACACCGCCTGCCCGCGCGGGTGCACGAGTGGCTGCTGCGGCGCCGAATCTCTCGCAGTCGCGCCGGTCGCCAGTGGACGCTGCCCGGCTGGCGGAACATGGCGGCGGCCCCGGAAGAGGAGGTAGACCGCAGACCGATCCGGAGGGTCCGCTCCAAGAGCGACACGCCTTACATCAACGAGGCGAGGATCTCTCTGCACCTGGAGACAGGTAGGGCTGCTCGCCAGAGCCGCGGATCCTCTACGCTTCGTGTCCGGGTGTATTAGCTGCTCCCACGGGGGGAGGGATAGTGTAGTGTAGTGAATCTGTGAGAGAAACTGCTTCATCGCCCAGTGACAGTTCCCACGCCGCAGCAGCATGACTTTGGGCTTTCATTGTGCAGCCTTCGCGGCACCCACAGTGCTCGGCTTTCACACTGGGTGGCCGGTAACCACACTGTGACTCATGCACCGGGAAATGGGGAGAATTCCCCACCTAAGCATGGGCGATGTACTGTATAGCAGGAGAAAACAATTAGCCCTGTAGAAGGATTGATCGCCGCCTCTCCTGCCGGACTCCGCCTCGATTGTCCGCTGCGGTGAGCTGCTGTGCGAACTTGGGCTGCTCGCTTAAAATGCTATTGTTGTTCACGCTTCTGGTGAAGGGTGAAGGAATGGATAGTTCACCGTGCTGTGCTAAGCGCGGATGCTCAAGCTCAGTTTGTCTGCGAGAGAAAACGGGCGAGATAAGTTGTTTCCCTTGTTGCCATGGTCACGATGATAACGCCGCAACGAAAGCTTGATTAGCAGCATGTCGATGCGAGTATACGGGCAGATATGCGCTCCTTCTCTCGACACTTTCTGCCTTGAGCTCCCCCATGAGAGAGGCTGCTTTAATGACACATCAGTGCGGAGCTGTCCACTGCCCCTCGGTGCTGAAATGCCACCAATGCCAAATGCAAGGAATGTGTAGGTCTCCACTGATGTTAACCCACATAACATTTATAATCGGTCTTTTTTTTTTTAAGTATATCTCTCTCTATATATACAATGGGATATTGCATGCGGATTGCCTGTGGTCGACCCTCCCCCAGAATTTGCCGATGTGACAAATCCCAGTCACATGGTGTGCCTGGTATAGCCTGGTAGACTAGGCTCTAGATTCAACCCTATATTTTCCATTTTGGAGGAAAGAACTGTGGAAAATTACCCTCCTGCTCGGTTGTTGTTCTGCTTTGCCTGAATGATCTTATCAAACATGGAGCTCTTAGTAGGAAGCGCAGCTTTCATCCAAAGGTGTACAGTAACATCTGGTTTTTGCCTGCAGCACGTGTGAGAAATGTATGCGAAGAAGCCAGACTTACATAATAAATCTTAATGAGATCAGGAATTACTCAAAAACTCGCCCTGTAATGTGCCCCCTTTTAGCCTGCTTAGACCTTTATGACTCATGCTGTTCAGACCCACCTACTCATAATCTCTCACAGCTGCCCTCTCTCTGCCCTCAACCATCTTCCTCTCCATTTTGTTTCCTATTAAAAGCAGCACCTCCTCTGAGCCAGATTAACTGACTCTCCAACTTTATAAATAACACAATTTTTCTGTTTTAAATATATCCTGGAGCCTTCTATTGGGCCATGGCTTGAATGTGAAGGAGGAGGGGGGCTGCCATGTCTTGCTAACAGTGCTGCTCCTGGCTGTTAGCTGAAAACAGAGTTGGGCAGGCTGCAGCTGCATGAGACTGGCGTGGCATCATCAACAATCCAGCGGGCACTGCCAGCTACGTCGGGAGAGCACAATTTTTCTTCACCCGTTCTGCTGGAAAATTCCATATCCTCTTCCCCCTTTTCATTGTCTCTTCCCCCATTACTTTGGTTTAATCTCATTTTCTTTTCCTGTCACCACTGAAACCATCTGCCCACTTACTCATTTGATTCCCCCCCAATTTTACTTCATGTTTTTGTGTTTAGGCTGCTGTGTGTTTTGCATAAATCTAACCCACTCATTTTCTTTGATGTGTGCCACCATGCACGTGTGACAAATATTCAAGCCAACTTCAGAGTACACACACACGTCTGCGTGTGCGTGTGTGTGTGTGTGTGTGTGTGTGTGTGTGTGTGTGTTTGCTTTCACGTGCATGCCTGTCTGGTCCACATGCATGTGTGGGAGGCTGTGCTATGTGAGTACCGGGATTAGTAAACAAGAGGTTATCACAGTGGCTGCTGCCAGACAGCTTGCTGTTGTTCTCTGTAGCCTGACCCTCTTCAGCCACATCCATTAAACATCCAGGTTGAGATGCTCATCACTGCAAAACCCATCAATGAGGTCCTGTCCCTTGTAGTACCTAAGGGCATTGTTGATATGGTTTTGTTTGAATCAAAGGCAGTTTTGGGAGAGTATTTTGACCACTTTAAACCACAAACATGTATTCTGAAGTCTTCCTGAACTTTCTCAATCAGTAGCTTTAAAGTTAGAAACAAACAGTTATATGTCATATGAGTGGCATTTTCCACTGACACGGTGTGTTTAGTTTTTCTTTTGCACCACAAAAACTGCCTGACCTTTTACTGCGTGAAGCTGTTTAAATAGGCTGGTTCTCAAAAGACACCAAGACAGAAGTGGCTCGGCATCAGCACCCATGTCTATGGGAAAAGAGATGCCCTTTATCTTTACAGAACAGAGGACAATACATTATGAGGGTAAGTTAGGTATGCTATGAATAGCACAAAACGGAGAAGCTGGGTTCAAGGGGCGTTGCAAAGAAGCTTTCAGAGAACACTGATTATTGGTGTCCACTGTTTCTTGCATCTATCCATACATGCAGGCTGATGGCATTTATAGTGACTTGTTGTGAGTAATCTGATTACTCAGTTACCTCTGTTTTATACATTTAGAGAAAGCATTATCTTCCCTTATTCTGTGCATATTTTCTTAGAATATATGCATTCCATTTTGGTTCATATGTGATAAGATCATTGCACTGATGTATCACTTTAAGGGCTCGCGAGTTATAATCTTCACAGCTGTTGTTCCAAACCTTTATACAATTTTTCTGCTCAAACTAAGCTGTGTTTTGTTCCGGTGCTTCCTAACCCTGATCATATTATTTGTGCCCAAGCCTAATCAAACGTCACCACAGCAGGTCATAACACATTCATATGAATATGAATTTTCTGACGCAGGTGCTTGAAAAGGATTTTTACAATCTAATGACAAACGGTGTCATTCTGCAAATACTGAAGCTGTGCTAGACTGGAAAACACTTGGAGGTAGTGACAAATCATCTGTTTAGTTGCTTTCTCAGGTAGGGAAGTGAAAGCTGTATCAATCTTTGTGGACATAAGAAATCATGGAACTCCAAACCAATTTGGCAGGCAAACAGCTGTGATGAATTATCGCCTTTGGATGTTGTAATGGCTAATGTGTTGGCAAACATTTGTCTTCTTACACTAGCAACCTAAGCACCGAATAGAGCTGTGTTTGTGTCTGCCTGATGAATTTCAATCAAATATTCTCCTTTCTTCTTCTTACACATCTTAAACCGCTAATTGTTTCAATGTCTTTACCAGCTTTGAAGTCGTAATATTAGTCATTCGTAATAAATGAGGTAACCATGGACTGATCTGATCAATTTCAAATTTTAGTTTTTCTTGTGGTTTCCGTTGCCTCGGGCCAGTCGAGATTCTGTTCAGCATCACCTTTCTTCAGCAATTGAAATCCAGGTCAACTCAGTGAGAGCTTAGGATTTCTCACAAAGACCAAGACCAGAGCATTACCATACTGTCTTTCAAGCAGAGAGATGGAGTTCTAATACAGATCTGAATGAATGGCTGAGACAGAGAGGGCTTAAAGGGGGTGCGAGGGGGTGCAGGAGCAGGAAGGATCTGACAAGAGGACAGGCTAGGAGGATGAAGCCTTTCTATTGTGGCACCATAAAGACTGGCACGGTGAGAAAGAACCAAAGTTGGCTGTTGTCCATTGAATATAGTAAGAACAGTGCACAAATAAGCCACCTCCCCTCTATCTGAGTAATACCCTTTTGTTGCTCTTATTCTCTCTGCTTCTGTCTCACACACATACATAAACGCTGCTATCTGCATACATTAAAGAGGCCTTGAGAAGCAGACTGCTGAACCTACCTGGGTAGAATACAAAAGCACAAGGAGGAAGTGGAAGAGCTTTAAATGCAGAGGAGTGCTTCCACCGCCTTGCTGCCTTCCACCCAGTGCACAAAACCTTTCACTCTTCCTCTGCTGGCACGTGGTTCGGTCCATTCAGCTCAGACAAGCTGGTTATTGTGCCGGGAGCGAAATCTTGAGCCAAAGAAGGCGACAGACACAGATCTAAGTTGTTACTCATGATTCGAGCCCAACATATAGAACTTTTTTTTTCGAAATTGATACTCATATCTGTATTTGGTGATTTAAAAAAGTCCAGTACATGAGCCAATATTTTTTTTCTTTCAGACACACAAAACAAACAGATTTCCCTCACATTTATATGTGTAGTTATTTGATAAAAATGCAGCTGTAGCTTGGGATCCAGCAGCTTACAGGACTATAGAAAGAAAGTTAATGACTGATTGTGGAGTACACTGGCATATAAACACTTCACCTGAGCAATGCATAAAGGCAAAATAAAAGGAAAGGTTGCTGGTGCTAGCATTGATAGCATTAGCTACACTTGTTTTGCACAGTGCAAATACCTATACATTTCCTCAACAACCTTTTAGCAAATGTATGATTTGATAATGGAAGTTTGGCATAAAAAGCTTTAAATGTATCTTTAGGCCCCATTCACAAAGGCCTAGAGACCAGTCAGCAACCATCTGGCAACTACTAATCATGTGAAAAAAAAAAACGCAGTTGGCAAGTTGTTGACGGAGGTTGCTTGCTGTCACTAGGCAAAATTAGTTGCAAAGCAGTATATGGTTTTGCACCAAAAAGTGTCTTGTGATTATTAGATTGTCACAGTTTTCTGCAGCACGGAAGGCACTGACTTGACTGCAAACACTAACTATTCTCTCAGTGGTAGGGAAACTGTGAAAAGCACGAAATAACAAGAAATAGAGACCATTTGTCTTTAAAGTAAAAACTGTTTCATTTGAAACGTGTTGGTTGCAGTGCTGAGGCAAGGAGTTTTCCATTATAATTACATGCAACCACAACAATCTGCTAGTGACCAAAGTAATGACAAGCAAGTGTGATTGATTTCAAATTTCAAATTGATCCAGTTTGTATGAGAAACAACTTTCAGAGTGTAAAAAACACTGTCTGTACACCAGCTGGTTTCTGGGCCTGTGTCACTGAGACATTTAACGCACATGCAAGAGTTGTGCATACAAAGCTTAACCTTGCCCATTAGCATCTGTGGCTACAGACAGTGTTTTTTACACTCTGAAAGTTGTTTCTTATACAAATTATAGCAGTCTTATTGCTGACGGCACTCATAGCACACTCGTAAAAATAGTTGAATTTTTAGGCAGGACTCACATATGTTGCTTCAGTGAAGATGGTTATGCCTGCAGTTTGTAGGATATCTTATGCTAGCATAATCATCATTTAAACAACATTCCCAGGGCAAGCTAACATGGCTTTAGTTAGCAGTTAGCATGAACCAAGCTAGCTGCCTTTTATTAGCGTCATTAATGTACAAAAGAGTGATAACTCGCCTCAGTGCTCCACTTGCCCTTCATTTCATTGCCAGACTGGAAAGTAGAGATGGCTCAATCGATCCAACTATCAACAGTTTTGATACCAGTGCTGATATTGGTATTGGATACTAGACACTAGCATGATTGGATCAATGCTTTGATTCAGTTCAGTATGTAGCCCACTGAATTGTGTTAAATTAATTCGTTTTTTTGAAAATTAAAAAAATGTCCTAGCATGCACTATGAAAAATGTTTGAACCTTGTTGGGTTGACTGTCAGGTCTATTTTATTTATAGCCTATAGCACATTTAAACAACAGAAGATGACCCAGAGTCTTTAGAGACAGGCACATTTAGATTGTACAATCTTCCAAAAAAAAAAAAAAAACAGTTTCAAAATACATGAAAAGGTGTTTTGTTGTGTCAACTAATTATTGTGGAAAGTAAAAAAAAAACAGTGTTTTAGTGATCATTAAAATGAATTTGCAAATTGATGATGATTCATCTCATAAGTCATGACACACTGTTCTCCCCTACCTAAGCTGCCTTTATAAGTTGAACGTATCAGCATCAATATTGCTACTAGCAATACTGGCCCTGTATTTACTTAGTATTGGATCATACCAAATATTTGCGGTATTGCACAGCTCTGCTGGACAAGTAGCCACCACCCTCTAATCAGGTAATTTCTGTAATGTGATTTCATTGGCTGACGCCTGGCAGAGGTGAAAGTCATGAAGCCAGAAGTACCACTGCACACATCAGACTGAGCTCGATGTTGACCCTGAGTGTGTTCTCATTTTGCCGTGTGTGTGTGTGTGTGTGTGTGTGTGTGTGTGTGTGTGTGTGTGTGTGTATCTCCTGTTTATTGGCCTGGCATATTAGTTGGCAGGGGAGAATATTTATAGGTAAATGTTTTGTTTTTTTTTAATTTTCTGGGAGGAGGCAATGGTTTTTTGTTTTACATAATTGAAAACAGCGAGAAAAAAAACTTTAAATGGGTAAAAAGCATTCACAGAGATTGTTTATCAGGTGCAACTCGCTGTGTTTCATAAAAAAGTATAGTACAAAAAAAAACAAATTTCCAAGAGCAGTTTAGGTTGCCATGATTTTTTTTAGTTTAAAAAAAGCTTCCTTTCTGCCCAGCTTTAGTTTATGGTATGAATTCCAGATGTAGCTTACTTTTTGATGATTGTTGTTGTGGATGATGCTTTCTGACAACCCATACATGCCTTTTCTGAACTTGTTTCATTCATCACCCACATGTCAGTGATGGTGCCAGTGATACCCGTTGCATTGTACCAAAAGAGGAGCCGACATGAAGCAGAAGTAACTCAAAATATCGTGTAATGTGGCTGCGTTGTGAGCTCATAAAGTAAAGCGTGTACAAAAATGTTTCTCACACTGTTTATATTCTGCAGATGAACCAGGGATCACGACAGTTTGTGGGTTACTGCAACCAGTGACATTCAGTGTGGCCTACAGATTATAATGTGGTGGATGTGGCTTTAATTATAGCCGAGTGCCTTTAGCCTGAGACAGAAATCAGTGCAGCATTTTCAGGCTTTATTTTATTTTCATTATGAAGATATTGTTTGGAAATTGAGTCATAGGGATAAACCCTTAAAGCGGCATCATTTTACAGGATTTTAAACAACAAAATGACTGGTAGTTCGTGTGTTTCGTTGGAATAAACTGCCTTAAACCTACATTCTTCCCAACAGCCAAAGAGGGGGTTGAAGAATACACAGGACTGTTAAGAAGTCTGTGGAAAACAGACGGTAGTTATATCAAAATGTCATTTTCGGGAATAAGTTAACATTTTGTCTTCAAAAGTGGTCCAAGGAAGCAACAGTAATGAACCAAAAACAGGGTGATGGGCGACCGAGGCTTACTGATGCAGGCGGGGAGTGAAGGCTGGCCTGTGTGGTCTGATTCAACAGTCGAGCTGCTGTAGCTCAGTTTAAAAAAAAAAAAACCCAATGTAATGGTTCTGACAGAAAGCAAACAGTGCATCACAGTGCATTTATTTTCTTTACTTAAATTTTGTAATATCCTGTTCCATTTCTTGTAAATGACTGTGACATGTTGTGAATTCATTACTGTGAATTCAGTAATGCCTCAGTGGTTGTCTACCCCGCCTTGTTGTACAGACTGCCTGTAGCTTTCTCTTTGATATTTTTGCCCCCCTGTGGTAGTTTTAAGTGCGGCTCTTTGTGGTTCATCCCTGGGCACTTTAAGGAAAATACACAACCAAATCGCAAAAGGAAACCAGAGCCTCAAGTAGGTGTTTTTTTACCCCTGCAAGTATGTTGTCTGTATGGGTGAAGGCCACCTATTAAAACAGATGAGCAATATACAGGAAGAGAGAGGGGTGACTCATATCCCTGTGATATGCCAAGCCACACATTTACACATTTACAGTGATGTACACACACACACACACACACACACACACACACACACACACACACACACACACACACACACACACAAACAACAGCACACACACTCCTCTTTGGGCTCTGCTGTTCTGTCACTTTGTATTAATACACACACAGTGAGTCCAGTCAAAGGGAAGAGGAAGAGAAGGGGTGTGTGTGGAGGCTTTTGAAGTCAATGGCAGCGAGAAAGAAAATGATTTTTTAAAAAAAGTGTAAGAAGATGGAAAATCCATTGAACTTTGTGTTGACTTTGTACAGGCAGACTTCCTTTGTCCTTCCTCATCATATCTCATGTTATTTAGCACCGTTCCCATCGTTTGGTGCTGTGCTAATGCCAGCACATTTCTAGACAGATGGAGAAAGAAAAACCAGCAGAGACCAAATCAGTAGCTTGTGTTGTCACAAGAAAGCCTTTAACTTTTGGAGTTTCCAAATTTAAACCTTGAGTGAAGGGACAAGGTTATAAGAGGTCTGATTCTACCTTGTGAGCCAAAATGACAAATTTTTCTTTGTTAAAAAAAAAAAAAATTAAATTAACAGTCACACAAATCTTCTCCCTTCTACCCCATTCTCTTGCCTTCATCAACGTTATATGAAAGGTTGTTTGCAGTTTCTTTACATGTATATTCCATCTATTAACCAAGTGTTTTTACACTGATAATAATAATGGATTGGATTTATATAGCGCTTTTCGAGGCACCCAAAGCGCTTTACAATGCCACTATTCATTCACTCTCACATTCACACACTGGTGGAGGCAAGCTACGGTTGTAGCCACAGCTGCCCTGGGGCAGACTGACAGAAGCGAGGCTGCCATATCGCGCGCATCTGTAACCGGCGACCTTCCGGTTACAGATGCGCTTCCCAACCCCCTGAGCCACGGTCGCCCCATAATGATGTACATAAAAAGGGGTGCAAGCAAAAAATCTCGTAGCTTTTAGAAGGCTGAGTCCGATGGTTACATGTGGCAGTTTCCTGCAGCCTGGAAAAAATGTTTTAAACTGTAGACTGTATATAAAGGATGGTTGTAGCCAGTTTGTGTTTGTGACGGTGTGTGTTTTTCTCTTCGATTGCATTGATGTTGGTTTTAGATCACTGCCAGATCTTTAGAGCCAGAAGTTTCCATATTTGGGAGCAGTGCTAAGTTATCAGTTAATGTTAGAAAACTTGGTAAATGATATCACACAAGGCACACATAAATATTAATTAGTGCTAAGTGACAGATGATAGATAGAAGAAGGGGCAGCCTGTATCACAAAGCAAGCCATAAAATTAGTTATCATTTAAATTAGTTTAAATGCTTCAAATGGCTCAAACGGTACCAACAAGGTTGAGTGGTCCAGTTCAGAGAACTGAATTAGTGCAGGTGATGACAGCTAAACATAGTTCCCTTTGTTGAACTGAAGATTTTCACTCCTAACTTGAAGCCTTGGCAAACTGAACTACTTATTTAGTGCTATGAAGTGAAAATCAGTTCTATAGACCAAAACAGAAGTAATAAAATAACACAAAAATAATGTACAAATACAACAAAAAATATCAATCAAATCGAGTTATTTAAAAAAAGAAAGAAAGAAAGGTGTTCCCTGTAATTACTCCTCAGTCACACTAGAGTAAAAAATGACCAGCAGCCACCTTGCATTTATGACAATCTGGCAGTTGCCCATTCGTACCAGTGAATCTTTTCAAATTCTGCAGCTATTTGCAAGCAATCGCAGCGACCACCTGGATGAATTCAGATTGCAAGGTGTTTGCACAGGTCACCTGGTGGGGAGACAACCTGCCTCTAACTCACACTTAGAGTTACTTTCAGACAGATTGGTAAAGGTTTGCAAATAATTGTCGTCTCATTTATAAATGCAGCCAGATTGCTAACATGTCGCAATCAATCTGAGACTGATCTGCACTGATGAGAACGACTCATCTGTAGGGAACTGGTTCTCTACCAGAACCGGTTCCCAGTAGTTCAATTCCTTGGAATTGTTAGTCTGACTGCTTATCCATTCCGCTTATCAGTTCCCTTTGCACTTGCACCACAATCTGCTGATTTCAGTTTGTGTGCCGGAAGAGGAAAATAGTGGTGCAGTCTACAGTGTGGATATGGATATTACTTTTATTTCTATTACACAAAAGGACAAAAGCACTGTGGTGAAGTGTATACTGCATCCCGAACAGAAACAACTGCAATGTGCTGCTAAGAGTACATTGGCTCTTTGCAAGCATAAGCACAAAGAGCATGCTAACGTAAAGCTAGCCAAGGACCCACAGTAATGTTAGAACAGAGTGCATGCTGACCCCGGCCCAGCAGCCAGACCCTGAACTTCAATAGGTAACAAACTGATAAGCATTCAGGCTGCAGCCTCTGTTTATACCTATTAGTGTTTCTAAAGTAGAATCACTGTGGCGATCACTTTAAAGTCTCCGTGGGCTTGTTTTCATTTTTGCTTTGTGTATATGTGTGTCCTCGTCATCATAACAACAGAAGTTTGTGTTGGTGTGTGGGGCTGTGGCCTCATGTTTATATTGTTAACTGATAATTATGAGACAATGTGTTTCAGGTCATTTTACAGAGAAACAAGACAGTAACATAATCAGCTGTGTGACAAATTACTTCTGCTTCATCTAAGCGAGTGAACAAGGAAGGCACTGCATTATTTTAAAGAAGAGTAGCAAGTAAAGTGTGATGCATTACTTTTTTTGAGCAAGGACCCCAACACTGATCACAACAAACACGGGAAATACCTCCAACATGCACAAACATTTGACCACACAGCATGCAATTCATTTCCACGAATGTAATGTCTTTGATATGCTGCTTAGTGATGGTGGTGACTCAAAGCAGAGCCAATGAGAATCCAATGACAATTGATAAGAAAATCAATAATGAATCAACCTGATAAGTCATAATGGAATCAGAATCACGAAATACTCTTCAAGTTCTATCCTTGCTCTTCTGGGATGTGTCTCTTTGCAATCAGGGACTTGACTCATCTGACTGACAACTGGTTACATTCATTTATAAAAGATTGCCAAGCTGTCATTTAGCAGTTAAGTTGTCATTTAGCAGCAACTACTCACTATTTCAGAAGAAGTTTCTGAAATTATCTTCATTTCTGTGTCTGTACACGGACTGGATCTATTGATCACAGACTGATAGCAACCCAATAGCAGACTGACTTCATCTTATTGCTGTTTTATGACAATATGACAATTGTTGCACAAAAGTCACTTTGAAGATGGCAGCCGGCTGTGAGTGGTCACATTGACATCTCTAACCACTGTTTTCCCCAGTGTGACAGACAGCATTATATAGTCTAAGGAGCTTGGAAAGAAAAGCGTCTGGACTTCGCTTTTCTTTCCAAGCTCCTTAGACTACGATGACCTGGATGACTGAGAACCTTTACAGACAGACAGCATTAGATACCACTTGATTTTCATAATTTTGGGCAATATATACCTTATAATCAACCTGAATATGAACTTGACATTGTCAAATCTAAATCTCAGATCATTCAATTGGAGATTTTTTTGTATTAAAGCTGATTTGGGTATCTGCAGAACCTAGAAATTCGTAGAAACACTGAATTGTTTATCATGAAAGGGCTTTAGAATATATTCTGTTTTATTCACTGACTCATCTCAATTTCATATTTATTGACACATTGCAAAAACATCTGTGACTGCAACCACTTTAGCTTAAAAGCATTTTATCTCATAAGGGCAAAGTGTCAAATTCAGCCAAAAACATAAATTAATTAAAATACACTGAATATTATTTTAATTGGTTAAACCATCCATCCATAAATTTTCTTCCACTTATCTGGGTCACTGTAAGCCATTATGTCCCTAATAGCTTTCTATCATTTTTCCATTCGTTTACCCATAAAAAATGCATTAAATTGCATTGTATTAACATTTTGTATAACATTGCCTGGCCAAATGTCGTATCACAGTGTTTTGTTCTGTTGAGTGCTTGCTAATAATTTTGTCAATGTTGTATGGTTTACCCTCTGGAAACTATCTTTGCTCCACCTGACTCACCTGAGGAGCGGCGTTGTGAACCTGTGGAAAGCAGTGAACTGACCAGTGTTCCTGCTGTGCACCTAATTATCTACAAAGCACTATGCATTAAGCCTCCCCCATTCCCTCAGCTTGGAACGCTTATAAAAAAGAGTTCTGTCACCCACAAAAAACCTTAAGCATACTAGAGTTGCAATGCAAAACTATTAAAGAATAGTTATTTTGTGATTGCAGGGTTTCAAAAAGTTTGGAGTAAGTTTTTTGTCTGTCGCCCTCACACTTGACAAGGCGATACCTCTGCTGCGCCGCATCCAGCAGATGTCTTAATCAGAGTGGGTGGACAGATGAGCTACCTGGAAAGTGGAGGTGAATAGATGGGGAGAGAGATGGAGACTAAATGACAAAGAAAGTCTATTTTTGACTATGAAATGGAGGTGTCCACCTTACTGTTTCCGTGGCAGAACAGCACATGAATTTTGCATACTAAATTTCTGTCAGGATCAAATAGCCTCAGTTCGAGGCCCAAATTAGCAGCAGAAGCACCATGGAAGGCCAGAGGATGATGAATACTTTTTTGCCTGATAGAGACAAGAAGCCCAGATGGGATAAGAAGGTGATATCTTGGCTCATCAGGACTAGACAGTGAGGTCAGTAGAGAGAAGGGAAGGTTATTAGTTTTCCAGTATGTCATAAATCATAAAGACTGTATAGAGCACGACTGACTCATTCGGGGTTGGTTCTCCTAGTACTAAAAGTGCTTGAGATGTTTCGGTTCTTAAGCGGTAGCATCAGGGAGGCATCTAATCATCCTAAATTCACAGTGTATCTTGGGAATGGGCCCAAATATTGAGCCAGTAAAGACGAGATAAAGAACTGTTTTTAGTGACCTGAAGAGCAAGAGATCCTGCAATAAATGTTATTGCCCTCCCAATGACTCTGGGAATACCTGAAGACACCGACACATCCCACATGTCATCATCTATACTGTTGTAACCCTGGTTTTTAGTAGCATTTTGAGTATTTTCCTTTTTCGTGTGCTTTCTATGAGTTTACTTCCTACTTTCTTTTTAATGTGAGCTTTTTCGCCCTTTTTACTTCCTCTCTCATTATTGTCCTGTCCATGCCTTGCGGTTGCTGTCAAAGGTGTGTGTATTTAGTCCTGACCCGTTGATTGAACAGGATTGATCCATTCTTTCATGTTGTTTTCACTCAACTCTTTGCGTGAAAACAACTTGGTGTATAGCCTCAGAGTCCACTTCTTAGCTGACAAGGGAAGACGTGGTCTTCTGCCGCTGTAGTCCATCTGTTACAAGGTTTGATGTACTGTGTATTCAGAGGTGCTCTTCTGCATACGTTGTTGTAATGAGCTTTAGGCAGTTCTCCAGACAGCTTAAGACTTTATAAACTGATCGTTTTCATAAACGTAATAACCTGATAATTAACCCAGTATGCATGGCTTTTGATGTGGGAGGACACCTGAGCAGATACACAGAGACAAAGCTCCAAACCGAAAAGGCTTGGCAAGGTTCAAACTCACGAACACTGAAATTAGGCATGCTTAGTGTCATAAGTATAAAAGCTATACGATATAAAAGATATGTTTTGTGGAATTTTGGTGAAGTGAACTCTGAATACTCGACTTGTTAGTAAACAGCAGTAGTTTAAAAGTGTGACCCATGAGCAGCAGGCCAGCAGCAAAAGTGCTGCTATTGATCTTCGCATTGCTGTTTGGCAGTTAGTACAGAGACCCAGACACATGACCTCTGGACATCTGATCAATAATCTTTTTTTTCCAGTGGATGATCTTTCTATTTAGCAAAAAGAAATGAACAGACAAGGACACTTAAACAAATGGTTTTCATGAACATTTTAATGGATTTCGCATCTCTGAGGCTTTGAACAACCAATGTTGGATCTAAAGATAAACACAAAGGTAGAAACAAACCATAGTCAAAAGTATGCCTTGCGCATGGAAAAATCCAGAGCCACAGCGGCACCAATAGTGAAGCTCAGTAAGTCTTTGATTTATTTTTACACCCTTCTAGTGTTTGACAAGCTAGTTACCAAGCTTCAGAGTCTGAGTGTGCTGGAATCTCATTAGAGTTGTCAGGCAAACTCAGCACCAAGGAGATGTGAATCACAGCTCAGGCAGGTCAAGGTGAGACTGATTCAGTAAATGCACACGTGGATCTCCATCACAGCACGAAGGCACAGAGATGAGGAAGCTTCTATGCTGGATGTGGTCTGTTTTGTGCTCCTGTAGTCCTGACTGATGGCTTTATACTGAGCTGAAGAGTGGGGATTCTGGCAGCTCATGAGTAATAATGCTTAGACTGCTATCATCATAACATAGATGCTGTTGGGCATGCTGATTTACAGTAAGACAGATGTAAAGAGCTCAGCGCCTCACTGATGGCCAATGATGTGACAGCTGTGAAGGCCACAGGCTGCCTCCTGTGATGTGACAGCTGTGGTCAAAGTATGTGCTGCCTGTACCACCTCTCATGTACAGCATGTGTGTGAATTCACACAAACACGTACAGGGTGTGGTGGTATGTTTGTGAGCGTTTCCTATAACTGAAAACTCTTGATTCTTGTGACTCGTCAGAGACATTGAGACATGAAGTCTGTTGCTGTCTACAGTGCAGTAAGCCGTAACCTGATAAAACCCTCGTGCCCTCCGCGAGCCCCTTTCTGAGACCTCAAACTAAATTACTGTCCACCCACCCCTTAATCCCTGCTGCAGTTCTGTTACTTGTGTTTCTTTTTTATGCGGTTCAGGGAATTTACATTCTGACAAACAAGGCAGAGTATGGAATGAAATGAGATAAAGGGGTAGGGTTGTGGAGGAAAAGGACATTGCAGGCATAATAATAATAATAAAAAATATTGTATCTAATTAGATGGCTCTGTAAGCATTTTTATTTGGGGATAAGCTGGATGATTAAAGTACTAATGTGCATGTTTTTCCATTTTTCAGCATGCAGATAAACAAAGTTACCCCACACTGCAGTGAGCGTAATTCCACCTCATTTGGAGAGATTAATAATTCTAATAGCCATTTTATAACAGACTATGTTATGAGATAAATAAGGACATGTCTCATGTGTCTTTAAGTCAATTTTTTTTGGTGAAAGAAAAAAAGTTATTTCCAAAAGGTGTATGTTTTCATTTTCTGGTCAACCAGGCTGTTCCAATGATTAGTTACTAACCAATGAAAACTGAAAATGGATGGATCAGTGGATGGGTGATGGATCTATGGCACTCATAGAAACGGCTACTAGGCTATATGTGTTTACTGCTGTAGCTTCAACATTGACACCAATCACACTAGGAGGAAAAAATAAAATTATTTCTAAACCAACTGGAGAAAAATTGTTAGGAGATATATTGCCTCCTACTAGGAGACCTGAGCAATTGACTTGAGACTTAAAGTGGTCGCTCAGAAGCTAAGGTTGCTGTATGGCAGGCCATCTAATCGGTCACCAACAGTAAAAACATTCAATGCAATCACCCAGAAAACACATGCTCTTAGTTCAAAGAGGCTATTCTTATTCAAATGTGACTGAGGCTTTAGCAGCAACTAAATGCAGCATTCAGACTGGACATCATTCTGTTCTAAGCAGATCTTATATTTTATTTTTGCCTTCTCAATAATCATGTAGCATCACACTGCAATCACATGAAATCAGCTGATCTTAGTTCCAGCCTATATCAGTTAATGATTCGGTTGATATTTGTCTGTGAATCCAATTGGCTTGCTAAAATAACGTGTACTGTTTAAATTGGTTGCTGCACCCTGCAGGCTGCTTTGGAACCCATTTCCATCCCAGCTCCCCACTCGTGCCTGTTGTCAATAATATGCGCTCTTTGGGGTGCCGGGGTCTTACTGCTTCTCTCCCCACCTCTGGTTTTAAATTAATTTTCATGGGATGATGGTGCCATCATCCCATGAAAATATAAAATCAGTACAGATGAGAATGATAGTTGTAGTTTCATATAAGTAGTTCTGATTAACTTACTCCAAATTTTTTGAAACCCTGCAATCACAAAATAACTATTCTTTAATAGTTTTGCATTGCAACTCTAGTATGCTTAGATTAGGGAAAAAATATCTTCACTCCATCAGCCAGCTAGCCATATTCTGCAGGGCTAACATGAAGAGACAGGCAACATTCACATATGCAGTGAATTAGAATCACCGATTAACCTAATCTACATCTTTGGACTGCAGGAGAAAGCCAGAGACACAACAAGAACATGCAAACTCCACGCAGAAAGGTCTCAGCCTGTCTGGGGTGGATTGAACAGCGGATTGAACACTACATAAAACGAACACTACTTCATATGCTGGCACTGAATGTTAGGGCTAGATATAATTTGTGGAGCGCATAATCATCTAATATGGTTGAAATTAAATTGGTAGCAATATAGGCTGTTAACTTTGGACACAGAGACAATTACTCACACTTCAGCAAGAGCCACAGCAGTCAGGCTGTTGGCAGGTGTGCATCTAGATTCAAGATTCAAAGTGTTTATTGTCATGTGTCACGACAGAAAAGGCATTTCGTTGTGCAATGAAATTCTTTCTTTGCTGCCCACCCATTAGCATACATAAAGATGCTGAAATTTTTGATGATGAATTCAGTATTAATATCACTATTCATGTCCCTGTATTATGGTAGAAGCTCCATAAATGGTTGATATAATAGTTGTTTGTCACTGATAAATTTAGACTTGAGATGTTGCCATATGCTCAGAAATTTGTGCTTACCATAAAAAAAAGTCACATTTTTTAAGAAAGTGTATGTCTTCTATAGATCAAAAAATCAAAATATAGTGAAGACAAGGATAGAAAGCATTTGAAAAATGTCAGTTTTTGTCAAAGAGCAGGCCATTTGTAGATGGCCACAGTCTTAGAAACCTTTGGCATTCTAGCTGTTATTTCACCCAATGTTTTCTGAAGTGCTTCCCAAATGTTGCATTGTTTTTAGTGGCATTTCCTTTGTATCCACAGACCATAGTGCCCATCCTGTTTAAAACAGAATACTGGATTTTTTTCTGGTGGGACAGCAAGGTAGCATGTACGATCTCCTATACACCAACAAGAAATTCTGGTGAAACTCGAGAACTGATTATAAAATTACTCAAAATCGTGAAATCTGGAGGAGACGCAATGAAGAAAAAGAAAAGAACCTCAAACTCCCAGAGTAAAGTAACAGATAACACAAAGGAACAGAGCAGACCAATGCTAGAAGCTAACATGGCTAACATTGACAGTAGCCTACAGACAAATACACACTACAAAGGGAGATGAAAACAGTCTTAAAAACATTCAAAGATGGCCAAACCACCCAAATAAGCGACAGCCTGCCTGAACTGCCCTGACACGCACCAAGGAAAAAGAGTCATGGAGTTTTGAATTGCAAGAATTAATAAAGGATCAGGAATCAATACTGGACAAACTAGATGATTGGAGTTGAGATGTAGGCAGAGCAACCTACAGATTTACTGAATCCAAGAGGAAACAGAATCAAAGAGTGACTTGGTCACAGTGTTTGTGGATAAATGACTCAAAGAGGAAATTTCAATCGATTCAGATCTCCAGATTCAACGTGCACACTGGACATGTGGAACACAAGAAGCTTAAGAAATTTGGAGAAACACAAACACAAGAAACACTTTTAATAGCTCACATGAGGAGGAAATGAGGAGTGGCAATATTAATAGCCAGTGCAGACAATTTTGAACTGTTAAAAGAAATCCAAGATAAAGAGGGTAGAACTGATGAAAATGTATTGAAACCATAGCAACAGTATATGAAGGAATATTATATGTGGAAGAGATTGTAATATAATAATAGACTACAATTTAGATACGACTAGTCATAAAAAGCATAAGAGATCTATGACTAAACTCTTCAAAAATACATGGAAGGAAATGGGTTTTTTTTATGTGTGGAGTGATCTACACCCTCTGCAGAGAGACTATAGCCACTATTTGGTAACTCATTCAGTTTTCTCTCAAATTGACTTTTTTTTTTTTTACCCAGAAGGAGAAAAGGGATAGAATAAAAGAATGCAATATAGGAGTTGCAGAGGTGTCAGACCAGTGCTGTACACCTTAAGATTAAGCTGAACTCTGTAAGGAGGTTTAGCTCTCTGGGATGAGCAGGCAACCTGCAGCCCTTTGCTGCATGTCTTCCTGCATCAAGGCGATTACTCAGGTCTCCCAGTAGGAGGCAATAAATACTCAAAATAAAATAAAATAAAATAAAAAACAGAATACCAGCTCAGTAGAAAATGAGCAAATCAGCCATGTCACAGAATCCACAGAGTATATGAATGCACTGCAATTCATATACTCTGTGGATGCTGAGCCTTTCTTCAAGATCACTTTTGTTGTGTACAAACCTCCCACTTTACCCCTTTATCAACATTTGGTTCTGACTTAGATGCCTCAGACTTCTTCCTCTGTTCTGTGTCTGTGCTCTTTTGTCCACAGACACTGATTGGTCTTTGCAAGTCTGCCTAGAACACCAACATTATGTAGTCACCTCTTCGCTGTTGACATTGATACTGATGTTTAGGGCTGGACATGTCAAGATTGTAGTCAAACTCACAAACGCTGACATTTTATCAATCAACTAGCCAGATTCATCACTTTGTCAATGAGCAACAGTTTTAGCTGTGCTACCATAAATGGAATTTCTTTTTCCTCTACTGATCAATAAGCTTCTAGCTAAATGTGCTATTGGAATACTGGGCTGATAATGACTCAAAGTGGGGCTCTCTAACCACATTTTCTTTTCAATGTGGTTATCCCAGCTGGACGTTTGTCAAAGCTGGAAAGGGACCTAGAGAAAGCTCCAGCCAATCCAGGAGAGAAGGACAACCGCTGCCCAAGTGAAAACCTGTAGTGATCCCGTATGTGTCAGGAGTATCGGAGCAGTTGAGACGCATTTTTTCTAAACACCAGGTCTCTGTGGCTTATAAACCCCAAAACACGCTGCGCCAAAAACTAGTCCACCCCAAGGATTGGGTCCCTCAACACAAACATAGTAACATAGTGTACGCTGTTAAGTGCCAGGAGGATTGCCAGGATTTATACATCGGGGAAACCAAACAACCTCTGGCGAAGCGGATGGCACAACACAGAAGAGCTACCTCGTCAGGCCAGGACTCTGCAGTCTATTTACACCTACAGACCAGTGGACACTCTTTCAATGATGAGGATGTACACATCCTGGACAGGGAGGAACGCTGGTTTGAGCATGGAGTCAAGGAGGCCACTTACATGAAAAGGCAAAGACCATCTCTGAATCGAGGAGGGGGCCTAAGGGTACATCTTTCGCCATCTTACAATGCTGTGATTGCAGCCATTCCCCAACTCTCTGTGAATGGTACTCATGGCCATTGATCAGTGGTCTTTGATCAATGGTCATGAGAATTTGCATAATTAATGATGAAGCAACTGACCTCCCAGCCCATTGTTCATTCAGTGGGCTGGTTTCAGTCATTATGCAAATGTACTGTTTATAAGATTTATAAGAGTCTGCTGAGACTGAGGAAGTCACTTGGATGAGTGACGAAACGTTTCTCCCAAAAAACGCTACGTCCAGATGAACAGAATCAACTTTTTGGAGATTCTTCCTCCTTCTTGTTGTGTTCTTCCTTTTAGCTCCTGAGTGTGTGTGTGATAAATGTCCACACTAACATTACTGTTGTATTCAATGGGACTAGATGACATTTCTAGGCACTTGAGTGCTCGTAAATATCACAAGTGTGAGTTTTGGAAGCGTCCCAATTTTTTAAAACTTCGATCGTGAAACTTAGAAGATAAAACACATTAAGTTTCTGTTGCTTCGCTGTGACAGTTATTTTTTATTAAATTTTTTTTTTTTTTACAAATGTGTCTATTTTAAGGCCTGCAACTTCATAGTAGTGCATAACTAGCCTTAACATCATACAGTAATGATCGTAGAGTATGTATTTATGTGTCTGCCCTATCTCCTCTTTAGCGGACAGGACAATCTCAAACAAACTTTACAGTGATCATTAACATCTGTGTTTTTTCATATAGATTGTGGTCATTTCATCGTGTTACATTCTCAATTCGCATTTGGTTCATGTGTCACATTCAACATGTGTCACCCATACATAACCAAAATTTGTATCTGCAGGAGAATTGTGTCCGAATCACCACTAGATACGGAATGAAGAATGTAAAAAAGCACCACAGGCCTGGTGATTAAAATAGAAAGTTATGTACAGCTTAAAGTGCTCCACAAGAGTGTTGTTCCACAGTAACTCGCCTTCATGTTGTTGTTTACAGTGGAAACGTTTCAGAAAAGAAGTCCCACATTTTGGTTTTTAATCTATGCACTTAATCATTCGTCTCCTGCCAACAAGTAGACCTTCAAAGTGGAACTGCTGAGCTAAGTTTAAGCTCCATGTATTGTATGCTTGGACTCATATAGCAGTTTATCAATCTGGAGTTTGTTGTAGAGTGTATATATGACAGTAAAAAATAAAATAAATACAAGCATAATAGAACCACTACTACAACATCTGCAAATGTGACAATAAATGGTTTGTAGAGATGACACACTCTACCAAAAGCATGTCATTTATAAGGGAAACTAATGTTGCTGCTTAGACTACTGCATAGAGCAACACTTTTTATGTTTTTTATTTTCTTTTTGAGGGCACTATAAATGATAATATGACTCAATGCATAATGAGTAGTCCCACTGTTGATACATTATATCTGAATACATTAAATGTGCAAGTATAAACCAGTAATGTGAATCATACCTACAGTCTGAGCTCTGCCAGTGCACAGTGAACCCACCTCGTCTTCCAGCCATATTTAGTCTTAGCGTATGTGTAAGTGAGTTGGGGGCATAGATTTATTGATCGTCCTCACCCACCGCTGCTCTAATATCCCATCTCCTCCTCACTGGAGGAAGCAGCAGCACCCGAAGAGAGGTATTAAATCAGGCAAGTCATCAGAATAAGCTTGTGGAGACACCTGTGTGACACTTAAGGAGTCATGGTGGTCCTCACTTGTATCCCTGCTAAATTGAGCCTCATCCACTTCATCCGACCACTTCATTGCTCTAAGTCTTCTTAAAGGACATTTCTTTTATTTTACGCCCTTGTTTTTACTCTCAGCTAAGTGTGAGAGCTGTAGGTCTGATACTGAAGGAGGCGGGATCACTCCAGATGCAAGGCTTGTTCAATTAACAGTGCGCCTTTCATCTTGTAATACACAGCCTTGTACTTTGATTTTGAAATCCTCCATGACTCATCATTTGCAGCAAGGAAAATGGAGCATATGCTTTGTTAATCTTAGTGTTACATAAATACGTAAGCATCCGCACACAATTCACACAATAAATAGCCTGAAATGATTGACTGTATAAATACAGGTCTAGTCAGTCAAACACAAACGCACATCCAAGGCCTACTAGTGTATTCCTGTGCATCACAGATGACTGTTGCAATATGAGGTTGATAGCAGATGATTAGACAGTGACTCCTCCTAACCAGCCAGCACCCTGCAGCTCAGTCTGTCACTGTTTCAGAAAGAGATGGATTCATTTATTTTACCTATTTGTTGTAAATGAGCGCCACCTGCTGGCAGAGAGTCGCAGCTACAGGCTGTGACCCTTGCTTGGCCTCCACAGAGAATATGCAAATTGCTCTCTTCATACTTATTTTTAAAAGGCTTTCTAAATTTAACTTTTGTTTTCATCTTTTAAATCTTAGATCTGTTTTGTGTGTCATTTTTTCTTGTTGTTTTTACTGATCAGCCACCCACACACACACTCACACACAGCTGTGCAGCTGTCAACCTCAAGAACATTTCAAGATTTCAATCTGCAACCTGGAAGGGTTAGTCGCTTCCAGTAAAACTCTGGATTTATTTTTGTTCCATACCACTTCAAATTCAGTGTTATTTACAAATTAACACTGACTAAAGGACCGTTATATTGTAAAGTAACAACCTTACAACATTAGAGAGGGAACCCCAATGATCAGACATGCAATAATCAGGTGATGGTGGGAACGCAGAACTCCATTATAAGTGTACCCTGCACTGGTATGGTGAAATGATCTATTGGGATAATATAGCACTATATTATATCTATATATTAGATTTTGAGGCTACAGTTTGCACTTGTTCACCAAAATTTGAATGTAGCAGGTTGGAAAAATGTTGCCTGGTCTGATGAGTTTCGATTTCTGTTGCAATATTCAGACCTGAGTAACCATCTCCATCACTTTATGACCACAGCTCACTGATGTTCTAATGGCCCCTTCCAGCAGGATAACATGCCATGTGACAAAGCTCAGATCATTTCAAACTGGTTTAAATCAATTGATTGATTGATCTTGACATGACAAATAACAATAAGTTCACTGTACTCCACAGGCACTAGACGCTCAATCCAATATCTTTGGGATGTGGTGAAGCGCAAGATGTGAATCATGGCTTACATGCATAACAGCTGACAAATCTGCAGCAACTGCGTCATTACCATGTTGCAACTGCGTCAACATGGTAATGGCCTGCATTTGTATAGCACTTTTCTAGTCCTTAAGGACCCCAAAGCGCTTTACACTACATTCAGTCATTCACCCATTCACACTGGCGATAGCAAGCTACATTGTAGCCCTGGGGCACACTGACAGAGGCGAGGCTGCCGGACACAGGCGCCACCACCAGTAGGCAAACATGGGGTTAGTATCTTGCCCAAGGATATTTGGCATGCAGCCAGGGGATCGAACCCACCGCACCCACCGACCTTCTGATTAGTGGCTGACCTGCTCTGCCACCTGAGCTACAGCCATCCCATGCTGTATGAACATGAACATGAACATAAATCTCAGATGAATGTTTCCAGCACTTTGTTAAGTCTTTGTCTCAGAGGTCAAACGCGGTCCTGGCAAAGTGTGTCTAATAAAGTGGCCAGTAAGCGTATATTCAAACACATAAAAGGGACAGTTGTTAGTGTCACACTCAGGCAGACTAGTTGGCTTTGCTTCTGAATGTAAAAAAGTCATTCCCTTGGTTTTCCATGTTTTCCTTCTTTGATTTAAAATACTACATTGTTAATGTCCGTGCTTCAACCTCATTGGCTAAAGCGGCGACTCGAATGCGCGTCATTGATCCGCGTGCAGACTGTGATTGGCTGCGGAGATGGAGGCTGGAGCTACTTAAAGCTAAGGCTGGAAAAATAGGTGGAACCCAGAAAGGAAGTGGACCTTCAAAATAAAATAATGGAAAACGAATGATATCCAGACTAACGATGCCCAGAGGATTATAGGCTTTCTTGTTAATAAAGCACATCTAAGCCTACATTGTGGGGTTTTTTTTAAATGCAGAGTACCTTGTCATTTTTCCGCCACCAATCAGTTTTGTTTGAAATTCATTAGCTGCAACAAAAAAAGCAGCTTTAGATGTATTTTGCATTAGGTTTCTCAATATGTAGTAAGCCATTTTTACCTGGATCGTTAATCCTATTTGCTAAAAGTCTGGCTTCATTTATCAGTATTAAACATATTACGTATTAAACATATTACGCTATGTAAGCCAGCAATGGACATTTGCAAGCATGCTGTCAATGCTGTTTCTTTTTTTGTCCACACAAGCTAATCATGTGCTTTAACAATCATCTTGTATTTTGAATTTTCATATAATGGTTGGGTACAGTAAATGGAACACTGAGTATCAGTCAGTGGAGCCACAAACATTTCAGCCTGTAGATATGCATCTTTTCCTCTTCCAAATCTTCTACTCGTCCATTTGACAAATACCATATAGGGAGTGCTATTTAACCAGCTTTAACTTGCAAGCTCCTTTGCAGCTCACCTCCACCTCACCTTCTACTTAACACTCTTTTTTGTTTGCTTGTTTGTATTTTAGTTAATAGGTAAAGGGGGCGATGTGGCTCTGGCTGATTATTTTTCTTGGTCTTTCTAGGTTGAAGTGGAGCAACATTTTTGTCGTCACCAAATACATATTCCACATAAAGATGACAACTTACAGTGACGCCTATTTGATGTCACTATTCAATTTTTCTGCAGATACCTTGAATTGCATTCAGTGATTTATTGCTTTTTGTAGTGTACATGTTGTAAACAGATATTTCTGTAATATTTTGCATGAAAGCTCCGGTTTGGTTAAGATTAGAGAGAGATTATCCTAGGAAGAATAGGAAATGATACAGGTGGGGTGCATGGTCAGGGCATAATGGAGTTTTTTTTTTCTCTGTTAGCCTGACAATAGACAAGACCCAAACTTGTGGCAAAAACAAGTACAAGTTTAGATGCTACAGCTGTTTAAATAAAGTGTAAGAAGTGGCCTGGGCCGGATTATCCAGTAGGCATGTCCAGGGGCCCATGCGCAGTTGGTTCATCTAGGAGTCATTAATTTTTCCTGCCTCTTTCTCACCTACACTGCTGAGGCTAGTGTGGGCTGAGTACTTCCAGTACTTTGCCAGAAAATTGGCATTTTTTTATTCAACAAATTTAGGATGAAAACACTGCAGTTGGTTTTTGATACGTTCAGATGTTCAAGCTAAGTGGGAGGTAAAACATAGTAGCAGCAGCTCACTATCACAGTGGATTTATATCACAAGACTTTGAAGGTGCCAAAAGCTGCCCTCCCTAGAGGACGACCTGCTGCAGCTTCCAGCAGAAGAAGCGAGTGAAGGTGTGTTGTGAGGGTTACTTTTTTCAGTAGGATACAGTCAGTACTCTTCATCCTGTGTACACATTCCTTTATGTGTCTGATTAGAGAGAGAGAGGGAGGGCGGGGGATCGTATAAACTAGCTGGCTGGGGTTCACCGAAAGATTTGTGGCCGGGGACGTGTGTAACTTGGTGACATGGGAGTGGCTTCATGTCTTGTGAAGGTACCAGCTTGGTTGCAGATCTGAAAAAGAAGAGCACAGCTGGTGGGCTTTTATTTTGTAGGAACTGAGGGGAAACAGCGTCGTATGTTGGTTGACTTGCGGGGGGTGGACAGAGCAGCAAACCGTTTGAAATCCCCTCTAGCGGAGCAGAGGGCGAGAGGGTCTATTCCTGCAGTCCAGCTCAAACATGGCGGGCTGTGGAGGAGACGTGATGTGCTCGTGGTCCGGATCTAAGACCCACGGCACATCCTCAACCCCGGCGTCCGAAGAGGGGGAGCTGAGGAAGAGAAGGAGAGCCTTCTGCCTGACCAGGATGAAGTCCCGTAACAGCTCCGAGAAGCGTCAGCTTCAGCATCATCATGAGCCCGCCGCGAACAACAACAATAACACGCCGTTCATGATCCACTGCAAGGAGATCAAACACATCTGCAGCAACTGCCGAGGAGCCGAGCCGCTGGACGGTGAGACGCTTCAGGTTGCTTTGAGAGCAGGAGGAGAAGGAGTACTCCTGCTTTTTAAATGATTGTGCTCATTGCTCCCTGCCTGCTGGTGGGGGTCGGGGTCAGCGCTCAGATCAGATCCCTGTATTGAATCTGTTTTACTTTACAGTGAGGCTAACAATAGCTGATGCTGTTTGAAAGCCTCTGCTGAGTCTTCTTCGCTGTCACGGGGCTGTCGTGTGGCTGGGATCTTCACTGTAAGCGCATGATTTCAAGTCCAGTTTTTGTTTTGCTTCCCTGTTTGCATCGTGAAAGCAGAAGTTCAGGGCATTCCACGCACGGATCGCTATAGTTTCAGTTAATATAGAGAGCTGGGAAATTTTCTGGTTTTGTCTTACTGGATTCCAAAAACCAAACATCATCGTATGGTTTAGTCTTTTCCCTTATTAACTGCTATAACGATCACTTCAAGTTCAGACTGTCGGTGGATTATTATCTGCACTGATGCTGATGAATTTTCTGTCAATACAGAAATCAATTTATGGAGCCATCACTGCAGCAGTTCATCTCAAACACACACAACGTCAATAGTTGCTCTGGCTTAAATAACAGAGATCAATAGCTAATCATAGAATCTGTTCATTTAATCAGCTTGTGGTTTTATTTGAAAACCTTAGCGTGTGGATCAGTGGAGGCTTTGTTCTTTAATAAAACTCTGCCACTTGATTTAAATTGCTTAATCAGCCACCGGGGATTTAGTGAGCAGCCCTTTCAAAACCTGGTTTTACTGGCACGATTTGTTTGAGAAGAGATAACCAGAACTTGTTTGGAGTTTTCTTGACAGAGGATCTTCAACAGATGATCAAAAACGTCATTTTTCAGTAAACTCAGTAATGAAGAAACTGGTTTACAGTGACAGTAACATTTCCTATTCATTTATTGTTTACTTGAAGATGTTTCAGACTGTTAGCGTTCTTGTTTTTCCCCCACAAATCAACACAAGTCAAGTCAATTGACGCAACAGCTGGTGCCAGCATAGACTGTATAAAAAGATGACAGTGGCTACTGCTGGTCAGTGAATTTCATGCCTTGTGATTAACAAGCCGTTAGCCAATGAGCAAATGTTTTTGAAACTAAGTTAGTGATGGTGAAAATGTTAATGCCATCCACTGTCAAGAAACCAGTGGATGGCATCACAACAGCTACTCACATCTTTTATATGGTCTGTGGGACTGACACTCTTTTGGAGCCAGCCTCAAGTGGCCATCAGAGGAACTGCAGTTTGGGGGGGCGAGTCTTATTTTGCTTGATGCCCAGTAACAAGGCCCTTTAAAAAAGAGAGAGAGAGAGAAACAAAAACTAAAACTATGAATCAGCTAAGAAATTCAGTCGTAACACAGGCCTTCCAGCATCGTTGTTTTGGCTGAACCGAGTTGTTTTCGAGCTTGTTGTTCAGTGAGTCAGTGTTTTGAGGCATCAGTGAGATAACAGACCCCAGGTCAGACTGAAGGAATGTCTCCCTGCAGTGTGAGTCTGGGCCCTCTGACTCACTGCTGCTCTCGCTCCACTGCTTGTGGCGAGGGGGGGTTGGACTACACCAGGAGGGAGAGGACACCTTTTGTGTAAGGAGACAAAAGATGAGACAAACACAGTATGTCATCACCTCAAAATCTGCATAGTTTTGCAGTCGAATGATGTCACTGTTGTCCTGGAAACACTAATTTTACTGCTTTAGGTGCTGGAGACGCTTCACTGAGAGAGCCTTTGTGCAAGGGAGGTTTCCGTGAGCTCTGACGTTCACACAGGGATGCTACACAGACTCAGAGTGTCTACTGAGGCGTTAGGGAGGGGAGGATGAGGGGGGGCTGACTGGATGTTGTTGAAGGAACTCTCAATGGCGGGTACAGTGTTGGTGCAGATTTGAACTGACATCTCTCTTCCAACAAGGCCTCCTGAAGGATGTCATCGCCTCCCGTCTGCAGCTGCCTACCAATTTACACATGGCTGGTTTGTCCATCAACTGCTGATAATGTTTCAAATAGAGGAGAAATCACTGGCAAAAACACAGCTTCAAAGATTTTGACTGAAAGGTAGACTGATGGTCAAGTCATACTGTATTTTTGTAATAGAGCTGAAGGCAGTGATAATATACAACAGTCTTTTATCCATCATCCATTGTCTCCTGCTTATCGGGGTCCACATCACAGGGACAGCAATCTAAACACACATGTCCAAACATCTCTCTCCTTAGTCACCTCATTCTGGGGAGCAGTCAGGCTTTCCCAGGCCAGCTGACAGATGTAATCTCTCCTCAGTCTGCCTCCATTTGGCCATGCCTGAAACACCTCACCTAGGAGGCGTCCAGAACCTCCACATCTGTCTGCTTTTGATGTGGAAAACAAGCATCTTTGACTCTGAGCCGCATTTGGATTTCTTCTTCGCAATCTGGATATGAAATATTTACACGATTTTGCAAAACATTCCTATGTTTTACTGCCAGATTTTCCCTGTCATTCCTCAATTACTTGCACAACATTCCCAGTTGAATTAAGTTTACTTCACCCAAATTCAAACATTCCATGTGTTTGGATTCATTTCCATCTTTCCATCTGTCTGACAAGTATCTGTTTGCACTGCATGCTTCTGTCGGCCAGTGTTTGTGTGCAGGTTTACATCCTCTGCTGCCTGCTGAAATGTTGCCTTCCTTCCCCCCCCCTCTATTGCTGCTGGCTTGGCCCTTGTTTTGTAGAGGATGTTGTGTGTGTGTGTGTGTGTGTGTGTGTGTGTGTGTGTGTGTGTGTAATGGGAAAGGTGTAATTTCAAATGGAAAATCGGAGCATGCTGTATAGAGTGGCCTCCAGCATGATTACTTTGAGGAAAGTCCCTGTGGGGTGGGGGGAATTGTATCTCAGAGGAAGAGGGTTAATGGAAAACATGGGAAAGGGAAGGCTCACAGTTGAAGAGGTTATAATTCTATCAGATTTTCACCACTGAACCCCCCTTTTGGTCTGTGTTGTAGCTGGCTAACTCCTCTCTGTCCAAGTTTTTCTCTCCTCCTTGTTACATAAGGTTTCTGCTGCTGTGGCCACCTGACACATTAGCTGTGATTGAAAGCGATCCAAATAAGCTTTACCTGACTTGATTATGCAAAACCCCCCTGGCAGAAAATGTCCTCTGACATTTGAAGCAGAGAGCAGCGATCATCTGTTCTACTTAACTGTGGGTTAAAAGGGGCCCATTATCAGTTAATAAGCTATAGAATAATAGCTCATTTACTTTGTGCCCACCTGGCTGAGGCTTTAATAAAATGGTCATTAATCAGATCATTATCCAGAAGGATTTCTTGAAAAAAAAAATTTTGGGGTCATTACCCGAAGTTCTTCCTTTTATGGCGATGTTTATATGAGAAAAGGCATCAGGTTTTCAAATTTGTGCTACACTCTTCCTAAAAAAGAACTCAGACTATATCAGTCACCCAGATGCCAACTGTCAGTTGTCATAACGCCAAATATCCAAACAAATACATTGTTGTGCTAAGCGTTGGAATAAAAAGCGCATAATTAAGTGAGTCAAAACCACAAAAACAATGTTTTTATGCATTTTGTTTATCTGCTTGTTAATGTTGTCTTTTCAGCTGAGGAAGTGGAGAGGTTGGCAGCGATGCGCTCTGATTCGCTGGTACCGGGTACGCACACGCCCCCCATCCGGCGGCGGAGCAAATTCGCCACCCTGGGTCGTCTGTTCAAACCCTGGAAGTGGAGGAAGAAGAAGAGTGAGAAGTTTAAGCAGACGTCTGCAGGTGAGAACCAAAAATCTGTAAACAGCACATCTGCAGGTCGGCAGCCAGCTCTGCGCCTTTCTGTCCTCTCTGCCTCACTCCCATCTCTGACACCTAGCAACAGCCTTGAGAGACGCTGTCCTTTAAAATGTCAGCATCAAAAGTCTACTGTGCATGGTTGTGGCTGGCTATGCACAGGGAGATTTCATGAGTCCAGTCATTATAGTCTGATACGTCATATAAGCAAAGAATGGCTGTATGTAGATATTAAGCAGGAACAAGTAATATTAACCTTCATTTGTCCACTGAATTCAATTTTGGAAGTATACATAATGTGAATGCAAAGGTTTGTAGCTGGATTGGAATCCTGGACATTTCCATTAGACCATGAATGCAGCATCTTTATTTAGCTCTAAAATCCAAGTGATGAATAATGAATTTTCAAATTGATACCATAGGTGCATCCACTAAAACTCTGGAGTTTGAGGTTCAGTGACCTTGACCTCAAGTCAGAGGTCAAGTTTTTTGAAAATCTTGTGAATGCGATAACCCACGAAGGAAGTCACCTAGGATGTTCAAACTTATAGCTTAGGTCCTTCTACTGGGAAGCTGAGGGGCAGCACTGATGGCCTCCAGTATTTTTAAGTCATGATGATGATTTCATTCATAAAGGGAGAAAAGGTTATCCAAACCTTCCTGGCCCTATGAATTAATTATTCTCATGAATTAACTGTAATTAACCACAGTTAAAGGTGAATTTAATTTCACCCCCAGTCCTGATTGCTGCCAGACCTTTGTGATACCTGCCATATATTTGAGCTTGGTCAGTGCATCTCTGACCACATTATACATGTTTTTATCGATACATTTTTTAGTAGACCTTAGAAAAGAGTTTTTGGAAATTAAACATCCTCACAGCTGTGATGGAGCTCACTGGACCTGTGACTACCTGTGACTACCTGTGACATGGATGGGCTGACCTGTGTGACAGCCCATCCATGTCAAGAAAAGTGCAAAACTCCATTTGATGTTAGGTCCTCAGTAGTGCCATCTCTGTCAGTCATTAATGAGGCTGCTCTTTTACATGTGTATCCACTCAATAGAGGGTCCTGCTGCTTTCTGATTCTGTAGGTATGTAATAAACCTACAGAAAGACTTCTGCTAACAGCTGGAAGCAAGAAGGTAAACGTCACCTCCCACTTGTTTAGTCAAATTCGTGAGCTGTTACAGGCTCCGTCTTCATCATAAAGAGTTTTCTACCAATAAAGAATAGTCAGCACAGCGGAAACATAGTAACTGATTTGTATTCTTTCAGTTTTGGTGCCCTTGTATATTTGGGATGCAGCCTCATAAATCAGAATGAATGAATGTGTGCTTTTTCTCAGGTGGTGTGATGAAATGCATAAATGCAATAAACACTGGGATCAGCCAAACTGCTATTCCAGACGTCAGTGTATTCGTGTTCTTACACAATGAACTTATACTTGACTTTTTTTAAATGCTGTTGCTGAAAGCTGTTAATTCCACTGCTGTTCAGAGATGCCAACACAGCAGCTGTGGAAGAATTGATCATTAATGTTGGCCGTAGCAACAAGTGAGCTTCAAATGGAGTTTGCCAGCCGACGTGTTGTCTCTTTAACAGGGAATTAACACTTCATTCAAAGCAGTGAGCAAATTTGAAAGTAGTTTCATATGTCTGGCTCGGGGCTACAATATTCAGCGAGTACTAAGCTGTGAAGCGAAGGAAAGTGTCGGATTTGGATGCCGAAATAGCCGCTGTTGTTGTTGTTTCTCAGCTGGCTGAATCATTTTACATCCTGTTCTCACTGAGCGACGCAAACACGCAGCAGAGGGGTGAAGAGAGGCTTCCTGCAGCCAAGCTGTTCCCCCAGCTGTCTCAGCAGTTACACGTTTTTTTTACCCTGCTGAAAACCTTCCTCCCTTCTCTGCACCCAGATAATGAACAGTATACGTTTTATAGAATGTGTACGTGCGCACAGGTGCTACACGTTGCGTGTACTGTGTGCTTTTGCTGCACCCTGCTGTCATGCAGTCAAGGTGCATTGGATTATCCAGATTTTCGTGCTTCAAGTAAAAATATAGCTGTGGGGTTGAACAGGGTTTACTGTAGGAAACACAAACAGTTATGACTACAATACATTGACACCGGGGCAACATATACAGAACCAGTTTTACATTGTATCCCTGGGCACTTTTTCTCCACTTTCTTTAGCTGAATCTATGAAACTTATCAAAGATCACACAAAGTTTGACAGACATAAAATAGTATTGTTGCATCAACAAGGTGATTCTCAAAGAAACGTTGGAATGGAGAGCATTTGTTTTGCAACAGCTTCATTTTCAGCATGACCGCGATCCCAAACACACTGCCAATCCAGTAAAAGCATACCTGTATGGAACTGTCCGTCATGGATTGGTCTCCCCACAGTCTGGACTCAAACAACGTGGGAACATCTGGACAGAAACAGAACAGAAGGGGGGGCAACATCCAAAGAAGAGCTTTGAATGTCCTTTAAAAAGCCTGAAGAACTATTCTTGAAGACTACTCGAGGCTTTTTCCCATAAAGACAACATTAGACCAGTGCCTCTGTACCCTTAACAATGAGTGTTGACACGTCAGTGTATACATAAATAAAGATGTGGTTTGACGACCATTAGAATTGTTTTTGGGGGGTTTTCATGGGTAGCTGAATAGGCAGAGACCACGCTCGCTAACTTCTAATGAAAACCCAGTGATTTTGTGATATACAGCCTGAAATATGACAGAAACCACTCAGAAAAGAGCTTCAAGGGTTACTCCTAGAAGAGAAGTCACTAGAACGCTGCCCTAAGAGAGTTCAGCTTTTGTTGAAGAATAAAGGTGGTTTTACCAAATACTGACATTCAAGGGCGTTAGAATTTTACAAACTCTGTTTTTGCCTTAAATACTGTATTTTCATGAGTGTTTGTGCACATTTTAATAAATTGTTGCTTCTCTTTTCCACGGGGTGGTTCAAGACTTTTGCTACATAAAGGCTATATAAGACAAAATGCATCAGTTAGACAATAATCCTGCATTACTATGTGTGTGGGTGATGTGTAGATATCAGTTTAGCAAACTGAGCTGTTAGAAAGCAACACAGAAAAACGCATTACAATGGTGCAGCCATTAAATGACTTCATTAGATATACTGTATGTCGGTTTAAAAAAACAAAAAGACTTGTAGTATTGTAATATTGCTTTTATTAACTCCCCCACCCTAACACTTTACAGATATTGTCTCAAACCCTACCAATCAAAATGGCATTGGAAAAGATACGTTTTCACAGCTCATGCTGGATATGCTAGAAAATGAAAAATTTACGGGAAATGTTTAGGAGTGAGGAGGCGAGTAGGCATCTCTTTCAGAGGATCAGTGAACTGGTAGTGTTGTGTTTGTGCGCACAGCTCAGAGGGTCAGTCACATGATATTTCCTTGGCACACAGCAGCAGCAAGTCCAAAGAAACAGCTGCTGCAGCTGACTCGTTCCTCGATCCTGATAACTCTGTTAGCATCCAGTACAGCAGCTTTCTTCCTGTTCTAGTCGTTTCTGACGTCTCCTCCTCTGTGCTCCCTCAGTGTTGGAGAGGAAGATGTCCACTCGCCAGAGCAGAGAGGAGCTCATCAAGAAGGGGCTCCTAAAGGAGGTCTATGAGAAAGGTGAGGCTCCACACAGCGAAGGTGAGAAAGAAAGTGGCCAGTGTTGTAGTATTAGTCATTCTCTTTGTTTGCAGCCTGATTTTGATTTTAGATTCAAATTCAAATGTAAAGTAAGATTTTTCCAGTTGCAGCTTCTCAGTTGTGATTCATGCCTTTTCTCTTGCACTTTGATTGGTTTGAGTCTCTCACATTGTTCTGTCATCAGTGGGGTGGTGCTGTTTAAGTGCTGCAGCGCACCAAAGACTCACGCAAGCTTGTGCACAGTTGTAACTCATTTTTTAAGTGTCAGTAAATCCAGTGACAAGTTTACTTACAGCACACCATTCAGCTTTATCATGACAAGACTGAGCTTAGGAATATGTGTGTCTGTCTGATCCACCATTCCCTTACATCCAGCTGCTCTACCTGGGTGTATTCTCCCTGTCTATCTTTGAAAACTACACCGTTACGTGATTCATATTTTCTCTAAGTAAAATTTAAAAAAATGCTACATAAGAAGATCCTTTGCTCTGTTTCATTTTTTACCTACTTTTGAACACCAATGTGCATCTTTCTGTGCAGATGGTGCATCTCTGACCATCCGGGAGGAGGTGAAGATAGAGAATGGTCGTTCCTCGGTGCTTGGCTCCAGCCTGTCGGAGTCTGAAGGTAGTGAGCTGATGGAGGGAGCAGCAGGAGCAGCTGTAGGTAGGCAGCACAGCCTCAGAACCACTGAAACCTCTTTAGGTATTTGATTCACAGTGGTCTCTGACTCCTTTGTTGTTTCCCCCAGGCTCCCTGGAGTTTCAAATGCCTAGTGATGCTCAACAGGACCACACCCAGAAATCCAGTCAGGCTCCGCCCACAAAGAAGTCTATCGTATATCAGGCTGATGGTGCTGAATCAACCCTCTGCAGACCTCCAACGCTACACAAACAACCTCCCGCTCTGCCACCCAAGCCTTTCAACAGGCTACCCAATCACATTACAGGTGAGTGTGTCTCCATGCGTGCTCACAACCGCATTAGTGCACGTGTGCCTAATCCTCCCACGTCCACCTCCTCGTGCAGACGGCGCCCCCGTGAAGTTGCCATGCATGTCGGCTAAGTTGTCTCCTCCTCTACCTCCGAAGAAGCTCATGATCTCCGTACCTGCAGGGAGCATGGAGCCCTCTTCTATCGCCTTCCAGAAGTGCCCCGCCCCTCCCAGCCATGCTCCAATGGGTGCACACTCACTGCAGTACGGGACCCTGCCTGTTCCTCTCCACCCGCCCAGCCGAATCATAGAGGAGCTGAACAAAACCCTGGCCCTCACCATGCAGAGGTTTGAGAGGTGAGGATCACACCACAGAGGTCAAAAGGCTCATTAAATTGATCGTTTAGAACGAGCCTGTAACATAAAGAAGCTGGGACAATCATATTTTTGACTAAACAAAAAATTACAAAAATGATTTAAAAAAACATTGTTTGATTATATAGTAGTTTTACAAAACTGAGAAAGCCCAATTGATTAATCAACCAGTCCCCTCTGTACTAAATCCAGCCCTGGGCAACTTTGCTAAGCACCAACTCCGGTGCCACAAAAAGTAGGGAAGAGTGTCGGCCCCCTTATTCCCAAAGCAGATGGCTCTGTATGTTGACTTGGCACCAAGTTGAAAGCTCGGATGCTACTCTGTTCTGAACATGGACATGGACAGCTGTCATTCCTTATATACTTCCTTAAAGTCCGCTGCCTGGGCACACAGGTAGTGTGTTGTAATGTAAAAACAGACAGGCAAGCTGATGTCCACACGGACCCTCGCTCACTGTCTGATGAAGAAATTTACATCACAGAGATCCAAGCAGATCCAACTGTCCCAGAAGCCAGATGACCTCCCATTTATCCAGGCTAGGTTGTGATACTCTGAGACGTGTAAGGTGAATGTTTTAAGAGCTCATACAGTGACTATGATGATCTTTTGCTATAGAATCACGATCTGAGTTGGAATCCTTCACACCAACTCACAAAAGTCATCCACGGAAAGCACAACGCCATTTTAAGATTCACAAATGTGTAATTTATAGGGAAATATTCCTATTTTTTTGACAGTTGTCTAGGAAGAATATGGCTGCGCAGCACATACATGACCATAGGAGCTGTGTTTTGTTTTTGTTTTTTTAGTAAGGCAGAGCTATCCGTTTTACAAGAACAAATTGAAACATCTGTTTGGCTTTCAAAGGTCTTTCTGGATTTGGATGGAGTGTCTGACTCCAGAATAGTGTGTATGATCTGCTCCCACCTGAATGGGCATTTTAAGGATTAACATTCAGAAAAGATTAGATTGAGTTCTGGTCTTTCCATAGTTGCCTGTACTCCACAGTGAAAACTTGTTTTTCTTCAAAGTAGGTGTAGCTCTTTACACCTACACATCACTTTGTTGGTCTTATAACAACACAAAATAAGTTGAAAACTAATCCTTAAGATTTGCTCAGACTTTATTTGGACGCTATAATGCCTCCTGCAGGGAGGTCTTTGGTTTTTTTGGTGTTGTTTTGTATTTTTATCACCTGAATATGAATGTGTACTACACCCCCTTGATTCTTCAGTGGCACAGTATTTCCTCCTGTCACTGAAGCCTTTTTGTGTCTTTTGTCCCTTCTCCCTTCCTGAGTCCTAATCAGTCGCAGAAGATGTCAGCCCTTCACTGAGACTGCTTCTGCCAGATGTTACTTCCTGTTAAAAGGGAGTTTTTCCTTCCTACTGTCGCCAAGTCCTTGCTCAAAGTGGGTTGTATGATTGTTGGGTTTTTCTCTGTATTATTGGGTCTTCACCTTTCAGTATATAATGTAAAGCACCTTGAGGTGACAGTTGTTGTCATTTGGCGCTAAATAGAATAGAATAGAATAGAATAGCCCTTTATTGTATTGTACACGTACAATGAAATTATGGATGCTCTATGCCAACTGTGCAGGAGTGGGAAAAAAACATATCTGAATAGTAAAGACATCAGGAATAAATAGCAAACAGAAGAGATATACAGTCTAGAGGAATATATACAAAACAATAGAGAGGCACACATTGGAGAGCAAAGTGCTTGGAGGTAGTGCAAAGAAAAGACTTGTCTTTGCACTGTCTGTTTAAGTATCACCATTTAGTCTGTCTATTCACAGTCTGAATTAGAGTCGGTGTGTGAGTGGACTGAGTGATGAGGATTACTCAGACCATGCTCAGATTGGGGAGGTGGGTGGGCAGGGGTGGGGTGTCGGGGGAGAATGTTTTTTAACAGGTGCCTCAGGTCAATCAGGTGTGTGACCTGATTGACCTGAGGCACTGACCAGAGGGAAACTGGTTAAACAGGTGGTGAGCAGGGTCCAAGGGGTCTCCCGTGATGGCCCCGGTGATCATATCCCAAGAGACCATCACCCGATCTTCCAGGGGCAGGAGGGAAGGATCGGACGATGGGGGAGGGACAGGGCAGCCAATAATTTTTTTGGGCAGTGTTAATTAACCTCTGCGCAGCCTTTCTGTTCTCAGTAGTGGCTCCTGCGTTCCAAAAATCCAGAGCGCGCCCTCCACTCAGGAGTGGAAGAAGACCAGCACCAGCCTCAGGTTATTCTTTCTCAGATTCCACCCATTCTCCTTTTATAATAAGAGGGGAGTGGACCGGTCTGTGCTTCCTGAAGCCCATTAGGAGTTCTTTTGTTTTAAGGATGTTCAGCTTCAGGTTATTTTCTGAGCACCAGTGGACAGGTTTTCTACCTCCACCCTGTACGCTGTCTCATCTATATCAGAGATGAGCCCAACCATCGTGCAGGTTCCAATAGGGGATCTGATGGTGGTCCAGTTTGGGGATGAAGATGTCTGTCATTATGGTGTTGAATGCTGAGCTGTAGTGCATCTTTGCGTAGCTCTTCCTGTTCTCCAGATGGCTCAGCGCTCTGTGAAGGGTGATGGTGATGACATCCTATGTGGATTTGCTCTGTAAGCAAACTGGTGGGGGTCAAAGCAGGGGGTAGCAGTCTCTGATGTGCTGAGACACTATCTGCTCTACGTACTTCAGGACTACAGAGGGCTACAGGTCTGTAGTCATTGAGGCTGTCTATGCCATAATGGTGGAGACCTTCAGACATAACCATAACCCTCACTTCACACAGCAGTGAACGTGTATGTGTGAATATGTTTGTGTGACACGTTTACCATTTCATTCTAAAACTGCAGCTCCATGATGCACGCCGTTCCCACGGTGATGATCGAGTGCGACGATGACAAAGAGAACCTCCCTAACGAGGCAGACTACGAGGACCTGCCGGGCATGTACAAGGATGAGGAAGAGGAGGAAGAAGAAGACGAGGAGGAAGATGAGGAGGAGGAGGAAGAAGAAGACGAAGAAGAGGATGAGGATGATACACTGTTTACAAGTAAGCATCTTTTTGTCTTTATTCAAATTTGGCTTACACCCACCATGGTCTTCAAGGTCACATTGAAACCCTGAAAAACAATAAAGAGGACAGAGACGTGTACATTAATGAGAATTACAAAAATATTTACTGCAGAAGAAGATCTATACTGTGTGCCTCTTACTGGGAGGCTCCGACAGCCTCAATCTGCTTAACTTTGATACGATTTCCTCTGCCAATATGTTCAATAAAGGCACACTGGCCATGAAGGTCTTACGAAAAGACTCTCTGGCCATCAAGCTGAGCAACCGTCCATCCAAAAGAGAGCTGGAGGAGAAGAACATCCTGCCACTGCATTCAGACCAGGAGCGGCTCGAATCCCGGCAACAGACGGCCACCAAACTGACGAGGTGAGCTCCCGACTTAAGAGCACACATGCTGATGTGGCACCGAGCCACTCGGAGGAGCAGTACACACGCCCACATCGCTTATCACATGCACATCGAGTCACCTGCAAAGTGTTTCAACCCATGCGAGCTGTGATAGAGGCGACCTGGCTGCTGCAAGGAGCAGATGATAGAAGAAGGGCTGACGCAAAGCAGAGAGGGAAAGATTAAAGGTGAAGAGCAGGGGATGTAAAACGAAATAAAACGGAAAAAAGAGAATAGTGTCGTGACTGTAAAGGTGAGTGCAGGCTACATTAGATGTGTACAGACACAAAATGTTGTCAAAATCATCACACAACATTTGAATCATTCTTTCTGTGCCAAGTGGCAACTTAAGCCAGTGCAGAAATGCTAAAGGCTACAGTTCCATGAATGGCCACTTGAGGTCACATGCAGTCCTATTTTAAAGTGCCAAACTTTTAATGAGGTTTCTAATAAAAATGCCCACTGCTCAAGAGTTGTCCATCATATCACATCACACGTGACACAACCACCGTTTTTTGGAAAATGCGTGTATTCCCAGAGTCATTAGTAGTGCTTCCTGTTTCTTCCGGTTGCAAAAACATGTGAGAAAACAGAGTGATTACTTTGGTAGCTAGGAAATATCCAGGGTTGCCTGTAGTTCTTCTTGTTTTTTACCCTGTCCTGTACAACAGCTTTAGCTAGCAGAATCAGGTTGTGCCAAACACTTTGCTTTGCCAAGAGGAGCCCTGTAAATTTTTTAGAACGCTTTAGCTTGTAGCTGAACACGTGCACTGCTGCTGAATATACAAATAGTAAAACAATCCTATTTTACCAGTTTTCATTTCCAGTTTGTGTTTTCACAGCTCCACTACGGCTCAAAGAGCAGCTTGTCAGTCTTTATAGACAAGTCCGTCACTTCCATTCAAACTATGACTGCAGCAATATGCTGGTGACCAAAGTAATCATAAAGAGGCTTTTGCCAGCCGGTTGGGGACTACACTTTTTCCTCTAACAACAGGTGGTGGCCAGGGGCTCACTGATTGGTCTGTATGTGTGTTAGAAGTAATTTTCTCAGTGACTGACATCAACCTCCACCAACCAGTTGGGAACAAGCATTTTTCCTTCACGACCAGAGGTTGCCTCGCTAGCAAAACTAGCCATGTTTACAGCCCGTGTAGCTAATTTCAGTCGCAGAAAGGAGTTCATCTTGGTTATATTTCTATCGCAATCCATGCTGTTGCAAAATTCTACTCTAATATTGTCTGATATCATAGTGGCAAGTCCATATTTTATATACAGAAATGTATGAAATGTACTGAAATTGATCTAAAATCTAAAGCACACACACAGTACTTAGCTACATCATTACTCCAGTAAATATCCATCTTATATAACCACTCGCTGTAATATATGGCCGTGGCCATTACCCTACATATATCTTTGGTCCCACTTAGTAGGTTTTTACAATATTAGGACAACTTGTAGTGGGCAACTGCTTGTATTACTTAATGAACTCCACATCTTGACATTAGTTGGTATTGTTTTGTTAGCCGGCTCTGGAGGAATCATCTTTATCTTTATCTTCCTCTGGCTGATGTTTTGAGCCTCTCTGCACTGTCCACCTCTTTTTTTTTTTTTTTTTGGAGGGTTTTTGGCAACTTTTCTGCTTCTTATCCTCCTGTTCTCAGTCACTATCTGTCATCCTGCTATTCCAGTGCCTCTGAGTCAGTACCTACTCAGTAAATTCACAAAATACTGCTTCATAAGAAAAAAAGACTTCCCGTGCACAGCCAGCTCTTCTGTCCACAAGAGTAAAATCTCTTTTGCATATGTCGAGAGCAATAAGCATGATCTGAAAGCTTGCACGGATAAACATTAAAATCATATAAAAATAGCTTTCCTAAAATAGATGCTTTCCTTCCCTTTATTCAGACGGTTGAGTCAAAGGCCGACAGCAGAGGAGCTAGAACAGAGGAACATTCTGAAACGTAAGTCACTTTGCATAACATGTAGGAAAAACAGAAAAAAACTACAGAGAAAAATGATTTGTGTGTGAGTGTGTGTGCTTTCTGTGCGGTTTCCTGCAGCTCGAAATGATCTGGAGGAGCAGGAGGAGAAGAGGGAGATCAAGAGGCATCTGTCGAGAAAGGTAAAGGCAAAGAAGATGTGGACAGCGTGTCTTTGATCAATCAGTGCTGAGATGGTTCATAACCCCAACTAGAAATATGAACATGGTTGCCTTGGAGACTAACCTACCGCTCTTCAGACTGCAACCCTTTGAGAAGTAGTTTTTGTGTGTGTCTAAGATCGTCTCCATCGCAGTCGCATCTCACAACTCTGTTACTGAATAATAAAGAACACCTGACACAGTAAACGTCAAATTAGAGTATATCTGATGATCCACCACACAGCAACAGTCATTCTGATTATCGAGCACATAAATCTGTGTGTTTGTTTTAGCGTGACCTCCATGGACTGAAGTCCTGGTCTGTTGGTGTGTGCTGATATGTGTTTGCTTTTCTCCAAACATCTCTACTTACATTGTTCCACAAGTTCTTTTAAAGAGAGGAGAGGTTTTATCCCAGCAACCCTTCCAAACAAGCCATACTTGTTCAGGTTTTTTCTTCTGACATACATTTTAGCATTATCATGCTAATTGAGGCCTGTAGAGTCTGAGATGTAGCTCTTGGGTTTTGACAATGTATTTAAGTATTTCACCGTCTGAGCTGGGGGTGAATTTGAATTTGAAAGTTATTAGCTGATGCTAACAATCAGCTGTGTATCCTTTTAAAAACAGCCTACGGTCATTCACTCACTACGTGGTTATAGACCACTCTGTATTTAATCATTTCATCATCTTTGTCATGTCTTCCTCTCCTGACCACAACCTGCTGTGGCAGATGGCCACTCCCTCCCTTAGCCTGTTTCTGCTGGAGATTTCTTCCTCTTAAAAGGGAGTTTTTCCTTCCCACTGTAGCCAAGGCACTTGCTTACAGGGGGCCGCATGATTGTTGGGGTTTTCTGTTTTCTTTGTATTATTGTAGGGTCTTTCCTCGACAATGTAGAGCACCTTGAAGCAACATTTGTTGTGATTTGGTGAATATAAATAAAATTGAACTGAGTTGTAGTTTTCAACAAGTCTCACACATCTTCTGAGCAATCCCAGGTCATTCTTCTTTGGTGAATCTCTCAAGCTTCTCCAGATTTGTTGGTCTTCAGTTCACCACACAGATTTTCAATGAGATTCAAGTCAGGGCTTTGTGCAGGCCGGTCAGTAATTTTTATTTCAGTCTTCTGGAGGTAGATCTTCACAGGAGTGACATGTATTTTGCGTTGTTGTTGTGTTATAATAATAATGGATTGGATTTATATAGCGCTTTTCAAGGCACCCAAAGCGCTTTACAATGCCATTATTCATTCACTCTCACATTCACACACTGGTGGAGGCAAGCTACGGTTGTAGCCACAGCTGCCCTGGGGCAGACTGACAGAAGCGAGGCTGCCATATCGCGCCATCGGCCCCTCTGGCCAACACCAGTAGGCGGTAGGGTAAAGTGTCTTGCCCAAGGACACAACAACCAGGACAGAGAGCCCGGGGATCGAACCGGCGACCTTCCGGTTACAGATACGCTTCCCAACCCCCTGAGCCATGGTCGCGTTGGAAAACAAAGCACTGGTGCAGATCCAGTTTTGCTGCTGTTTGAGGTTTTCTTTGAAAATCTTCATATATCCTTCTTTCCTGATGATTCCTTGACTAGACTCCCAGTTCCAGACGCACTGAAGTATCAACAGTTCCTCACTTGGCTAAGTTGGTCACTTGTTGGCAGTTGTTCTGAGGATCAGGCAGATTTCTCACTAGTTTTCTTTCCAGAGTCTTTAAAGTCATTCACTTCCTACCTCTGCCAGGCTTGCTATGTGCTGTGTGGCTTTGGATTTCAGTAAATTTCTCACTCCAGTTCTTGACACTGTGATAACTTTGTATGTCTATCTGCTCCTTAGTAAGCATAAGCATTTTTTTCTCGTGTAAACTGATTTCTTTTGATGCATGATGCTTTCCCAAGTTACAGCTCAAACTCTGGCTGAAGTTTTTATACTGTGTGTAAATTGGACAGCAACCCGCAGTTTTAATGATTTTATGTGTTTTAAGAATTATAAAGTTAAAGCACATCAAAAAATTGAAATCTGTAAGTTGGGGCTAATCATTTTGTCCTTGTCTGTACACACCTGAAAGTCCAGACCAGCAAACTACGAAAACCTCTGCTTTAGTAGACATTCCTTACTTACTGATAATTAATTAATCGGGTGCATCTGATTAGCAACACCTGGCTGCCACTTACTCTCCTGGTTCGTAAGAATGTAAGGATGTAAGGTCTGGTATTAAAAAAAGGGGACGTTTTTTATAAAATTTTACAAAACTGTACAAAAGACAAAGTTAACTGTACTGAGGAGCACAAGTTACTTAATGCTGATTGGACAGCACCCATCTGTTTATCCACCTTTCAGCTCAGCCAGAGACCCACAGTCGAGGAGCTGAGAGAGGCGAAGATCCTCATCCGCTTCAGTGACTACGTGGAGGTCGCCGAGGCTCAGGACTACGACAGGAGAGCAGACAAGCCGTGGACTCGGCTAACAGCTACAGATAAGGTTCATTTCTCACAAAGACTGGATTCAAGTAATCTGTACTAGTGTGCTTTATCTAAGTGTGTGTTTCTTTGTTCAGGCTGCCATTAGAAAGGAACTAAATGAGTTTAAAAGCACAGAGATGGAGGTGCATGAGTCGAGCCGTCATTTGACCAGGTATGGAAAAGTTGCACAGAACAGCTAATGAGCTGCCTTACGAAACTGCAAAGCACTCTTTGTTTTGCCTTTTTGTTAAATGAGGTGTGTTGGGGAAGGTGCCAAAGTAAAGGTCATGGTGGAGTTCTGCTATGGACAGCAGTAGTTTTAAGAAGTCTGATTACACTTTTATAGCTGCCTCAGCCTTTATCAGCTAAAGCCTCACGTTGTCAGCTGTAGCTGTACCATGCTGCGCTGCCTCCAGATTGTTAAGCCCATAATTATGAGCAGCCAAGTGTGAAATCTTCAAATTACTTTCCTAGTTGTTGTTTTTTTACGCAAATGCAATTTCTCCTACTTTGCAAGTAAACCAGCAGAGGTGTTAACATACTGGTAGAATCATGTTGAAGTCACAGGTGCTAAAATCTGGTGTTGCCATTAAAAATATAGGCTGACTGGAAGTGAAGGTTTTCCTTTCAGGGTATCCTGTCAAATATTTGCTCAGTGAAAAATTCTAATTCATCATTTGTTTTTTTTTGGCTTCTTCTTTTGCCTCCCCTCCTCTCAGTTTTCGAGAGCAATGGCAGAAAAGAGGGGGAGCTGTGCTCTTACACACTGTGAGATCTTCTATGATGTGTGGTTTGGAGATGGTGGCGCTGACAAAAAGACAGGAGGCTGAACTGGAGGTGTCAAAGTTAAATATGTTGAGGTTTTCTTTGGGAGTGGCCAGACTGGGCAGGATTAGAAGCGAGCATATCAGAGGGAAAGCTCAAGCTGAGTTTCTTGGAGACAAAATTGGAGGCAAGGCTTCCCATGGAGCCATGCTTGAAAAAGTTGACAGGGGCCTTCACCATGTTGTCCTTTTCTGTTGCTGGTTTGGCCTGGAGTCTTGCCAAGATGCTAGCTTCTTACAAATTTGAAGAATAACTCCCTAGAACAGGGGACACTGTAGAAACTCTTGGTTTTGGAGTAAAAAGCATCTCATACACCGACCATTCCACACATCTCACAGGTAGCCATTCCAGCCTTTCCATCAGGGTAGGTGTAGACTTGTCCAACGTTCTTGATGGGCGGACTGGCAGGGATGGAGGGTGCCACCTCATCCTCACTGTCATCTGAGCTAGCGCTGCTGGTGGACTCCTCGCTGCAGCTGTCATAGCCATCAAAAACAAACCCCGAATGAGTCTCGTCGCTTACAATCTGAACCCGGGGTACGATCAGCCAAACCCTTGCGTCTTCCTTCAGCCCTTCGTATAAATGCTTTTCTAGTTATCTGCACCTAGGGGTAGAACCTAGCTTTGAATTTTAGTCTACCTAGCAGGATATCGACAAATTACTCTGCAGCCGAGATGATTTTGACATCTTCATAGGAGGGATAGTGGATACGTTGGACAAAGGACGTTGAAGGCTCACGAATGAAGTAGTTTAAGTAACTTTAAATGGTTGGTGCCAGACAGGCTGCTATGAGTAGTTCAGATTTTCAGGGATTTTCCTGCACAATCATCTCTGTAGTTTACACAGAATGGTCTGAGAAAGTGAAAATATCCAGTGAGCAGCAGTGCTCTGGAAGAAAAGGCCTCGATGATGCTGAAGGTCAGATGAGGATGTCCTGACTGCTTTGTCTCCTTTTAGATAATTTCATTGTGTCAGAATAAAGAACATTTCTTCAAACATGCTCATTTTCTCTTCCTGGTTTCTTCCTACAGGTTTCACAGGCCGTAAGTCGGCTCAGAGACCTCAGCCATGTTTTTAAAATCCCTTAGAAGTCTCAAGTGTTCAGACTGCTACAGATTTCCAACATCAACTTCGAACTGATAGGTTGGCTTCATCACACGAGTTTGAGCCATTACAGGAAACGGGAGAAAAACACTGAGATGGACGGATCTATGACTGTCTCCCCTCTGTGGAGATTTTGGTGACTTCTTGATATTCAAAAGCTTTTAATTGTATTTTTTTTATGATGAAGAGGTGGTGATATCTTTACTTTGCAGCACTTCTTTTTCTTTCTTTTTTTTTTTTAAACAAGGCTCCTGGAGGTCCAACACAGAATCTGTGCCAATTTTACAGGATGGGGACAGTAAAAGATGAAACACAGGGTCTTTATTTCACTCTCACTGTTTTCATGCCTGTACCATATTCTCACCAGGCAGAATTTTTCCTTTGAATATGCTTGTGTTAGCTTGATTTTACTCCACGTATGACATCTCAGTAATAATTTCTCTTTGCCAGAGGCATGAAAACATTCCACAAGTGTGTACTATTGCAGGCAGCTGAAGCTTAAGCCAAATTGCCCTAAAATTCTAATCAAAGTCCAAGAGTGCTCTCTACAACAAAAGGAAATTCCTGTCTCCAAACACTTTCACATCAATCCACTGAGCAATAATGTCAGATTCTCTCTTTTACATTAATCTAGTTGTTGGCTGCGTTCGAGTGTTCAAACACTTTTCAAACTTCAGATTCCCATTTTAAACCAAAGCAACTTGACCTGTTGTGAAAGCCGTGACCTTGAATGGAGAATTCTGGAGTGACGAGTATCGAGAGTTCAGTAACCCACTGTGTCGCTGTGCCTACAGGCGTGTTTACAGGGATTTCAAAGTTGCCAAATAACCTTGTTTATTTGATACAGAATATTATCTGTAGACACAGTAAAATGTTACTGAGCTCTCTGCTGAATTACAAGAAGAACTGTGTTTGCATTTCACCTTTTATTGTCTGACATGAGCCTTTTTGGTACGAAACGCGTCAATCCTGCCACCTTACGATTTGCCTTTTTTTCTCTCCCTTTTTAATGGTTTACACTTAAGATTGGGTCCATGAATTGGAGGTTTTTACCATGTTATTGGTGAGAACGAGCTGCGTGGGTTATGATTGTGTATCTGAGTGTGTGCGTATGCAAGAGTCAGTAATATTACTGTCGCTTGTACGTGTTTAAAAAATGTTTTGAGAAAACTCTTCTCAGAATTCTAAGAGGATGTACATAAATTAAAAGGATTTTCAAATGTTCTTTTGTAAAGCAGAAAGACCTGCATGTGGGTATTAATTTATTGTGAGTCTTCTATGATGTATGCAGTTTCTTAAAGAAAGAAACTTATTAAAAAAATAATAAGTTACAGCCTCGTCTGTTTTTTCCCCACCCACTACCAACTCAAGTCTCTTTCACCAGAATGGTTTGCCAGAGTCGCAGGGGAAACCTGGAAAATCAACAGTATGAAAAGGGTCCCCTGGTTTATCAAAAGCAGCCATGATGAGTGTTCAGTTCAGTTCAGTTATGTAGAGACAAAGCCCCGTGGACAGCGAGTGCTGCAGTGTCTTAGTGAAGCATTGGGAGTCCAGGTGGATTTCAGGAAAGAAGATTACTTCTGGTTCCAGATATTTTCCTTGTCTGGCTCAGTGTTGCTATATAGCATGGATCAGGGTGCCGGAGTACTTATGCCACAAATCAATGGCTTTAGTGACAATGGCATCTGTGTTCTCCTGCGGTATCTGGAAGAGAGATTGAAGGGAAAGATCATACAAAGCACATACTAGGAGAGAATATGTGTCTGCACTTGAAAAGCTACAACGTAGGGGTCCAACTGTACATCTATCTGTCCTGTTAGGTCAAGGACGTCCAGTTCACCATGAGACTCGTTCAGTTGAATACACCCAGTGACCCAAACAAGTGCTATCAGTTTAGTTTTACATCTACATTCTGACACTCCAGCAGGTGTTTTGGCAGTGCACCAGTTGATGTCTCTCACCTATCTGAACTACAGCACAAGGAAACAGATTTATTAAAAAATGTGTTCACTCATTCTATACATTCAAAGTGTCATTCAGTCACAACCAGAACCTGCGACGTCTGCTTGAATGGGTCGAATCAGAGCACCCGATTGGTAAGAGTCCGATCATCTCCACTGACTCCAGTGGACAGTTTGCTTGTTTGTTTGTTTTGTTTTAGAGAAATAATGGATCACAGAGCTGGAAGTTAGCAACACACACTAGCAGAACTGCATTTTTATAAAGTAAGATATAAAAAAAAAAAAAAACCTAAATTGTATTAGTGCACATCAATCAAATTCACTTGTGTATTTAAAACTTGTTGGTTAATTATCCAAAAATGAATTTGCAGATTTTGGGCATGTTAATTGAGGCCAAATTAGGCTAGCACAATATTAACTAGGAACAACTAATCACCTGTACATTCTTTTTATCTTAATGTTATTTCATCCAAAATTATATCATCAGAAAAAAGCCTACAAATCCTGCCAACTGTAACTGCTGTATCTGCATCTGATTTACTGTACTAACTCAAAAACCAAGGCTGGAGTGTTTATTGTTTATCAGAATCCAGGTATTGTTGGACCCATACTGTGAGACACAGTCGTCTCTTATACTTACATTGCACAAGAATTTGACCATGCCCTCTGGCCGGTTGATGCCCATCAAGATAATTTTGTAGCTGAGCAGGATCTCCAGGGCCACAAATACCAGGATCTTACACGAGCCACTGATCACCTTGTCCCACACCCTAAAGACAAGGGAAAACCACAATCAGACCAATAAAAGAGCCTGGATTTGAATTTACATTGGTTTGGGGGGTCCCTGGCTGTCACTTCGCATTTACTAATTAAGGCTGTAGGATAGTGGAGATTATTCCCAAGGTGAGCCAAGAGCTATGGAATAACACATAGTGCATTTGATTTTTGAAAAATTTGGAAAGTGGAGCTAATAAAAATACATAAATGACAACGTAACAAGTACTGATTTTGTTCGATGCGTATCATTATTCTCTGGGTCTGTAAATAAATTGTATATAAATGAGAAAGTACCTCCAAAATCTGTGTAATCTGTCCTCAACACAAAAATCCATTTTATGCTGGAAGTAAATTTTGGGTTACACTCCACAAACCCTTGAGAATGTGGAAACCATGAATTGGCCTTCAGGTGACCTCTATGACGCAGTAACTGTGCGCTTTGACAAACAGTTAAGACAATCCGGACAAAGTGCAGCTTTCATGCACCTTTATGCTGACGATGTTTGCTTATTCATTAACACTGAAATCGACAAACTCAACAGTTCCTGTAAATGGACATTTGGGTAGAGTCAGCTGTTGCTACACGGCTTGTTGATCCATGCCATTCTTTGTAAATTGTGACTTTGGTTGATGAAGAAAAGATGCCCGGCAGCCTTCTGAGTAAGACACAATGTGGAACCCTAAATAAAAGTTCTCTGCCATGCTGCCATGACTTCATGCTAAAGAAATGCAAGAATACCCTTTAGCTTATGAGAATTCAGCTATCCTTGTTTTGTTGGCTCAATCCAAAGATGGTGAAATGAGCAGCTTCTGGAGTGAACAGTTAACTGACCTTTGCAGACTGGATTCAGGCAAGCAGCCAGCAAAGCAGCATCTGAACCAGAGGTTGTAGGGTAGCTGATGCAGGGCTCCGCTGTTCTTCAGATGGTTTAGCAGTCGAGGTTCCTCCTGACTCAGATAATGCTCCAGGCTCTTTGGCTACCCCGGGAGGAAAATAACAAAGTCTTTATTTTAAGATCTTTGTGATCCAGATTGATGGATCATGAGAACTTTACCATTATGCATTATACAGATTGTACAAATTGAAGTTACACCAAGATACACTCTCACTCAGTGTCTCAGCGTTCTGTCAAAAATACATCAAAATATGTAGATTCACAAATTTATAAACTTACAAGCAGTGTTGGGAAGGTGTATGTATTCCACTACAGATTACATGATTACAGAATACATGCCCCAAAATGTATTTTGTAACGTATTCCGTTACGTTACTCAATGTGAGGAATGTATTCTGAATACTTTTGATTACTTAATATATTATCATGCTTTTTACAACTACATGAATGTACTATTGCTGTGTGATTTATTACTATTACTGAAGGTTACTCGCCATACCAATATCAACTAGATGTTTAAATCTTAATATAAAATGAGTAACAGTAGGTGGACATTAGGTAAGGCTGCACTTTTTGCAGCGATCTCATATGGAAAACTAATCACGCGGATATAAAACAGATCCGCAGCTCCGAACCGTAGTAATACGTCGGTTCTGTGTCGGGCTCGTAGCCGAAAACTAGCTTTACTTTGTTGTCTGGGTCAACTTTGCTATCGAGAGACAGAGAGAGGCGAGTCTACAGTCGACTCTTAATAGCTTACTTACAACTGGACTACACTGCCCATGAGGCTACATTCTTTAGGCCTATGCCTGTAACACTCTGTCTATTGCCTTCATATTGAATAATTTTTTGAACAATAATTTTTAACAATATTTCATCATGTCATTATGTGGGCTGCAAGTAGAGATGACGTGAGCCGCGAGATTGAGACACAGGCATTAGAGCCTCTTAATGGGTGTTTTGTTTGGGTTTCCACCAGCGTGGAATTACCAAAAAAATAGAGAAGATATAGCCTAACATATGAAACAGGAAAAGACCGCCGTGTAATCCCTTTATTTCAACTGTATTCTGAATACCACCTTTTTAAGCGGTAACTGTAACGGAATACAGTTACTCATATTTTGTATTTTAAATACGTAAAGGCGTTACATGTATTCTGTTACTCCCCAACACTGCATGTAAGTACAGCTGTCACTGCTTTAAAATCCTCAATTGTGTGAAACGGAGCACACGTGCATGGGCCTCAGCTCTACTTTGACAGTTCGCCTTAAATAGAAAGTAAGCAGCCTTTAAAAAAACTCATTAGACTCAGCAGAACAGCTGTCTGTATGCACACAGCTGCGAGGGTACATTATCAACGCAGCATTATCTCCAACATTATTAAACTTCGCAAAGATGAGCAGTCTTTTATTCACACTGTTTATTAAAAACTGACGTACAGGAAAAGAAATTACATAAACACACTTTCATCACCTAGTTCTCATCATTTGTCCTCAATTCTTACTGCAATTTATCCTTTCTGTGACCAAAACTATCCAGAAAATGATTTAGTTTAACTGAAGAAATTTTTCTAACCATTGTCTTTTTTCTTTTTTTCAGTCAACATCTGAGGCCTGTACTATGAAGCAGGATTAGGGATTTCAATTTATTGTATCACCTGCATTGTATATTAAAGCTCTTCATATTTTTCCAATTTAAACTATGTTTTGTAAAATATGCTGCTGTGCTGACAGCACACCTGGCCATATGTTACCAAGACTGTCCCTTTACTTTGAATGGGCTCACTTAGATAGCTAAAGCCCAGGTTACTTCATTTGACTACTGAACACCTTCATGTAACCATTTAATGAGGCTTATGTTGTTAATAGTTTTTGCTTTGTCCTTTTTCAACAATCTTCTTGTGGTGTGAAATGATGAAAACTAAACATTAAACACTTACAAGGTGAGGTACTGAGTCTCCAAACTTTGTATGGTACTGATTGACAAAACACTTTACGAGCCAGTAGCAGTCAACAGGATCATCTACAATCTCTTCCATGGCTCGGCTGATGGAGAGGAAGTCTTCATTCTCTTCATCCTGGTGAAGAAGAAAAAAAGAAAAGAAAACATATCAACAATACAGACCCAGAGAAAAACACTTAAAATAAAATCTGTACTTTTTATGTGGTCATTGTTTCTTAACGATCAAACAGCTATACAACAACACTTTCATTGAATAGAACAGAATCTTTATTGTCACTGTTACAAGAACAATGAAACACAGTTTGGCATCTCTCCGTTGGCAGCATGTAGATTTACATTCAGTTTGTTTAAGGACAGGAGAAGAAGATAAAAATAGGCATAGGTTTTAGGGGTATCTACTCAGGGAATGTGTGTGACACACAATGTGTGTAATACGATTGACAATGCCTTGGTTAGTATCATTATTTTCAATCTCACATGTCTGAATTTACAGCTATTTTTTCATTGACATACTGTATTAACACAACTGATCTAAACATCACACACAAAAAACTCCCCATAAAAACCTAGTAGGAAAAGGTTACCAGAGGGGATAAATTCCGTTTTAGAATTTAGATTCAATGTTAACTGTAGCTAAGTTCAAATTGTTAATGCTAGCTTATTTTAATCAACAGCATTGTCATAAGTAAAACTAGGGTGGCAAAAGATTATTTTAGGGTGGCACATACCACACCATGCCACCCCTGTAGATTGGCCCTGTTCACTGCAAAACCAAGACTTCGCGTGTCAACATCTCCCCACACACCCAAAAAAAAAAAACCAACAACAACAGTTAAATAAACCATCTGTGATACCTGTGACTGTTCTTGGGCAGTTGTTTTAGTCACTATCCAGACTTTTGTTTCTGTAGTTTGATATCATCACATTTTTTTATTTTCCAATTTTTTGATGTTATAAGCATGACATTATAATTTCAATTGTTTATTTTGTCTCGTGAATTCTTGCTTGATGTACTTTTTGTTGCTATGATCTTTTGTTTGATCTTGAACTCTGCCGCTCAACCCACAAATGCATTTTCTTTACAAATGTGGCACCATTTAAGGAGAAACAAACAGGCTTTCGAACAGTGTGAGAATTATTTCTTCTTAAAAAGCACTGTTACAAGAAAGAAATATGTGACAAAACACAAATTTCCATACTTTTTGCTTATTATCGACTGATATACTTTATTTTACCGGAAGTGAAGTCTCAGAGCATCGCGGGAGGGTCTGGCTCTCCAGTTGGAACATGCGCAAGTAAACATGGGTGGAGGGTGTGGAGGAGTTGATGTATCTCATCACTTCCAGAGCTTCCAGGATATCCTGATACTGCTCCTTCCTGTAGCCCCCAACCAGAGCATGAGAGTCACTGTGTGGAGGTAGGATGCCTGCAGGCACAGATGACTTCTAGTTAAGAAATGTATACATACACATTTAACAAAACTGAGTTAATTTTAAAAAGGAGTGCAGTGTTCAGTTGTATTGGTCGGATTAACCTATTTAGCATAAATACGTTCCAAACAAGAGAAATCGAAGTAAACGAAACATGTGTTTACATGCAGCTCTTAGCCTTGCATATGGCTGCATATGTCTATACTGCAAATCACAATTACTGAAAATGAATATTTTAAATATAGTTTTAAAAAAAAAAAAATTAAAGTCTAGTGCAGTACAATAGCTAAGTGATTCTCTCCAGTATTTTTTGTTTCTACCCATCTAGTCATATCTGCACAACTGAAGAGGATGACAGGGTGAACACCTGATCGCATGTGATTCTTACCCAGCAGTACCTTCCACACATGAATCCTGTACATGGAAGGAAGAGGGAACCTCTGACTGAAGGTGCTTAGCTTTTCTAAATCTGTAAGAGAGCAAAACTCTTCAGGTATGAAGTTTAAAAAAGGGAAACATGAAAAAAGCCAGCATAGCATCATAACATCAATAGATTAAGCTTTGGTCACTGAGAAAGTTATTTAAAAAACAAAAAGGTGTCAGCGTACATGCATATGTGTGTGTGTGTGTTCCGTGTTCAGCCAAGACAAAGTGTCCCTTCACTCAGTTACGCAAAAGTCAGCAATCTTCGGTCGACACAGGTGGTCTTGAATGAGGGGGGAGGCAGTCACAACACAGTCTTGTTATCTAAGGGAGAATTTTTTTATTTCCTTCAGCTTTTGCCTTGAGCATCCAGCTGGCATGTTAAGACTGGAATGTTTTTCCTCCTTGGAAACTTGCAACATGACTAAGAAGGTGCCCTTCATTTAAACGTTCCTCAGTTGTTAGTAAGGGACCCAAAGTGTGCAAAGAACATATATCTCAAGCCATTACACACCATCAACACCAGCCTGAGCCACTGACACATGGCAAGATGCATGCTTTCATGTTATGTGCACCATATTTTATCCATCCATCCGTCTACCATTTGAATGCTGCAGCAGAAATCAAGACTTACCAGATCAGACAATGTTTTCTACTGTTCAATTCCAATCAGCCCATGACGATTAGAGTCTCCGTTTTCTGTTATCAATTGACAGGAGTGACACCTTCTGCTGGCACTTCTGCATAACTAGTTCCAATGGGTGGTTCTTTAAGCTACTGTTGCCTCCCTATCAGCTCAAGCAGCCTGGCAATCCTCCTCTGACTTCTGCCATCAACAAGGCATTTTCACCAAGAGAACTGCTGCACAGTGCATATTTTCTCTGCAAACCCCTGAGTGACCTGTGCCACTCCGGTGATGACAAATCAGATGATGCAAACAACCATGCAGCATTCAAAAATCACTTAAACCACCTTTCTTCATTTTGCAAGACTCAGTTTGAACTTCGGCAGGTAATCTTGATTATGTTTACATGCCTAAATGCATTCAGTTGCTAGTAGCTGAACAGGTGTCTTTAATAAACTGTTCGTAAGATTAAATTATAGCATAGCATTGGCTTACAGGTATATTGTTATTGTCATGGTAGTGCGGACGCTTAGCTAGCAAGAGACTTTACACTTATGCTACCTATGCTAGCACGAGCGATAATTTTCCGTTACCCACCCAGAGGATTGTCTTTGAGTAGTATCTCCAGGGACTTCTTCTCCTCCACTCCTCTGAAACCCACTTTCTCGTAGTATGCAGAGCGAAAATTTCTCTGTGGGTCGTCAGCCATGGTGCCGCCTGGACAGTTAAACATGAGCATTTCAAACTAAAGAAAAGCAAACTTCAAGTTTTAGCCTGCATGGACATAAGACAAAGTTTCTCGTCCAGACGTGCAGCTTGGGGGAAAACAGAAAAATGTTTTTAATTTGGCTGACTAAAAAAGTTAATTACGACGCCCTGCAGTTTGCTGGAACACAAACACAGTGAACACAAAGACTCCTGCCTTGACGTTTCAAAGCGTTTCGGGCTCCCGCGACCCTCAGACAGCTGCCCCACAGCTATTTGCTACATAACGTCAGCAAACAAGCTAGTGTTAGCTTAGGAACAGATAACCAGCTAAAAGCATAACTACTCTAAAGTAAAAATTATCTGAGAGACTACTAAATAGTATTAAAGTGGCCATCACAACCAGTGATACGAACAATTTAAACAGATAAAAATTCTACAGATAAATTGACAACCTCCTCCGGATGCCATACAATGTTGTTATGAAAACCTTTCCGGGTGATACTGTCAAAATAAAATCCGTAGCAACGTTCCAAATATGAAAAATAATTTTATTTTGAAAATATAGATTACCATGCTACGCCTCATATACGATTGCACTTTCAACTCTGCTTGCCTTGCATTTCTTGATCTTTATCTTGCAGGTTATTTATACTACATTATTTATAAACAAATAACTAATAAAGAAAAATCAACAAGCTTCTTTCTTTAAGGGAAAGGTATGTCACAGCTTTCATAACCCACTTAGAATACTATTTAGATTTAGATTGCTACTTTTTAGACTTCCTATATTTATTTTATTTTATTGAACTTTTCTGAGACATTTTTTCCTTTTCGAGCTATTTTGTTTTGTCAGATTCTATCATACTATTCTACTTTATGCATCTACCATGTTATTGGCTGTGTTAACTGTTTTGGGTGACCTAACACCAGTTGCTCAGTTTTATTTCTTTCAAATCAAACCTTAATCTGAAAAATGCATTTGATTACTTGTGATAATGCCAAGGCTGAAGCAATAAAATACAAATATCTCTAATTTTTAATCTTTCATTTAGCATTTTATATAGATGAAATTACCACAGCACAAATGTATTGTGCTGCGAGTTGAAAATCAAACAAAAAAAACAAACAAATAAAATGAACAAACATATCTTACATGGCAGCAACAAAGGGTATTTTAGATGAACACAAATAAGAACAGTCAGGAATGAGCAAAAAACTCAAGTTTTTATTTTAAGATACTGAAAAAAAAAAGTGGAAGCACTACAGGGCAAGAAACCAATGAATGAATAAATGATGACTTTATGAAAATGATGAAAAACAGCAGTTAAGCCAATGCAACCCAACTATAAATCCCTCCCTGTAAACCAAACACACAACATGTCAAATAACTGTAAACACTATTCTATCATTTTTCAAATGCAAAGCATACAAAATGACATTTTCATTAATTTTTGAAAAACAAATTAAATGACATGAACTATATTTTTAATCCACACACCTTATTTTAGAAACCATTAATACTTTTGTCCATTAAAAAACAAACAAACAAACAAACATCTTGCAGTTTTTCTGTATAATTTGAACTATAGATTTTTAAGTAAATCAACACCAAAGCTTACTCTAAAAATATGTGAACATTTAACAATTAGACTGCTAAATATAAATTTTCTCCTCACACAGAACACTCATTTTTTCCACAACTTTTTTCCAAAACACTGAAAATAGTTTTGACAAATTCTGATTTGTGTGCAAGAAAAGCACAAACTCTGCTTTTCTTTTATCAATTTAGCTTTTGGTTTGGAAGGATTTGAAGCTGGAATAACTGTAGCAACTGACTGATGAGGATATGGGAGAGCCTAAGTCTAAACTGTTCCTGCGGGAGCTTCGTCGTGACCCACTCCGGGAGCCTGTGGTGGATCCTGGGGCAGAGGCAACATTGTATGGACTACTGATGCCTCTCGAAGACACAGATGATGCCTGGAGCATTTTAACGCCAGTGCTTTCCTCTGTCAGGCAGTTATCCAGAGCCTCTTTGTAAGAGATCTTAAGTTTACTTTTGGGGCATGTTAGGTTCTTTGTGTGGTATTTCGTATCTTGGAGCTTCTGGCCTGCTCTCCCATCCAGCCAACCCATTTTCAAGGCATCTTCTATGGTTCTTCTACCACCCATTTCTGGGTCATACAGACCTCCTGTTACAACTTGGAACTCCATGAATCTCTGTCCTGCTTCATATGGCAGCCACAGCTCCTTAACTGCCTCAGGAACTGACATTTTTCTCTTCATTTTTACATCTTCAAAGCCAATATAGGCTTTTTGAGCAGGCTTAAGTTTAGTGGCCATGTCTTCAGTTATTATGCCCATACGACACGCCTCTTGGATGCTGACCCTTCTGCCACTTGCAGGATCAACAATTCCTCCAGTGCACGCCTGGGCCTCAAGCAGTCTCTGGGCAGTGATGGAATCCACTAGATCACGATTTAACGCCTCTGTGACAGATATCTTCTCTACGTTGTCTGTGTCAAAAATGGCACCAATAGGTTCTTGTTCACCCACTATTTCAACAGGAGAGGACAGAGTGAAAGATACACTGGACATATGTTTATGGAAATCAGGTGAATCTTGCGAAACACTGCTAAGCTTGGCGCTTTGCTCTGTGACAGTGGTCGTCTTTGTTGTGGTCATTTTAGCGAGAGTGGGAGATAAGGGTCTTGACACCAGTGAGGATGAACGTGAGGATGATGTCGACAAAGAGGGAACTGAGCCTTCTGATGTTCTTAAATTAGATGATGAAGATGTTTTTGTAGTTGTTGATGATGATGTTACTGAAGATATTCCCAAAGGTGTTCTTGAAGTTGTTGATGATGATGATGATTTCACTGAAGATGTGCCCAAGGCAGCTGGTTGTCCAAACGATGAGCTATGTTTGGTCTTTCTGGTGATGATATCAGCGAATTCATTAATGGTGATGGCTCGTGCACGATACTGAGCTACAACTGATTCATCAATTAATCGCTTTTCAAGCAGTTCTGTAATGTCATACTGTCTTCCAGTTTTCTTGTCATTAATAAGAAACTTTACAGAACCATCTGGAGCAGTAATAGTGACCTCTTCCCATTCACACTCTTGGTCGGACAGCTCCAGGAAGGTCTCGTAGTCAATAAGCCCTTTGTCATATGCTTCTCGGACTGTCATCTCTTTATTGGTGTCTGGGTCCACGATCAATACTCTCCTCTTCCTCAGAGTGTTCTTCTGTGTTGACTCTGGACTTTTCTTGTCGATTATAGGCAAAAGCATGAGGCCGGTCTTCTTATCTGGGATACAGCGGTTCTTAAGCTCCGTGTAGGTTAGGTTTTCTTCCGTGTTAGGGTCAAAGAAACCTTTAGTATCAGCATTCTGATCAGAGAGGATCTTAATCATTCCATCATCCAGGTAGCCTCTTTTGTAGGCTACATTCACATCAATACGATGACTGTGTTCCGGATCAATGATACCACCACTGGCAATTTGGGCCTCTAGTAGACGAATGCCATGGCCTTTCTCCACTAGACCTTTCTCAATGGCCTGAAAGAGAGAGATAGTCTTGTCTGTACCAGGCAGTCTGTAACCAGTCACAGCCCTTTCTGCCGCTAGCAGGTTATCTTTAAACTCTGGCCCAAACAGTCTTCTATTGTAGGCTTCACTAACAGTTAGATAGAGATTGTTCACAGGATCAACTATAAAACCTGAGGCAGCCTGAGCTTCAAGCAGTTCAAGAGTGGTCCCAGATTTCAACAGTCCATCTTTCATTGCTTGATAAATTGTCAGTACTTTATCACTGGCCTGATCATAAACTCCTGCTATGCAGGTGGAACCTCTCAGATAGGAGCGTAGACACTCTTCAACCTCTTGGCTGGTCAATCTACCTTGATTCAACTTGTCAATATCAGACCGCTGCAGCAAGTTTGCATCCACTAGATCCACAACAGACACCTGGCCCCTAAGCCCCTGGACAGTTGCTGGCTTTTTAGGTTCAGGGAGAATCAAAAGACCTGTGCTTGGATCAGCTTTACATTTTTTCTTCAGGGATATATAAGGAGTTCCTTGCTTGGTGTCTGGGTCCAGATAACAGTCAGGACCCTGACTCAAGGCATGGTATAGATCCTGATCTATGAGATTCCTATTTAGTGCAATGTTTTTGGGTAGGAATATACTGAGGTCAGGGTCCAATATACCCCCTACAGACTCTTGAGCTTGAAGCACACGCAGAGCTGTGTCCTTGTCAATTAATCCCTTCTTCATGGCCTGGCCAGCTGACAGAAGTTTTCCAGTAGTAAGGTCTTTGTAGCCTATAGCAGCAGCTTCCGCTGCAAACAATTTTGATTCATCCTCTTTATCCAATACTCCTCTGGCACATGCTTCTTTGACTGTTAGTTTCTGGTTAGTTCTGGGGTCAATGATGTGACCTGTGGCAGCCTGAGCTTCCAGTAGCATGTCAGCACTATCAGATGACAGAATTTTCATTTTCTTTGCCTCTGTAAAGGACATTTTCCTTGAAGGCCCAACTGCCACACCAGCAATGGATCCAGTCCCTTTTAGAAAGATTTTCTTATCCACAGAGACCTCTGGGACTGTTTTCTTTCCCTTCAGTAGTTGGTCAAACGTTGATTTGTCCAGGACCCCACAATCAAGCAACTGCTGTGCTGAGACTGGTTTGCGAACACCATCAAACATGAGTTTGGAAGGGTCCTTCCTCTCGGTGACTGGTAAAAGTATCAGGCCTGTGTGAGGCTCTGATTTGGATCTTCTCTTTAAAGAACCATAGCTGACATCACGTTCTGTGTCTGGATCAAGGTAACAATCGGGGTTCTGGTTTAATGCACGAAGCAGATCTTGATCCAGAAGATTACGCTTTATAGCTGTGTCTCTAGGTAGAAACACGCTAAGGACTGGATCTAGAATGCCACCTGCAGATTCCTGGGCTTGCAGCAGACGAAGTCCTGTCTTTTTGTCAATTATTCCCTTCTTCATTGCTTCAAACACTGAAAGAGGCTTGGCTGTGTTAGGATCTTGGTAGCCCACGGCAGCAGCTTCTGCTGCTAGGAGTTTCTCTCGATCTTTACTGTCCACTACTCCCCTTGCACATGCCTCCTCTACTGTCAACTTCTGATTTGATGTAGGGTCAATAATGTAACCTGTAGCAGCCTGGGCTTCCAGAAGTAAATCTGCACTATCTGGGGGCATGATCATCTGTTTCTTGGCTTCTGCTAAAGAAATCTTCTCTGAAGGCCCAGCTATTACACCAGCAATTGAACCAGTCCCTTTTAGAAAGATCTTTTTATCCACGGAGACCTCAGGGACAGTCTTCTGCCCTTTTACTAGCTGGTTAAATGTTTCCCTGGCAAGAACCCCACAATCAAGCAACTGCTGTGCTGAGACTGGTTTGCGAACACCATCAAACATGAGTTTGGAAGGGTCCTTCCTCTCGGTGACTGGTAAAAGTATCAGGCCTGTGTGAGGCTCTGATTTGGATCTTCTCTTTAAAGAACCATAGCTGGCATCACGTTCTGTGTCTGGATCAAGGTAACAATCGGGGTTCTGGTTTAATGCACGAAGCAGATCTTGATCCAGAAGATTACGCTTTATAGCTGTGTCTCTAGGTAGAAACACGCTAAGGACTGGATCTAGAATGCCACCTGCAGATTCCTGGGCTTGCAGCAGACGAAGTCCTGTCTTTTTGTCAATTATTCCCTTCTTCATTGCTTCAAACACTGAAAGAGGCTTGGCTGTGTTAGGATCTTGGTAGCCCACGGCAGCAGCTTCTGCTGCTAGGAGTTTCTCTCGATCTTTACTGTCCACTACTCCCCTTGCACATGCCTCCTCTACTGTCAACTTCTGATTTGATGTAGGGTCAATAATGTAACCTGTAGCAGCCTGGGCTTCCAGAAGTAAATCTGCACTATCTGGGGGCATGATCATCTGTTTCTTGGCTTCTGCTAAAGAAATCTTCCCTGAAGGCCCAGCTATTACACCAGCAATTGAACCAGTCCCTTTTAGAAAGATCTTTTTATCCACGGAGACCTCAGGGACAGTCTTCTGCCCTTTTACTAGCTGGTTAAATGTTTCCCTGTCAAGAACCCCACAATCAAGCAACTGCTGTGCTGAGACTGGTTTGCGGACACCATCAAACATGAGTTTGGAAGGGTCCTTCCTCTCAGTGACTGGTAAAAGTATCAGGCCTGTGTGAGGCTCTGATTTGCATCTTCTCTTTAAAGCCCCATAGCTGGCATCACGTTCTGTGTCTGGATCAAGGTAACAATCGGGGTTCTGATTTAATGCACGACAGAGTTCCTGATCCACAAGGTTACGCTTTATAGCTGTGTCTCTCGGAAGGAACACGCTAAGGTTTGGATCTAGAATCCCACCTGCAGATTCCTGGGCCTGCAGCAGACGTAGTCCTGTTTTTTTGTCAATTATTCCCTTCTTCATCGCCTCAAACACTGAAAGAGGCTTGGTTGTGTAAGGGTCTCTGTAACCAACAGCAGCAGCCTCTGCTGCCAAGAGTTTGTCTCGATCACTACTGTCCACCACTCCTCTTGCACATGCCTCCTCTACTGTCAGCTTCTGATTGGATATGGGATCAATGATGTGACCTGTCGCTGCCTGGGCCTCCAGTAGTAAATCTACACTGTCTAAGGGCATGAGCATCTGTTTCTTGGCCTCTGATAAAGACAGTTTCCCTAAAGGTCCAGCCACCACACCAGCAATCACTCCTGTCCCCTTTAGAGAGATCTTCTTGTCTGCAGACACCTCTGGGACAGTCTTCTCCCCCTTCAGTAGTTGGTTAAATGTCGGTTTGTCCAGCACCCCACAATCAAGCAAATCCTTTGCTGTTACTGGTTTACGTACACCATCAAAGACCAGTTTAGTAGGATCTAGTTTCTCTGAGACTGGCAAAAGTAGCAGACCAGTATGAGGTTCTATCTTGCATCTTTTTTTCAAAGTCTCATAGCTGGCATCATGCTCAGTTTCCGGGTCAATGTAACATTCAGGATCTTGTTTCAGAGCATGGCGAAGGTTTTCATCTAAAAGGTTGCGCTTGATAGCTGTGTCTTTAGGCAGGAACACACTGAGATTGGGATCTAGAATTCCTCCCACTGATTCTTGGGCCTGCAGTAGACGCAGTGCAGTCTTATTGTCAATCAATCCTTTCTTCATGGCCTCAAACACTGAGAGAGGTTTGGCAACTTTAGGATCCTTGTAGCCAACAGCAGCAGCCTCAGCTGCCAATAATTTGTCTCTATCTCTTATATCCACTACTCCTCTGGTGCATGCCTCTTCTACAGTCAACTTCTGATTTGTTTGAGGGTCAATTATATGACCAGTTGCAGCCTGCGCTTCCAGTAGCAAATCTGCAGTTTCCTCAGGTAGCAACATTTGTCTCTTGGCGTCTGACAAGGACATTTTGCCTTGCTTCCCAGCTACCACCCCAGCAATTGGCCCAGTCCCCTTCAGATTGACATTTTTATCAACAGACACTTCTGGGATGGTTTTCTTCCCCTTTTCTAGATCTTTAAATGTTGGCTTGTCCAGGACACTGCAATCCAGCAGCTGCTTGGCTGTGACAGGTTTTCGAACACCATCAAAAATAAGTTTGGAGGGATCTATCTTCTCAGTGACAGGAAGAAGAAGAAGGCCCGTGTGTGGTTCTACCTTACATCTTCTCTTCATTGACATATAAGTTACACCGTCCTCGTCTTCTGGGTCCAGGTAGAGCTCAGGTCTTTGACTCAAAGCACGGCATAAGTTGTCATCAATTAGACCACGCTCAATGGCTGTGTCTTTGGGAAGGAACACACTTAGTACTGGATCTAGAATGCCCCCCACAGACTCCTGGGCTTGTAAAAGACGCAGTGTTGTGTTTCTGTCAATTAGTCCCATCTTCATGGCCTGAAATACTGAAAGAGGTTTATTTGTCCCAGGTCCATTATATCCTACAGCTGCAGCTTCTGCTGCTAGCAACCTCTCTCTGTCCTTATCATCAATCACACCATGATTACATGCTTCTTCAACTGTCAACTTCTGATTAGTTCTGGGGTCAATGATGTGTCCTGTAGCGGCTTGAGCATCCAGAAGCAAATTGACGGCATCTGCTGGGAGGAGATTTTCATTCTTGGCTTCAGTGAAAGTCAGTTTTGCAAACTGAGGTCCAGAAATGGAGCCTGGACCTTTTGGACCTTCAACTACCACCCCGGCTATTGGGCCTGTACCTTTTAAATTGACTTTTTTGTCAACAGACACTTCAGGGACAGTCCTATGTCCCTTCACCAGCTGGTTACATGTTTGTTTATCCAAAACACCACAATTGAGCAACTGGTCTGCTGTCACTGTCTTACGGACTCCATCAAAAATCAGAGTGGAAGGATCCAAGGTTGGGGGTTCTCTGGCAGTCTTCAGTTCAGTTTCTATGTTCTTTCTGACAATGGTGACCTCATGTAATTCTTTCTGGGTGGCTGACAGTTTAATTTTATATGATTCTTCAAGCTCACGTAACTCTCTCATCAGCCTTTCTATCTCAGTTTTCAAAGATTTCTTTTCCCTCTCCGAAATATCCTTGTCTGTCTCATACTGCCTAATCAGGCCATGTTTGCTATCGCACTGGTCCTTCCAGTGACTTAAATCCCTCTTCACTCTTTCGTTCTCCTCCTGTAGACGCTGCTTATTGCGATACTCAGATTCCAAGGACAGTTTAATGCGGCTGAGTTCCTCCTCTAGTCTTGAGAGGTGGTCTTTGTCCTTTTCTGACAACTGTAATTTCAGCAACAGAGTGTCTCTCTCGGTTACAATTTCATTATACTGGGACTGAAGGGATTGCATGGTGGCTCTTATCTGCAGGAAATAAAGAGAGAGAAAAGAGACAAGAAGTTACTCAACTCAAAAATACTCATATATTAACAGTATAGATGAGGAACCTCATTTATTTCTTTTTCAATTTTTGTATACAACCAGTGGTTATTGAGGACAGCGCACATTCTTGCTCTTTTCAATCTTTCACAGTGCAAGAATTCTTTCTGTGGAAAGAATATTTGGTTGCACAGCTTATTTAGAAACAATAAAAGCATTTTCTCAAAAAGAGTTTTTTGTTGTCGTTACAACTCAAGCCTTTTAAAATGTTTGTAAAAGAAAAACAGCTGGCAATAGTGTTAAAAGTTGAAATATAAAAAGCAAGTCTGTGCCTGTTCTGCCAAATTGTCATTTGGTTTGCTATACTAGTGATATAACAAAAAATGGCTAATTCTATTTAACAACCAGAAAGAAAGACTAATTTGCAAAACAGCACAGATACATAAAACCAATAGATGTGGGCCAATTGTGATCACCTGATTTTAGTTTGCAAGAGGAGTTGTCATAAGCATTTTTAGAAACTGTAAATTTCTGAAGTCATGCCAGTGCTGTTTTACAAGATTGCAAAAGGTGTCTTTAAGCCCATTAAGATGTACTAAAAATATAAGAAACAATGATCAGAATCTAGTAGACCAGGAAACCAGCGGCAGTGATGGTGCTGATCATTCTGGGCAAATAAAGTGACCCCAAAAAAGCAAGCGAACTGCATTAACTCTAACCCTTAACTCCCCATCTTTCCGCAGTGTGTACAGGGAGACAGTGGAATAGGAAGGCTGTCAGGTAGAGAGGCGCAGATTATGTTTGCATGCGAGTTTACACACATGCAAGTTTATTCAAACACATACAGACGGTATGTGTTCAAATCAGAGTTGCATCTACAAGAGGCACTCCAGCATGCAAGGAAAGGGTTCGCTTCAGACTAGCTAGAGCTACAGTTGCTACTTGAATGCTTCAAGTGAAGACTCTGATTTGGAAAGACGGGAACAGTCCAGGACTAAGCACCAACTTCCATGTACCTCGGTGGCCTGCGTTTGAATTTTCTCAGTCTCCACTTTGAGTTTCTCCCTCTCAGAGGAGAGCTCGGAGACCAGGTTGCGGTAGTCTAAATTACTGCGCTCACTGGCCTGTAGCTGCAGCTCCAGCGCAGTAATCTGCGAGGAGAGCTCATCATCACTTCCCTGTTTGGCCCTCAAGAGTTCATCTTTCTCATGTCGTGTTGTCCTTAGCTCCTCATCCAGGCTCAGCCTCTCTTTGGTCTGAGCTTCTGTCAGCTCCTTCAGCCTTTGAAGCTCAACTGAGTTTGCATTCAGTATCTTGCTCTTCTCCTCTATAGATTTATAAAGACCTTCATTCCTGAGGTTTGCCTCTTTGACTTTGAGCTGCTCCTCAAGCAGCTGCTGCTGAAGGGCTTTCAGGTCAGAGCTCAGCTGTGTGATGTGCTCTGCAGAGGTCTTCTTCTGTCTCAAGCTTTTCTCTAGCTCCTCCTGCAACTGAAGACGCTCTTCTTCACCTCTCTTTTCGGAATTGCTGGCTTGTTCTTGGCTTTGGCGTAGTGCAACGATAGTGCTGCTGTGTTCTGCCAGGGTCATATTGGTCTTCTCTAGCTCTGACTCGATCTGCCTTTTTCTGGCTACTTCTTCTTGGTTAGCTTGCCGCAAATTTTCCACCTGGCTCTCAAGTCCATCTCTTACAGCTTGGAGGTCCTTGATGCGTCCCTGTAAGCTTTTCATATTTTGCTCAACTCTGCTTCGCTCCCTGCTTTCTCTCTCCAGCTCCAATCGCAGTTTCTGAAGCTCCTCCTTGTACTCCCGCCCCTGGGTTACAGCCACTGATGAATTAGTTAGCTTCACTTGCAGCTGGGACAGAGTCTGTTCAAGCACACCCTGACCTTCTTCTGCAGTTTGTCTTCTGCGGGTCTCCTCCTCTAGACTGTGTGTGACATAAGCCAGTCGGTCACTCGTCTCCTGCAGGTCCTTCCTAACCTCAGCCAGCTCTGCTCTATACTGGCTACTTTGCTCGTCTCTCTGCCTCATCAACAGTTCCACCTGACTTTCCAATTCTCTTCTCTTGCGGCCTTCCTCGATGATTACAGCCCGCTGAGTGTGAGCTTCCTCATCTGCTGCCTTCCTTTGTTCCTCAACCTGGCTGATAGATATTCGGATTCTCCGTAGCTCCTCCTCAAGATTCCTCCTCTCTGCCTCCATCCTGTCATACTGCAGCTGGAGCTCCACTGTATCCTCGTCCCTCTCAGCTGCCAGCCTTTGCATGTCTGCATGGCTGACGTGGATCTGAGATTCGTAGCTGAGCTTTAAGTTATTGATCTCCGTACTGTATTGGCTCCTTACCTTTGATATCTCCTTCTGCAGCTCCATGAACCTTGCTGTCTCGTCAGCAAGCTGTCGCCGGAGCTGTTCAATCTCAAGCTCTTTATTTGACAAAGTCTTCTCCACCTCCACCTTGGACCAACTGACTGTCTCCAGCTCGTTCTGCCTCTTTCTCAGCACCGCTTCATACTCTTCTTGCTGCTGAGTGTAGCGCTCTTCCGCTAGCTTCCTCTTCCTCTTTTCTTCATCCAGCAAGTAGTTGAGACGTTCCACCTGATCTCTGAGGCCTGCCAGCTGGCTCTGTGTGTTATCTAGGTTCTCCTTGGTGGCACTACACTGCAACGATGCAGTTTGTTTCACCTCCTCCATTGACAGCAACTGTTCTTTTGACTGGTTCAGCTCTCGTTGGTACTGAGCAAGAGCATCTTCCAGTGATTTGTTCTTGGCGTTGCGGTCTCTCATATCGTCTCTCAGAAGGCGAAGTTCTTCTTCTAACAGGTCAATCCTGGTGTTACGAATCTGAAGGAAAGACAAAGAAAAGATGAATACAAATGTGTTTTTAAAAATGATAAATTAAGCTTTCATTATTATTTTTTACCCATTTGTGTTGTGGTTAACAAGTATCCAGCATAACATTTGCTTAGCACAACCCTATTAACAGCACATTCATAACGTGTTGCCATGAAGAAACATTCCATTCAGTTTGAGGCAAATCCAAAACCCCCAACCAGTTCTGACAGATACCTATGCCTTCCTGTTAAAAGGGAGTTTTTCCTTCCCACTCTCCAAATGCTTGTTTATGAGGAGTGGGGGAGGGGGGCGAGATGTTGTCATCTCATTGGATTGTTGGGTTGTTCTGTGTTATTGTAGAGTTTCATTTGCCATTATAATTAATTGAATTTAAAAAAAAAACTATAGTTATCTCATGTCTCTTGCGTTCTCCACCAACTTTTCTGTCTTTTAGGTCTTATTGAACAAAAAACTGCTTTTTCAAAATCTTGATCATACTATAGAAGGTTATCCATATGAAACCACACACTTGGCTAACAGGTTATCAATCATAAGACGTGTGGTTGTGTGGTTTCACAGTAAGACCCAACCCTCCTTGTGGATAGTTAGTTGCTCATTGCATTGCATGCAATGTGTGTCTTAATACTCTTTTAGCTGATGGATATTAATACACAGAGTTCATGAGCAAAAGACGCATGTAAATGGAAGCAACACAATGCTCACTGCAGGTGATGTTATTAACAACAATGGTGGAAGGTATAAAGGAGTTCCTTTAACTTTAACATTATATCAAAGATTAGGCGACAGATTTACCCCAAATTCTCATTCATAATCCCTGGGCAGTTTGATGATAAGATGTCATAAACAGAAAGAAGAAAAAAGAAAGAAAACCATGATTACATCCAACAAGATATTTTTGGATGTTCAGCATTGGAGATCCGTACCTTGAGCTCCTCCATGTTTCTGAGCAAATCTCCTAGGAATCTGTAGTAGTCGTCAGAAAGGGTAAGCAACTCCATATAACGAGTCTGCAGTTGGGTAGCCTGGAACAGAGACAAATTTAAATTTAATTTTAAAAAAACATCAGAAAAATCAACTCTAACCTACAAGAAAAAACATGTCATGTATTAATGGTTTACTACATGTCTAATGTTTTTACTACAGTTGCATTACTTCATGATTGAGATCCACTGACGGCGACTTCAGCATTGTCCTCTTCACTGGGATGTTGAGCAAAGTTTCTAAACCAGAGGTGTAAGCTGCAAGGTCTGTTTCATAGTCCTGTTAAAAATAAAAATGAATAAATAAATAGAGGAAGTTGATCTTTTAATTAATCTGAGGCCAAATGCACTTGATTATTGACCTACTTACCTTGATAGCGTTCACACAGGCCTCATTGTCCTTCAGCACACTATCTACTGTCTCCCTTCTCACCTTGATTTCTGCATTCAGAGCCTAGAGAAACCCACAAAGTACAGATGTCAGGTATCTGATGCCTTCACAGAAAATTATTGGAAGTAGCTCTAATAATAGAAAAAGTTCAGCATATTACCTTCTGGTTATTAATGAGGTCTTCCAGTGCTTGAACATTTTCTATCTTGGTGGCCTGTAGAGCCACCTGTTTTCTCCGAGTGGCTTCAATCCATTCGAGAATGGAAGTGCTGGTTTGCTTGTAGTGTTGCAGCTGAGGCAGATATGATCGAAGGTCCTGCATTCTGAGCAAGTGGAAGAGGCCACCAGCATAAGTGAGTTTTACTCAAATGCTCTCATGCCCAAGTTTACAGATTAATATTGTTTTTTATTATATTATTTATTATAACATTTAAAATACTGAAGCAACAAATGTTTTGTGCTTTGCTCGATCATTTTCTGCCAATCACAAATTGACATATGTGTATGTGAATAAGATGTTTTAAAAATAGATTCACATGTGTACAAGCAGCCTCATATACATATGGTTGAATATGGAATGAGTTATATACTGCATGACTGTAAAGTCTTCAATTTGACATTAACAGTCAGTTATTATTAAAAACTGACAGAGCAGCATACCTCGTATCGAGTTGTAATTGGATTCGTCTCCAGCGGTCTGACAGCATGTTCACATCTTCTGTGTATTTTGTTAGCATCAGGTCACACCTGTGGGAGGATCCGCCCACCTGGCCGTTCCAGTGGCTCGCCTTGGACAACTCTGCCTCCATAGCATTTAGAATATCTTTCTTCTGATCCAGCTCTGCTTTGATGTTCTGCGCATCGACACACGACACAACATCAATCATACGACTGCATCCACCGTATAATAAAAATCAGCCTGATAAGTGGAATTAAAGCATATGTCACAGCACAAAGGATATAATAAAAACAGGGCAGTATTCACAAATGATTTGTCTACTATTATCAAAGAGTAGGAAAACACCATTATCTTGCAAACATACCTTCAGAGTCGACATATATTCCTCCACTTCCTCAGGAGACAGAGAAGTAGTCTCCTTTTCTGTCATTCTTGCTTCATAAACTTTCACAATGTCCTCGGCTCGTGCCACACTCTCCAGCATGTCCCTTAGAGCTCGTAGCCTAAAACCAGCATATGGAATAATCAAATATGCAAATATGCAAGGCATATGTGTGTTTGTCATAATGTAGATTATCTGTATGTAAAAGTATCTTTTTTTGCAGATAATAATTGATCTTATAGTGCACAGTTATTAACTGTGCTTTTAAATTAATCAGAAGAACACACTAAGCTTTACACCATCGTTTTGAGGTTTTGCCTTGTGTTACGTACCGCTGAACATAAGCTGATGAGCTGCTCTCCAGGCTGCCCAGTCTTTGGTTAATCACTCCAATCTCGCTGCGGAGGAACTGAGCTTTATCTGAATCATTCACGCTTTCCAGCTCGTTTAGAATGCGCTCCTTCAAAAGTAAGTACTCAGCACGCATCGAGTCCACATCACTCTGCACAGTCTGAAAGATGCACATATATGTGTCACGATAAATACAGGGTCATTTTTGTTTTCATTCTACATGCATTTCTGTTATTCTTATATTTTATGCTTTCACCTCTAACTGAGAGATCTTGAGGCTACAGTCCTGCACGCCATTGTCTCTGAAGCAGACATGGATGTGCTGACTCAGCATGTCTTCAGCGGCCTCCAGCCTCAATCTGAGCGAGTGCAGCTCTAATAAGCTATGAGATGATGACGATGATGATGATGCGGATACCTTCCTCTTTCCTGGGTCTGTCTTGGTCACTTTTATCACTTCCTTCTTCACCACCTCTTTCTTTGCCTCCGCTTTCTTCTCTGCCTGTCTTCTGAGCTCTGCTCTCCGTCTTTCTTCTTCAAGCCTCCAGGCCTCCTCTTGGCGCATCCTGGTCTCTTCTTCAAGCCTCCTTGCGTCTTCTGCAGCAGCAGCAGCTTGTACTTGCTGCTGCTGTAATATAATCAGCTGGTGTTGTTGCCCAGCTGTTTGCTGTGCTTGTTCCTGCTGGACAACTGTGGACAAAACGATTTTTAAAAAACAGATAAAAGTTTTTTCAAAAGTTCACTAGATTCACTTATTCAATTCAATTATTCCATTATCAAGCACACAGACTCAAATGCATACTGTATACTGTACTTTACTGTAATATACTGAAATTTGTACTAAAAATATTGAATTTGAGCAATGTTTATATTGCTCAAACACTATAATTGGTCAAATGTAGCATTTAAATCTTTATACAGTACTATACAAATACAGTAATTGGGAAATTTTATCTTTTCTTTCATGCTCCCATAAATTTATTCTCTGGATGGACATTTTACAACCCTGTTTATCAAAGTGATAGACAAGTCTAAGAGACATCCGGCTAAAAAAACAAAAGCCAAGAAGTGCAAGAATAAACATATGGAGCTGAAAATGAGCGCAAGAGGTCCATCTGATATATGAGACAGAATAGAAATGTACAGAATAAACAGAACATGTATTTGCAAGGTGATCATTACTACAAACACTTACCGTAAGTAGGTATCTGCACCACTAGCTGTTCATAGTGGGTCTGGGCATCATTGACCTGGTTCTCTATGCTCCTCTTGTCCTCATCAGCAAACATCTGGGAATTTACACTGTTCAATACAAACTCATCATAGTGAGTCTCCATGCTCTTGATCATTTTCCGGTATTCCTCTGGGCGCATCTTGGCCAACTGAACAGACACAGAAACATTAAGTTTAGTTTGGACCCAAACAGATCTTTTCACCGAGAAGGAGAGGTCAGAGGTCAAATGTGACATGATATTTTAAATCTTTGGTACCTTCTTTATGTTGACGATACTCACCACACTTGTAAGAACCATAGTTTCTAAGTTCTAAGGCTATTTCTATAAATTAATTTTCCACCAATAAATCATCAAGTGTTATAAGAATAACAGTGCAGTAAAATGATTGTAGATAGCTGTTGCATGTGTTTTTTTTTTAATGCAAAGTACAAACTGGAGCAGTAAAAAGTTGCAAAAGGGACTTTGGTTTGGAGCAGTGGGTTTCGAGAGATGCTTAAATGTCTGTTTGAATGCCGCAGAGTTATGCAGCACTCCAAAGTGTGCAATTATGGGAGCTGTTTCCCAGCATCTGGAGGTGGCTCAGGATGAGAGACGTTTACACACTTTTTAAGCTCATGTTAAATGGAAGACTACAGCTGTTGGCTTAGAACAAACTGTAAAAGCAAAAACCCACCTTTAAAACCAAATAATTAAACGTTAATTAACACTATGTCACAACTTTTATTATGACCATTCGTTTTGTCCTTTTACCTTGCAAGAGAGCAAAAGTTTGACTTTGACGTATGACTAAATATTTTTTTTACAGACAGCAGAGGCCGACTTCCAAGACCTCGTCGGTGCTTACCATGGAGATGGTGAGGGAGTTGATGCGTTGGATATCCATGATGCAGTACTGCCAGGAGATGAGACTCTTGACGTTGATATAAATCTGGCTCCAGATTGACAGGATTGCTTCGTAGTACTGCTCGTTTCTTTGCGCGACACAGAGGTGAAATTTAAAGGTTTCAGGATTATCTTTCCAGCCAGAGCAAGAGTTATACAATCACCTTTAACAGTAAATGTCCAAATCAAAGCATTTTTTGTTTCTTACTTGTTGGCGAGACTGATGCTGATTGGATTAGGTGGCGGTACAATCAGGCACACAGAGGGCACCAACATATCCAGACCCCCCGGGCCAGTCACCAGCCACTTACTGCGCTGGTTGTTGTCCTTTAGGATAGCTTCATTGCCCTTAAGGATCACCTTCTGTGAGCCCAAAGGTCACATAAAACACATAAAACACAAGTTAGAATAAAAGGAGGAGAGAATGTCGGTGCAACGTAAAGTAAAAAATAAAAATACTATTATGTGTTTAACTTTGACATCTGAAAACTGACCTGATCCTGCTTGAAGTCACACAGAGCCTTGACAATGACGCCGCTGGTGTTCTTCTCTTCAGGGTTTCTGGGTTTCAGTCTCACGATCTCCTTGGACTTGCTGACCAGGTGTTTAACCTGCCTCCTATTTTCCACAATCTTCTCCTTTTCCCTCTGAAGACAAAAAAGTTTCAGTCAACCTGCCACTGTTTAGCCATTAACAACTGCTTTACTTTTCTAATTTGCCAACATTTTTGTCTCTCTGTAAATAATGAAGTCACACAGAATGGCCTGTCCTGTATGAAACATATGACCTGCAATCCAGAACTGGTTTGGTTACAATAACAATAACATTATTATACAAGAGTGGAAGATATTTCTAGACCAAGATTAGTTGATTTAATGATGCCAACGTTACAAAACTTTAGTTTTGAGAGTTCTGTTTCCATTTTTGTAACTAACGCCATAACTACTAGGCATGCAGTCTGCCTTTACAGTACAAATAATGTTTATTTTAAAAGAATGGGCTGAATTTGAGCATGTCTGTAACAAGTTGCCACCAACAAAATAGTACTTTCTATTGTTTGGCAAAAGTTTGAGGGCTAAGATGCGTGTTTCTTCTGGACTGTAAAAACTGGGGGTCTGGTCCAGAATGAGTAAAAGAAACATTTGGATGGTCATTCGAAGGTATTATCCAATGGTATTGGAGTTGCTTCACTATTAGGCTGTACACTCAAAAATAATTTGTCCAAAATCCTGCCCATTTTTTAATTACATGTAAATATTATATGTGATTTTTTAATAAGTAAGTAAAGTAAATAAGTATAATAAGTACAATAAGTAAAACGTTAAATTCAAAGAAAACTTGTTTTACATTGAGTTTATTCCGAGCACACTCTCCTGATGAATTATCTGGCTAAATAATCCACTGACTTTATATATTTCAGGCTTTGTATTGTTGTTTACTGTAGTGCCTGAGACATGAAATTTTCAAAAGCTTTCAAAGATCTATTCTATGTTCAGTCTAATCAGTTTTATCTCGCTATGTTAAACGTCTAAACACACGTGATCAAGCTCCTGATGCCCAGCTGATGTGTTACTGCTGTAATGACGCTGTCGTACCTCCAGGTTTCTGAGGAGCTCCTGCAGGGTCTCCAGAGAAGTGTTCTTGTCGCAGATGAAATTCTTACGAACCATCTCGTGTTCCTTCTGCAGAGCACTGTAGGTCTCGTTGGCCTCCTTGAAAAACTAAATGCACACATGTGTAAGCATATGTGATATGAGTTTCAGGAGAAAACACACACAATTTGTGAAATACTGAGTGAAATCTAGCATGAAGTTAAGTGTAGTTTCCCAGCCTCATTATGATAAGTAAACAAGCATTTTTTTATGTGTACATAAACACTGAAAAGCTGAAAGCGAATCAAAATGCTAATGTAGCAACAAGAAATCAGAGGAACAGAGGTGTCATGGTGGATCTTTTCCATGCACTCTTATTCACAGTGTCCGTCAGTGTGACTGACTCCTGCAGGTTCATGTTTATTAGAGTAGCTTTAAGTTACCTGGCTGTACGCTAAATTCTCCTTCAGGTGAGTGTCGATGCATTTTGTTATTTGAAGGAGCCAGCTCCACTGAGTCTGCAGGGTGTCACTATAAGCCTGAAGAGAATGCACAAGCACACAAAGACTGGAAAAAAGTCAAGCTTTACATTTGCAGGTTTATAACTAGTTGTTTTTGGACTGAGATTTCTACTTCTGATTGCTCCAGACCTCGATCTTGTCCGATGCAGGGTGGTCATTCTTCAGGAGGTTGTCCACTTTGGCCTTCAGCCTATTCAGATCCTTTTCTTTTACTTCCAGGGCACTCATCAGTTTCTGTTATATAAGAAGAGGTGGATAATCACAGGGGACACAGAAAAAACATCAGGATGCAGCAAGAGGGAAGTTCTGTGGCTTCGCTGTAAGTGGATGACTAATTGCAGCTGCCAAAATCCAATCTACCACAGATGATTGCTCCCTTATGAGATGCAGATTACTACATAAAAGACATCAGCGCCATTTAGGCTCAAGGGATTGCCAAGAATGTTTATTGCCTAAAAGGAAGCTCGTAAAATTGGAAATTAAAAAGTGGATTTTTTGCAGCATCTACTGAATCCAGCTCTATTCATGTTCCCTTGTGATCTGATGTTTGACTAACCGAGTAGCTCTCCTGCTTTCTGGGGATATACTGGTCGATGTTCTTGTCTCCCCAGTCAAACATCAGTTCCTCTTCCTCCTTCTCATTCACCCACATGATCTCATTGGATATTTCCTGAATGATCTGCTGGAACTCTCGCAGCTGCTGGGTCCGACCATGGGACTTTTTCTAGCAGGGTTAAAGTGAATCAATTTAATACAAATCTCTAGCGATTAACAGGAAAATACACTACACAGAGATAATATTTAGTTTCTTCACCTGGAGATTGTCCCATTCCTGCTCCAGAGCCTTAAGATTGGCTTTGTCTCCTGCCTTCATCTGGGGGAAGAGAATGAGTCAAATTATGTGTTTCAAAATAAAGTGATGTGTCAATATTTGCAAATGCTAATAATTAAAACAGATACCAATAATAACAAATCGCTATTTGACCAATAGCGGATCATTTTTATTTGTTTAGGTTATTTATCTCTTTACCCTGTGATCTTCTTTAACACTGGTTTAGTTTTGTGACTTTATATATCCCAAACAATAGATCAACGGAGCTTCTGTTTGAAGCAACAGTGAATCTCAGCATCGTCTCATCATCACAGCATTGATACTGAACCTGCTGACTGAACCCACCAGGTCATCTCTGGCTCGATCGAACTCGACGCTCCTCTGGATGGAGCTGTGAAACCTCTGGTGGCTCATGAGCTGCTGCTCGATGGCTGCAGGATCGTCTCCCCATGAAGCTGTTTCAATCAGGCGCTGCGTGGAGTAGATCGAGTTTTAGAGAGGACTTCAGACACAGGTACTTCATGTCACCAGTAGGTGGCGGCAGAGATACAAGTTAAACCAGCAATTTGCTGGTAAATTCATGCACCACTTGGGGTCAAAGATCAGCAATCCACTCAGAAAGAAATGATTTAGCACTGAGTGTAAAACAATAGCTCCTTTTAGCTTCTATTTGTACTTAACCACAATGACCACATGATCCCTTAATACTGTGTCTACACCAACATAGCAGAGCATTCTTTTCTATGCTCTGCGTTAAATGCTGTGAATGTTGTGTTATCATAGCGATCCTGGTTCGGCGAGATCTGTCATTTGGTTTACTGGCACCTTTTATTACACTGTCATAAAGTGACACAGCACTCAACCATCCAGTTAGTGGGTATTAATGTCACTTTTGTTGTTGAAGAAGTAGGTCTTTCTTTCACTTTTGGTTTATTTCACAAAGATTTCTTTTGTGTAAAGTGTCTGTTTCTCCAGTTAAACATAAAAAAATACTTTTTCTTGAACTGTTTAACAATTTTAATTATTTTAATGTAGTTGTTCACATTTTTAGTGTGTTTAAAGAACTATAATATATTAAATATACTGTGGAGCAGTAACTTCTGTTGTGTTTAAATGTGCTATGATATGAAATGAGCTGATTATCTGACAAACGTCTTTGACTCACTAATGTGACAAATTACATCAACTTCTCTTAATCTGAAAAAATGAAGGCTGGTGTTAACCGAAATCGGGTGATCAAAATGCAACAATTTTAGGGTATTTAAGACTGAAATAAATGCGCAAAAAACCCTGTAAAAAATGTAAAAGAAAAAAAAACAAGCCTCCAACAAATCTTTTAAAATGTAAATGTTGCCTAAATTTCACCGAATATTGATTTTTAGATTTCTTAGCCTTTAAGTATATTCTTCTCGACTCCCCCAAGCTGGCGTTGTGCTTGACCACCATCTACTGCAGGTAACGCACAGTTTAATGCACACTGTCGTAATCCCCCTCAAGCTTTACCAAGACACATTAACACAGGATTCCTTAAAGGGCTCATGAATGTCAGAAGACTGATCTTCAAAAGCAGCTGCAGGTGCACGTTAGGTATTAAGTTGGGTGTGTCTATACACGCCTTTTGCTGTGCAATCCAGCCCATAGCATCATGATAGCTCCTTCCAGGTTCCTCCCAGCCAACAGAGCCCCCCCTGGTGCTCTTCCTTCTCTGCGTGGTGCCTGAGATGGCCATGTGGACCCCCTTCAGCTGGCTATTGTACATCTCCACACTATGGATCAGAAAACAGAAAAAGATGAGACTTGGAATGAACAGCATATGCTATACAAAGAATATATTTTTATAATAATTCATGAAATCTCTGTTTGTCCATCCATCTGTCCGGTCAACAAACATTCTTCCCATCTGCTTTAAAAATGGGAGATTAATTACTGACTGCCTGAGGAAATTTGGACTAAGTTTAAAGCTTGAGATACATTCACTATCCTTTTGAAAACCACAACTAAATTACTTAATTACCTGCATGTGATGCATTTAAGAGACAGTTACATTTCAGCGTCAAAATCATGGTTAACACTGACCTCGGATGGGCACTGTTCTAGTGAAAGAAATATCAGATGATTAAGACAGAGAGAAATCTGGCCTTCCTTACCTTCTCATTACGTTCTCATTAGGCTGTCCCATCTGTCTCAGGTCGGCCCCGCAGCTCTTCAGATTTTGAATGGCCTCTTTGGCCTTCCCCATGAAGTACTCGGCCTCACTCGGGTTTCCACCCTGCAATACACAGACACAACCCCGAGGGAGGTGTATAAATCCAGAAAACTGAATGGGCACATTTGGAGTATAGATGTCTTTTGTCCTTGTTGTGCTTTAGATTGAATTATTTCCATTTAGAAGTGCCAAAAAATGTTAAAACTTCAGAAAAACAACTTTTACAACCCACGGAAGAAGATGATTTATGACAAGGACAAAGCGGTTGTGATAGTCTGCCAATATAAGTAGTCAACAAGACAATAAATCACACGCCCACACCTTTTAAGCTGAGTTTTGCACTTGCGATGAACTTCACAGTAACATAAATAATTCATGATAGGTTGCTTAACAGCTAAACTAAGGAAGGGTGTAAATTTAAAGTGGACTGACAGTTGCAATACTGCTCAAGGGGCCAGTTCTAAAAATCACATCCAACAGGGAGCTAAACAAAAATTAAACATTGTCTATCTGGTGTCTGTCACAGATTCTGACCGCACACCAAAAGCCTACACATCCAGCTACTCCAACTACAGCCGCACAACATTTCTGTCATTCTTTCTGTTTCTTTTTGCCTCAGAGGACAGCCTACAACACTACACTCTTCGTGTGAAATAAAAACCCTCCTGACTCAGCTAACTGACTTTTATCTGCACTTCTAGCAGTAAAAGCGCAATAAGTAACACAAAAAAGAAAAGAAAACATGACTCACAGCTTGAATGTAGTACTCGGCTTTCTGCAGGTATTCGTTGCACTGGCTCTGCAGGATAGCGGCCTTCTGGTTGATAGAAGTAAGTGTAGAGCCACTGTGGAGGGCAGTGAAGTAAACTCATTAACATTAAGATCTTCAGCTTTAACTATTACCAAAATATTCCCAGATACCGCAGAGGTTCCCAGTTTTTTTCACCGTGTGTTCCCCTAAAACAAAGCAGTGTCTCCTTTTGCCCTTTTTGTCAAAGAGTGAATTTCCCTTCTCAGATTGTTTCATTTGAATGTAGCTGTTTTTAGGAAAAGATAAAACTGTACATTAGTTATTTAAATAAATGTTAAAGTTTTTCATGGATAAGTCCTAACCCCAGTCTAAGTAGGGGCAAAGACTTCCGCCTCTCTTTCCACCTGTTTTAATTCGGAAAACTGAAAAAAAAAAGACAAGACGAGGAATTCTGTTAACCTTTAACTTCATTTCTGTTGCAAGTTTGCAGACATGCATTTCATTTACAAGCAATCTGGGAATTTTGATTGTATCATCATGCAGGTGTGGAACCTTGTATGTGTATATCATCATAATCCACAAACTGAAAAGATATGGTTATGGCTAGATTATTCAAATACATTAGCTAAAAAAAATACACTGCAACGGATTACATCAGTACGGGCTCAACAGCTGGTATGTATAGTCAACATTCATACACAATGTGCCAAAGAAACTCTTTTCACTGCTATTATAAACAAACAATTTTCTTTTAATATTATTTTAGGCTTAATTTGATAGGAAAACACTGCAGGCACACAGGAAAGTGAGGGGAAAAGTCTGGAGCAGACTTGAACACAGATCTTTAGTGGGGCCTTTGGTATATGGGCCATGCGCTCAAACACATGAGCTGTGGCAGCAGCCACAAATCTAAAAATTTAGAAAAATAAGTGTTTTTATAATAGAGATCTCTCTGTTTTGTAGAAACAAGAGCTGGAACAAGGAGATATAAAGACAGAAAAAAAGCTATCACCCCAGATAACCAGCTATCACTGCTGCTTATCGTATGCGTTTTCAATTCTGAGGTACTAAACTATTTATGCTGGCTGTATATGGGCAAAATGTTTTGTACAGTCTGAGCTGAAACTCAGATAAACATCCAAATTTCTACAAAAGACACTTTTCCTGAAACCTGCTGAAACACACATACAAACTAAAATGTTGACCTCATTCTAAAATATGCATAAAGACCCACTCTATGTATCTCTATTATCAATTTTATTGACCAGTTTTGATATACTTGTGTTATCACATATATCATAACTATTGCCCTAAAAATCTATGCTGACACTGGCTTATTTAACTAGCTATGAATGAGAGCACTGTTTCCAAATAACACCTGTAATATCTCTGTCATCTCTACACTTGTATTTCTTTTTTTACTTACCATCCAGAAAAAAGTGCTACCAGCTATAATAAACAATGTAATAAATGTACTTATATTTGCCATAAGCTGCCCCAGGTACTTTTCCCTTAATCATAGGGGTTACATAAGTACCTTATCTCAAACATCACTCCCTGATATAAAACTATCAAAGCCATAAACGAAGTTGCTCCGACTCACAACTTATGTTTGCGAATTAAATAAATATGCACGTTCCTCAAAGTGCAGGGTCAGAAACACAATCCTTGTGCTGCTGATAGAGTTGCATGTGTTAAAGCGACACGCGTGTCCGTGGGTTTATGAAGCAGCAGAGGGAAGGCGGCAATTTAACGCGGACTGTAAATCTCGTTTCTCCCCGGGGAGGTTTGCTCCTGTGCAGAGCAGAAGCTGAGGAACAATTGAAAAGATGTGCCAAAGACAACAGCTGTATGTCAGCATCACGACGTGTATCACTGCGCATTATCAGTGTGTATGATCAGTTATGTCACTGATGCGACTCTGCAAACCAATCTGAATTAAACATCACTTTATTTTTTATACACAATTACCACCAGCTTTGCTTCAGTGTTACAAAACAAGTGGAAATGCTGTTACTTTGCAGAACAAGAACATTTCCCTGTAATTATACTCTTGCGGGCTGATGTGCATTTAATTGCTTTGTTCACTTTTTTAAAGCCCAGTGAGTATCGGGTGTTTTTAGTGTTTGCAGGGCCCAAAAAACCAACACAGGCTGTCACGGTTAATATTTAATAATCTATCGTGCCCTGCAGTTCACACATTGGCCACAGGTGCAAAAAGAAACCCAAAACTTGTGGAAGAAAGAGTTTAAATTCATACCCCATTCCGCCGATCGTCCCCCCGCCGGCGCCGCTCATCGCCCCCCCTCCCATGCTGGCCCCACGCCACGTCGTTCCTCTCGTGGTTCCGGCTCTCATGCTGCTCGCCATTCCGCTCGCCATCCCACCTCCCTTCACGGTCTTTGAATAGGTGAAGGTTTTCTGTCCGTCGTATCCGTACTGGTCGTATCCGTTACCCCCTCCATGGAAGCCGTCGCTCCGTGCGTACTGGTAGGTGGTTTCTCCAGTCAACTCTCCCCTGGAGCTGGCCCTGCGGAGCATGTTCAGGGCCTGCTGAGACCCGTACGCTGACATGGTGATCAGAGAACTGCAGCCTCGGCGGCTGCACAGAAGTTACTGGACGAAACTAAGTGGACGGAAACAACCTGACAGGTTGCCGCCCTCTCTCTCTCTCGCCACCCTGTCCGCCCTGGTCCCTCCGGTGCAGACTGCAAACCGAGAGCAGGACGGGACCGTTTTTGGAGCCTTGTGACCACACCTCTCTGTCTGTCAGCCAAAAACTTTTTTCTTTCTCTATCTCTCTCTCTCTGCCACTCCCCTGTCTACTCAGCTGGAGACAGTGTGTGTGTGTGTGTGTGTGTGTGCGTGCGTGCGTGCGTGTGCGTGTGTGTCTGTGACCCTAAGGTCCACAGGTTTGAACACCTCGCAAATGCAGGACGTTTTGAAACATTATGACATTTTTACATGATGAGGAGGCTTCAATAAAGACAGCTCGTTTTTGGAAAGCATGGGTAGGTTATGGAAATCAGAGTCTGAGAGGAGCATTTGGCAAACAGAGACAGTTTTAAAAGCACAGTTTGAGAAAGCGGATCAGATAGCATTTGAACAGAAGGCGATCAGCATTTGGAAAGTGATGCAGTTCTTTCTTTTTTACAATAACGATGTTTCTGAAAAGTCAGGTTCTGTGTGTGCTTTAGTAAAGTGGGGTTATTTTAAAGTGACTGATTATGAGAGCGAGTTAGAGATCATCCCAAATTGGAAGCTTGAAACTTACAACTTGTTAGTTAGTGTCAAGTTGATGGATTACTCATGGTGGCAGTTCTAGTTAAGGAATGAAGTCGATTGCATCCTCACAATTATAAAGCAGAAGAGGGAAATACTTGTATTTGCCAGGATAGCTCAAATGTACACACTGATTATTTGAAGAAGAAGAAAAGTATTGTATATACAATATGTTCAACATACAATACATGATTCAGTAAAAGGACTAGATTATATACTAATGCCATCAGTGCTTAGATTTTTTTAAGTATGGTTTTCCCTTGACAGATGTGCCTAGGATATAAAAACAACTGCTTTTAGTTACATTCCTAGTTTAACAACATCTGTAGTGTTAAGCAGAAACTAATAAAGTAATGGCTGTAATAATCAAAGGCCTTAAAGGCAAACTGCTTAAAGTACAGATAATACATCCAGTACACCAGGTGATGCATCTTTTGAAATTTAAATTAAAACAGCTGCCGGGGTATCGCTCACTCGTCTTCTCCACAGGTGTCTTTAAGTCTTTACATGCCCCTCCCATCTGCTTTCAGTCTGCGTCCTCAACTGAGAAGAAACTCTCTCTTTCTCACACACACTTTAACGTTGCTCACACAACTGCCTGCAGGCAATGGGTGGGACTCCCTGGAAAAACAGGTTTAGCAGCCACTCAGTAACGACAGTAACACTAAATGTTATTATCAGTGTTTGGGATGTCCAGTCGGACCACCTTCCAATTAATGTACTTCTTTTCCCAACAAGTCACTTATTTGCTGTTATTGGTAATATACTAATATATAATTTTTTTTCAAGCAATACCCACATTTCCGCATTTTAAAGATGCATTCACAGTGAATTACAGGTCACTTTGAGTCCCAGTCTATCTGCACAATCGCCAGTGCTCCACAAAGCTGCTTACTTTGGTTTTGTAAGTTTCTTTGCTTTCAAAATGACTCACCAGCTCAGCTTAAAGCCTTTTGAACTCTTTGCTGTGGAGTTTCAGCAGAGATACAAATTGCTATCATTGCACACTTTTGTTTTCTTTACTAATGTACAGTCTTTGTTCAAAAGTAGGCGGTGTGACCTACCTTGGCTTTAAATGTGTTAGCAAAGTGGAAAATTGTGAATAACTGCAAAGAAATTTCTTAAATCATAGACTTTAATTTATAAACTAATCAAGAGTGTTAAAGCATTCCTCTCCCTTTTTATTTTTATAGAATAAACACTAAAATATGTTTTTGTAGCTCTGCAGATGCCTATTTTGTTTTTTGAGACTTTTTGCATATATTTCTTAGTTTATATACTTATCTAATTTTTACATAGAATTTGTGTAAAGTTACTGTGTGTTTTAATACAATCAAGTGTAGCACGCCTGATTTAATTGTTTTCTGTGTAATATAATAGCAGCGAAGGCTTTCTATTCTATTATCTATTCATCTGGCTAAACTGCTTTACTTTAAAATCATTATTTTGGAAATTGTATTTAATAATTTTATACCTGACACATGAAGCAGGCTTAACAACTGTCCTGGGTCACCACAGGTTTTGTGTTACCTTGAAACATTTAAATTTCCATTTAAAGATGTTTTACATACTGAATGCTCTTGTTTTTCTTAATGCCTTTGCATTGCTTTTGTTCTAATGTAACGACACAGTGTCACTTTATAGACTTCATATATATGTGTGTGTTTCTGTAATCTAGTCACATGACACTAAAATAAAAGTGCTCTTTCCTCAGATTCAGTTTCCCCTGATTAAATTAAGGTTGTCCAGATCACAGTCTTTTAAAGGGAGGCCTTCTCTTAATCTTATGCATTAAGGAAAATTTAGTAGATAGAAATGATGACCAAAAAACTCTCTTCAAAACCAGAAATACCAACAATGAAGAGAGAGACACTTAGTGGGTTTGCAGTTTTTGAGCCACGACAATCATGTTTCAGAAATATGTCTTTGTGCATAAGGAGCTCAATCATAGGAAAGAACATCCTAATGACTTTGACCTAAGGCTGTCTGCAAGCATAAATACTGATGATATGGATCGGCACCCTACAGCCTGAGGAGAGTCTCCCTACACTAACTTATAAACTCAGCAACTTTTGCAGAATGTAGCATGTATGTGTTTGGAAATGTGTGGGATTGTGAGTTATGTACGAGCAAACAGGAGGGAAAGTGCAAGCGAGAGTTTGCTGGTATGATTTATTACAAAGACTTGTTTTCCATTAGCTCAAGTCTAATTGCAGACTTGGTGCTGATGATAGAGTGGAAAAGAATTTTTGGGAACCAATGACACACCAGGATGGTCGTACAACTCCCAGAGCTTATGTGTGCTTGCCTTTCTGTGAGTGACTCAAAGGTAATGAACTGGTCTAACATTTTCTTTGGGAAAAAAAAAAGAAAGAAAGAAGTCCCACCTTAACTTCATCTTATTACCTTTAGCGAAGGACATTCAAGAGCACGCCTTTGCCTGCACATAAACACAGATTTGCCAAAAAGACATTCCTGCACTACCCTTCCCCTATCTTTAAAGCTAACCCTTTTCAGCCCTGAAAGCTCATTTGTCACTTATTTAGTGTGAATTAACTTTATTTGTGCAGGTCTAATTCACAAGAACAGTAATCTCAAGATTCCCTACAATATTATAGAGAGAAACTAGATTTTCTTTGGTGACAATATTTAAAAAAAGAACACCATCTACAGAACCAGGCTCAGGAAACACTGTCCTCAGCCTCACCTCTGTGGTTGAGGATAAAGGAAAAGAGAGAAAAGAAGTCCTGAGTGATAGTGATAAATCATAGAACCCCAGGTGTGCGTAACCATGGTAATTTTCTTAAAAAAGAAAGGCATGTAAGATTCTGTAAGTCAGCCACTAAATTCTCCACATTTGTTTTGTGTGAGCGTTTGATCCTTTTTTGTCCTCTGGGTGAATCAGTGAAATCATTTTAGGGCATGTTTCTGAGGCGTGGTGAGAATTTCCACCCTCTCCTATCTCCTTTCATTCCATATTTCTGGAGACAGGACAAGGCTTGTATATAAAGTTTCTACGGTAGCCAAAATATGTAGAAGCATGCTAAAAAAAAAAAGGTGTAATCCTAGAAAACGAGTCAGTACAGCTCAAACATTAAAAAAAGAATAAAGATGCTTAGATCTGAATAAGTTCAAAGAGCAGACACTTCGTTTTCAGTAATTAGTCTGACCTGAGAAACTTATTCATGTTGTCATTTTTAAAACCATAACAACTCCACTGATCTTTATTCTCCTGGTGGGACCTCATCTAGTTCAGGACATTCAAGCTGAAAAAAATCCCGACTCTCACTTCATAAACTTCATATTTCAACCTTCCAATTTCTCAGAGTTTCCTATCTGTCCCTTTCACTGTCAGTGTTGCTCTTTTAACCTCTCCACAACCCAACATTCACCTTTAGGTCCTGGGGCAATGCAACATGTATTTTCCACAGTATGATGAGCCTAAACATCAGCTGTATTTTGCTGCTGAATTTCATTATTTAAAATGTTGTTTTTTTTTAACTAAAACATTGAAATATTTGAGATATTTACGGCATGGTTAATTTTACAGAAAACAATCTCTCGTAAACATAAAGGGCCACAAATGCCAAAGTTAGAAATTTGAAAGCGAGTAAGGGGGGCCATCTAACAGGAAAGGAGACAGATGCTCTTCTGTGTTTCCATTCATCTTTATGTAAGTGATGAGTCTGCTTTGAGTTTAAGGGTGGGGCACACGTGTGCCCCACCCTTAAACTCAAAGCAGCTGCCTATTGCATAAAATTATCAAATAAAATAAGGGCTGGGCGGCCCAACCCTTATTATTTTTTTAATATAATTTTATAGAATTTAATTTCAGTGGAAATTGGTGGATTTGTTTGTGGAAGACACATTTCGTGTGCGCATGCTGAGCTATTAAATATGCATTTGCAGTGCACCAACAGCAAACTTGTTTTCTTTTGGAAGCAGGTCGTCTACCAGTGTTGATGATTCTAATACATAAATACTTTCTGCGTCTTGAGTGAATTAACTAACAGAGTTTATCCACTTTTAGTAACAATCAGTTAAAAGAAATGCTTGAAAAAATATATTCTACACACAAAAGTCTTTCTGGGAGTCAACAGACCTCTTTAAAATGCCTCCAGACACATATGTGAGCATTTATTCTGAGGACACTGTTTTAATTGACTTTATTTCCAGTGATCACCAGGACATAACAATCGTAAAGCTACATCCATTTTTATATGCAGTCTGTATATCTGTTTAGTTTACACTTGATTGGTGACAGAAGGATAACAGCTAGAGTGAAAGGGAAGGTTTACAAGGTGTTAGTGAGACCTGCTATGGTGGTCTCTACTGACAAAAAGACAGGAGGCTGAGCTCAATGGTTTGGACTTGTACAGAGAAGACAGACAGAGACGATTCATGGATGCAATGAAGGAGGACATGCAGAGGGTTGGTGTGAAAGAAGAGGATGCTAGGGGTATGGTGAAATGGAGGGAGACGGTCCAGTGAGCCAACCCGTAAGGACAGCAGCCAAGAGAAGGTGACGATTTTAGTTTTACACTTAATGCATTATTTCAAATGCAACTACTTGGTGTTAAATGCAGTGCAGAGCTCATATAAACTGGCTTTATCAGATCAGTGATTGCTATTTTTTTTTTTTAGATAACTCAAAAGAAGAGGGTATTTCAAGTAACAAAAGTTAACTGAGTAAAGCTTGACTCATCCTTGAGCCGTTGCAACTTTTCAGATTAATATTAATATATTCAACGCCCTGTAACACCTTCGGGCTCTGGGAAGCGCCCAGGGGAGGACATACTCCACACCCAGGACCACACCAAGGTATGGTTGGTTTCAAGGGTTTTACAGACACAACCATCTCTGCTTGTCATGCCAACACAGCATGTACAAACAGCTCATACCTTCTGACTGACACACTCTAACAGGAGAATGTTAATTGTTTTTGTTTTGTTTTTGTTTTGCTGTCTGGGGGGCTGTCTCATCTTGTCCCATCTTCAGTGTTCCATGTCCTCATCTGTGTATGTGAGTGAGTGTGCATCCCTGTGTGTGCCAAGGGAAAGTTTTCAGTCAACACGATAAAGGATTAAAAGTGGCGATGAGCAATGTTGATAATTGTCAGAGTTCAGGGTGTGTCTGATGGCTGACTATTGTTCTCAGCTCTCCGAGTTATTACTAGAAATGATGAACATGAAGAAAATTGTCTTTGTGACTAGATTTCATTTTCTAGTTAGAACCTGCATCACACTGAAATAGTGTTATATAAGTACACAAGTACAATGTTTGGAGCAACGATTAGGATATGCAATTAGGAAATCAGTGTAATTTAATCTGATCTGAATTTCGTTTGATCTGCATTTCACAAATCAGTGCTTTCCATGGTAGGTTAAAGTGCAGATTAAAAGTAAGACGTATGAAGTTTGATTACGTTTAAATTAACTGACACCAAATGTTGTTGCAGTTCACACGCTTGATGTCAAGTATGTGTCAAGCTGCGCTGTCGATATAAGACTTCACAGAATAAACAAAGACAAGAGTGCAGAGCCGATCATGGACTCAAGCACGGGCGTGGCCCTGCAACACCTCCTCTGCTTTGCACCCTGCAGGCTACAGGCATGTCATGTGACATGTTAAAGCCTGCACTTGTGCAAGTTGGTGCAAAGTGGACTTATGCAAAAGTGAAAGCAATAATTTCCATAAATAAAAAATACATTTAAAAAATGAGAAAAGAAACTACCAAATGCTGACACCACCACCTTAAAAAAAAAATGAATAACTCAGTATTTGTGTGGTCAAACGTGCTGTGAGGAGAAACTAAGTTCAACTAAATGAGCTGAAAATGGAAGTAATGGTTTGGCATTTTGAATAAACTCTCCCATGAGAATGAAAGTTTTCTTAGGATTCTATGCATTCATGTGAGACGGTAAGTGCATGCTATGACGGAGTAGCTTGTAGAACCGCTTTTCTCGACAATAACTTGAAACAACTTGAAACAAGTGGTTCCTGTCTCTCACTTCACTGTGGATGATATTTTCCTGCTCTTTTTTCTGTTGCTACAGTTCATTTAAGTCTGGCATTCGTTTGTGCACAACTCTCTTAAAGTCTTGCCACAGCAACAATTAGGCTGAGGTCTGGAATGTGCCTGGATCAATGTGCCACCTTGATTCTTTTCTATTTCAACCATTCTGTTGAAGATTTGTTGATGTGCTTGGGATCATTGTCCCGTCACCGACCTTTAGACAAAGCTTTAGCTGTCAGATATATGTCTCACATTTGTCTTTAGAGTACTTTGGTATACAGAAGAGTTCATGGTCAACTCAGTGACTGCAAGGTGCCCAGGTCCTGTGCCTGCAAAACAAGTGCAAATCATTATAGAGGGGACTACAAATGGAATCTATATACTGAATCACATGTTTGAAACACACTGTTTGATACTTGCTGGGAAACTTTGTTGCATGTCAGGTCACCTTGTTCTTACCGAAGCTTTCTGCAAAAATACTTCTAAAAATAGTTTTGCTGGAACCAAGTCCAAAAGTGAAAATCTGCTTTTGTAATAGAAAAGTAGTGACAGATGGGTTTGAGACCCAAGCAGACTTGCTTTTGCAGCTCTCAGAAACTCACTTCATTTTGAGAACATTTTCACACCCAGGCTGTAAAAATCCTAAATGCCTAGTCTAGTTCATGCCAAGTAAAGCCAAAAGAAGAGCCAGGCAAGCCTCACAGCAACAAACACATACAATAGAGAGACATTAGTGAGCAGCTGAATTGAAATGTCTTTAGTGCATGGCTCATTTATGTGTTTTTGCTCGTTTGAATTCGCTTTGTGTGCAGACTCTGTTTGCACACACTTTGAATTTCCTGATACAAGTGCTGGTGCAGAGTTATGGGTGCAGCTGGATATTTGGCAACCACACACACACATGGGCGTGCACACACACCACATACACACACAAACTGACACTCAAAGAGAAGAATTAGGTTTTATTCTTAAGGCTTTGGCAGCCATAAATTTTTAATGAAGGGCATTGAATCGATGTTAAAAAGAGACTTGGAAGCAAGGAAGTGAAAGAAAGCTCTCGTGTTCTTCTGTTTGCACCTCTGCAGATGTGTGTGAATAAAATGGAGAATATATAAGGAAGGAAAAAATAAAAGCACAACTGACTGCCTGAGGCAGTTTGCATCAACCTGTTGTTCAGGTTGATGCAAGGTTGCAGGTTGATGTATAAACATTCAGATTGCACATAAACAGTCAAATCTAAGCTGGTATAAACCTGCAGCTTTGAATAATATTATGTAGTACATTGTGTAGCTTGCTGTCTACCTTAAGGAAGGACAGAGCAGGAGAGCAGTCTGCTGCAGCTCAGTCATCCTGTGACAGTGGTGTACCTGTGCAGCAGGCTGACATGGATATGCCTCCTGGGGGGGTGCATGGAGACAGGGCTGGGGAAGGGAGAGATGAATGAGAGGGAGGAGCCGGTGATCAATGCCACCTGACACCTGAGCCAGTGTGGGTCACTGGTTTCTGGGGACTTATGAAAGGCAGCACAGACCTGACTGGAACTTGTGAGTTGAGTCATTAGCTTTACCTCATAAACATGCGGCTGTGATAGACTGTTGGACTTTTTAACAACAAACATAAGCAGTCACACCAGTTGCCAACCTTCATTAATTAATGAAGAAGGGGTTCAAGAAATACTTAAACATCAGTGTAAACATCATTTTGCTTTCTTCACTTCTCTCACAAGCAGAAAGGGATGAGACACTGCAGCCACCCTTATTTAAAATGACCAATTAGCCTTAATTTCAAATATTTCTGCAACTTGGTCTATTAAAATTACCTCTAGGTGGCACTAAGCATCACACAACTCAGCAATTACATAACATATAACCTACTGAACAGCCTGCATTCATGTGTGACGTGAGGGAGCATGAAAAGTACTCTCTGAAGTTCCCCGAGTCTCACGGTCAATGTGTGAGAACCGCCAGCTCAAATACGCTCCGATTCAGCTCCTCCACAAAATCCAAACAGTTAACCTTTTCTCCCACCTCAGCAAGCTGATGTTAGGTGGGAAGCCTCACAAAGCAAGCTGTGGTTGATTCACAATCATTTTTACATTTTTTTACATTTCTATTTTGAGGCAAGCTACAGTTTTGCTGGAGTCAGTGGGCCATAAGTGTTTCCCTGTGTTTTAATTTAAGTGATCACGATTGTGCTGATTGCATCTTTCTTACCTGTGTAAAGAGTCAGCCTAATGAGATGACAGATTATGACTAACTGTCTGTTAATGGTGGATTTGATGGGAAAATCACCAACAGGTTTTCTGTTAACTGGCTATGAAAGTGTTGCTGATATTGTTTTCGCCTTGTGAGTCTTTCTGTATCTCTCCTTGTGTTTGGGAAATGTCCTTTGGCAGGACTACAACAGAGGGAGTTTTGAGCACTTTGGCAGGCATTTAAATGTCACCTTGGATTGTTATGAAAATGTGCAGGTGTGGTCCAATCCCCGGGTTGGCACCTGAAGAAGAGGGCACACCAGTGCCACATCCTTTTAACCTCGAATCTAAATCATCATTAGTGACCCTAACCCTGACTTTACTTGATGTCTGTCACTTAAAATGATGACTGACTACCATGAACTTAGGGTCAGGGTCATCATGACATTGGCTTAGATCTCACAGTTTTACATTTATTAATGGAATTGTAGCTTTTCATTGGAAGTATTGTCATCTAGGGTGAGAAGGTGTAATATTTACCTAACACAGTGTAGCGAGTAATGTTTCCACTCTGTGGTTGTGTCTGTCCACGTGTCCATTTCATTATGGCAAAAAGTGGCGCTGGAGAAAGAAAACCACTACAGCAGGAACAATCACAAAGGTGACTCTGACTGCTTTGGCAGGTATGTCTGTCTGTAGTGGAGAGATTTTACAACAATCCAAGTTCCATGCAATAAAACTGCAAGCCTGCTATTAACATAAAATGAAGATTAGCTTTGAAGAAGTGTGTGGTCCTAGAACTAAAAGCTGGTAATCCCACCACATGATGCTTTATCAGCTGCTAAAAATACCAAAATGATCTTGGTTACAGTCTGCTTAATCACCCGACTGCTGAGACTGTTTTGATACTTGATAAATTTAAGAAGTACTTTAGAAATCACCAGATTTACTGCACTTGTACCATTCCTATGCTCCAACGGGAGATTGAGAGACCAGCGTCAGAGTGTTAAAGAACAGCTTTAAATTCTCCTGTGCTGCTTGCATAAAAGAAAAATCAACGAATTCAACATGCGGAAACCAAGGCGCCAGCTGCGGGCCCAAGGCTGGTGCCGAACAACAACAACTCCCTGATAACGACTGTGTGATGACTATTCTTCCCATCCCATGCAACGCCACCTGGGTTGGCTAGCAGACTGTTTACCTAGCCTGATAGGGCGAAGGACACTCCTAGGACACTCCTATTCCTCTGAGGGGCAACCTGCATATGGCCAATAAAGCATTCATTCATTCTGTTAGATCAATATATCTCATCATTTAACTCTGAAATTGTTTATGGTGAATGATTCCTATGGAGTAGATGTGCCCACAGGCTGAACAATAGGAAATCATTAAATGCTTATTTTGGATATATTAATAATAATGTGTAAAATCTCTCTATTTTCATCTCTCTGTCTGTACATCACCTGTCTCAACAGTTTTTTATCTGCACCACTTCAGAGTTGGAGAGTGTTTTGCTGGAGACCATCTCGATGAGCGGATCTCATGTAATGGAGTGAAGTGACTGCTGCCTGCGCCACTCTGTGTGTATTTGGCGAGAGGGATACAGACAAACTTTCTCTCTGTTCATGAGAACACTCTCTAACAGTTATGTTCTCATGACTTACTCTAAGTTTAAATGTCTCAATAAAGCACCGTCTATCCATTGATTTTCTTCTGCTTATCCAGTTCAGGGCTGCAGGGTTGATGGAGCTTATCTCAGCTGCCACAGGGCGAGAGGCGGCGTACATCCTGGGCAGACAACCATTTACACTCACATTTACACCTTTGAGTAAAGCTGGAATACCTGGAGAGAACCCACACAGATGTGAGGAGAACATGCAAACTCCTTCAGTTTTTACTGATTTTTTAAAAAAATCTCTTTATTCTTTATTCTCTTCTTTAATTTAACAAATGTGTCACAATGTGACTTCAGTCACTCACTCGGGTGGTTTGGATCAGCACTCCTTGAGAAAACTGCAAGCCGCACGTTTTACACAGGCACAGTTACATACCAGCGAGCCACAGAAACCTGGCAATTCCCTGTGCACCGCACATCTGCCAGCTGTAGCTGTGACAAAATAACAAAGGTTATCCTCTATAGATGGGGTTCTGCATTACTTTAAATGAAATGACCATAAGTTCAACTCACTAAGCCACACGGTGTAGTTTTGCAAAATCAAACTCAATAATTATTGTTGTTGTTGTTTTTGGATGTACTGATGGGGTTGCATTCTAATAAGGGCAGAGCACAAGTCAGCTCTGGTATGTGGTACAACATGGGTGTGGTTGGAACACACACACGCACACACACACGACAAAACAGCCTCCTGGGTTCTTTTTAAGCTTCTTCCTTCTCCTCAGCGTCGAGCCGTAACAAAGTGCTCTGGGGATAAAGAAGGAGGGGAGAAATGAGTTGGGGCTGAGCACAAGTTGTCACCTCTTTGTCACCTCAGTGAGCCGCAGCCTGAACACCAGCTTCATGTCACTCAAAATCATTCAGGAGTACACTGCTCACAGCTTCACGCAAGTCACACTAGTTTTCACACATTACACTTTTTTCCCAGTCCTGAGACAAAATCTGTCACTCGCTGGAATCTCAAGGTCACTCACATGTGCGACAGACGCTGGCACATCACCATATCGGCAGCCACATCTGAAGACCAAAGAGCTTTGGCCCTCATTTATGTCCCAACGTGCACCATTCTTATGAAATACGGGCTATTTTTTTATTTCCCTTTCTTGGATTTTTGCCGATTGTCTGATCTAGAGCTGATATAACCGACCTGCGGTCGTTTAACGCCCCCTCGCGTCTGAGGTGCAGCACATCACTCCTCCAATCCCCTGCCATCTTCTTCTATTGTCTCCCCAAACCAGTAAGTAACGTTGCCTATTTATATGACGGTTATGAAAAAGATTGTATGACGCAAAACTGCCTGAGTGGGCTGTTCGGCGGACACTTCGGCACAAATCGACTAAAAAAACACAAGACACAAACTTGAGCCCTCTACTTGATCCCTTCACCGTGAATCATGTGGAATCAGCGGAAAACATGATGAGTGCGTAATCTTGACACGCTTTCTGCTCAGTGCAGAGGGCACAGGCTGCACAAAGGGGATCATTGTTGCCTGCAGATGCCCGTCAGTGGTGCAGTCGCTCTTTGAAGGCTCTCCAATCGCAGCGCATAGCGCGACGAAGGAGGGCGGGGTTTGTCTTCCGTCCCCCATTACTGCTCCAAGCCCCTCTCTGGCACAGCGTCCCATTGACTAGACTGTGACAAACCGAGCAGCGTGCTTCACTGCGTCTCTGAACTCAGCGCTCTCAAAAGTGGACTCGCGATGTCTGCGAGGACGCGCATTCTGGGCTCGAGGAGATAAATGACGCGCACCTGAAGAGGGTCGCGTTTTGGACAGGTATGAGACCTGTGGCACTCGCGGATGAGGAACCGGCAGATCTTGCGAAGATCTGAATGCAGCTCAGTATCACACTTCCATTCAACCACCGGGCCTGGCGCATGGAGGGATCCGGCTGCACTCATGGAATACAAAGCCCGTGCCCGTGAGCATGCCCGTCCGAGCCCACCGCTCTCCGGGAGCCTCTCCACAGCGTCATCCTCCTCCTGACACAGCCGCTCCACTCGGACACCCATCGGTCACTTCAAGTCCCGTCGCCATGAGGACGACTGCTCGGTGATTCGGTGCATCTGCGCGCCCGCACGGATCGGAGACCTCCCTCCCCTCTCTCTCTCTGTGTGTCTCTCTTTCTCTGTCTGTGTGTGTTTTGGGGTTTGTGCTTTTGTTGGCCGTACACCGGATTTATCTGTGCGGCGAGCTTCCTTTGTGTCAAAGGGCTTAACGCAGAGTGCGCGGAGGGCGACAGAGCGGGGGCTTCGCTTCGCCCGCTGTTGCGCACAGCTGCTCTCTTTGTGCCGGGTCGTAATGGCAGCGGGACGGCCGGAGGCGCAGGACCACACGCCTGAGAACGGCTTCACCCCGGTGGAGCGCCCGGCGCCCCGGCTGCTGCCGCACATCGACGGCTCCGTTCTGCCGTCTCTCGGGGGCTTTGGGAAACACCAGAAGCAGCTCGTGGTCCTGACCTGGATACCGGCGTTGTTCATCGGCTTTAGTCAGTTTTCGGATTACTTCCTCCTGGCGCAGCCCAATGGCACTTGCGTGCAGCCACTGGCAAACGAAAGTGACTGGACCGCGGCGTCCCCGCCGGTCAGCGTCACCAGCATCGCGCCCTCGTTGATGCCCACAGGCAACGGCACCGGGCACGAATACGGCGACGGCGTCGGAATGTTGTGCGCTTGTAAGGAGTGGAGGCTGGAGCTGCAGACGGGACTTAGTCAGAATGTGGTTACCAAGGTAACGAGTGAGCGCCATAAACCCATAGTGTTATTCAGGGGTGGGGGGGGGATTGCCGTCATCATCACTACTGCCAGCCTCAGACAGTTGATTGACACGTTACCCACTGACCCGCGTACTGTTTATTTATTTATTTATTTATTGTGCTTTGGAGTGAGCTGGTGCTGCCTGGTACATCAGTTCAAAGAGAATAATGAGACTCTTTACATCTTACACTTAAGCGCCTGAATTCCAGAGTGTATGAGTGGAGTGTGCAGAGAGAGAAAGAGAAAATAGGAGCCCGGAGAGCCTAACACATACACAAACTACAGGACAGAGCTGAAAAAGAGTTAATGACATGCAGAAGTTGTGTATAAACAGATGGCGAGTCAAAAGAGGCCAATGAAGGAGAAGTGCTCAGTGCATCATGGGAGGTTTTCCCACATACATTAAGACTAGTATTCCTACCCAGAGCTCTGCTGGTGCTAGTGTCAACTGGTTTATGGCAATAAACTAATACTGAAGCCATATCTTGTGTCACAATAGCTGAAAACTTTGGTTGACTCATTTATATCGCACAGCGCACAGATAATACATTAATGATCACATTAGCATACTATTCTACAGGTAGTGGGACGAGGCAGTATTCAAGAACAATAAACACAGAAGCATAATGAGACTCTGTTTGACATATTTGCCCCGGGGTCCTCAAGCAGGATAATTCTGACATGTGCTTATGTTCAAACCTTAGTTTATTTATTTTTTCTTGGAATCCAGAGACAGAATTCAGAAAAAAAAACCACCAAACTGAATCCTTGTGACAAAAAGAGGCTGAACGTTAATAAGCAACAATGCTGATCGTTGCTTCTGCATTTGTGCATTAATGACACCTGCTTTCTCAGATAAAAGCGGTGCTAAAAGCCCAGACTTAATAAACTCACAGTGGCTGTGTTGTCCAGCCATCATAGAGCATAACCTCTAACTGTCTCTTTCTACTCACTCTTCGTGGTGCAGTTGGATGCTCAGCAGGGAGATGTGTAAAATGTGTAAATCCACTGGGCTCTCTTGCAGATGCTGTCAAGGCTATGCACAAGTACGGTGCACACGTAATGCTTCTGCATGTGTCCTTGGCTAAACTTCAGATGCTGAGTGCTGCAGCGGTGTGTGCACTGACCCACTGGCTTAGAGGAATGAGTGGGAAACTATTGATTGTTGTTATAACAGACATACAGCTGCTTTCCCACATGCACTGTGTCTGCTGTCTCTCAGAAACACACATAAATATAGATGTGGGATGAACGCTTGAATATTTCAGAAGTGTTTGTGGCATGTTTGCAGATGCGTCCGACTTCATGAATTATCAACACAGTGAGTCAGAGAGTGAAAAGAGTTTGACAGGATTCTGATGAGAGAAGCCCACGTTTCTTTTTTGGCTTCTGTGCAGCGCTCATATTATAAGTGTCTCAGCTCCTCCTGATGTCTTATTCCCTTTTAACATGTTGGGAGTGCCTTTCTCTAAAAACAATATCTGACTTATGTTTCTCTCATTCTTTTTGTTTCTGTTCCAGTGGAACCTAGTGTGTGACTCGGCCTGGAAGGTTCACATTGCCAAGTTCTCTTTGCTTGTGGGCTCCATATTTGGATACCTAGTGATGGGTGTCATGGCTGACTGGTACGCTGCCTCCTTCTTTGTCTGTTTTGTTAGACTGTAAGGATAATTCCAGGTGTCACAACTAAGATCTGCATTTGGTGGTAATAGTATGGTAACAGTGTTCTCAGCACTGCTTGAACTGCTTGAATTAGAAAAACATGGTCAGGCAGGCTGAAAAAAAGATTCCCAAAGAAAAGCCAAACATATCTAGAAGAAGGGGAAAAAAAGTGTAAGTAACAATTAATCAAACTTGCCCATTCTTTTAAAACCTTGTTTCTTTCCCTTTAACACACTGCAGTATGTCTTTGTGCTGCATTATTGTTTCAATAAACTCAAAGAATATAGACTCATCGGTCACTCATTAGGCACCACTGTTTAACCGTTAGCTGAAATATCTAATCAACCAATCACATGGCAGGAACTCAGTGCATTTAGACATGAACTAGATGACCTGCTGAAGTTCAAATTGAGAAAGAAAGGTGATTTAAGTGACTTTGAATGTTGGCTATTAGTAGCAGATGGGTTTATCTTGTCAGAACTGCTCATCTGCTGGGCTTTTCCCACACAGCTTGTAGAGTTTAAAGAAAATGGTCAGTTACCTGGGTGCAAATATCTTCCTAATGTCAGAGGTCAGAGGTGAATGCCCAGAGTGCTTAGAGCTATTATTAGGCAACTGTAACTCAAATCACCACTCGTTCCAACCAAGGCATGCAGAGGAGCATCTCTGAACAACACGTTGAACCTCGAGGCAGATGGACTGTACGGGCAGAAGACCACGCTGAATACTGCTGCTGTCAGCAAAGGACAGGAAAATGAGGCTACAGTTTGCATGGATTTTCCAAAATTAAACAATAGAACATGGAAACATCTGTTTCTGCTGCTACATTCAAATCTTGTCAGAATTTCCCATAGGCAGCATGAAAGCAAAGATCCATCCTGCATGTAATGGCTCAGGTTGGTGGTGGTGTAAGGGTCCAACCTGGTACTAGCGAGGAGACAAAAAAAAGGCCAGTGAATGTATTATCGAAGGACGGACCAGTTGATTGGGTGAAGATCAGCATCAGCTGTTGACTGTCGTGTGACATCAATCTTTAGCTGGCTAGATATTTAAAAATGTCTAAAATTGTGTGAGGAGGATTTTAAAGCCATTCAAAAATCAATAACAACAAAATCAAACTAAAAATACAAACAGTGGAATTGGCATTAACCAGATTGTAAAAGTGGTTTATCCAGAGTTATCGAGAATAAGAAAAAAGAAATGTCTGACAGCTTCTCTAGGAGTGGTTGGAAGCTTAAAGAACAGTATCGCAGAGCCTTAATGGTTAAACATCGAACTATCTGCAAAGCTAAATGCTACAATATCTTTTGTAACTGAGCAAAATGCCACTGTCACCAAGTTAATTACGGTCACTTTTGCCGTCTGCAAGCCGCCCGAGTGGCATCGTGGGAAAATAAGCACCTGCATTGTGTTAGGGATCAGCAACTATGCACAACAATGTAAAGAAAACAATGTAAAGAAGCACGCGGGCCATGAGGCCTCAGTTGGGACCTGACCCAGTGACCTCCTAACCCTCCCCCGCCCCTCCAGACCAGGACGTGCTTAGAGTCTGAAGGAAACGATGAATGCAATGTTCTCTTTCTCCAGACTTTACATGAAAAGTTTCTTTCTCAGTTTGACTGGGTTTTTAAGCTCTTTGCTACGTCTTTATCTCCCTGTCTTTCTCTCTTGTTTCTAAGGTTTGGTCGACACCCAGTGTTGATCCTTTCGGTGCTTTTCATGCTGGTGTTTGGTCTGAGTGTTGCCTTCTCTGTAAATGTCACCATGTTCAGCACCTTGCGCTTCTTTGAGGGTTTCTGCTTGGCGGGCCTTGCTCTCTCCCTCTACGTGCTCAGTAAGTACAAGCCTTCACCTTCTCATGCCTGTTTGCTTGCTCTTTTTCTTCTCTCCTTTTTCTGTTCTGTTCTCTTTCCTGGTGTATCCTTTGCTGTGTTTGGCAATGGCAGTAATGCTATTATGAAAGCCTAGAATAATGTGCTAAAGCCGAAATGAATTTGATCATAACTCAGCAACAGTTAAATGTATCGACTGATATCTTGGGTGGAAGTTTAAATACTCCAGCATAACTGATCATTTCTAAACACTCCACCTTGACCTCTTTGGAAAACATCACACAGTCAAGGGAATCATATAACTCAACTTTGATGCTTAGAAAAACTAACTGCACTTAAACTCGGCTACTTAGCTCTCTGAGGTGTAAGTCATCATAGGTAGTAACACTAACCCTGGCCCTGAATCTCTATTAGGAGCTTCCATTAGTGGATCTGGTGAATCTGAAGTATGATATGCTTTTATTGTTAAAGTTAGCTGCTACAGCACACCATGATACTCTGTTGCTCAATGTTAAAGTGGAATATGTTTTACAGTAAGGTTGTTTTTTCACTCCAAACATATTCTCCTTGTGTCACGTTCTGCAGAAGAGTCAGAGGTTTTTAAAACCGACACCAGATACTTTCAATTTGACCCCTTTGCATTCTTCACCGCTTCGCTCACTCTTTCTCATTGCTCTGTTGGCCCCCTCTTTCTCAGGCCACAGTGAGATTAGTCATACGTTATGAAGATAAGGCTTTGGGGTGGGTTTTGTCCCTCTCTGCAGGGGTCCTGGATAAATCTCATCTGAACTGCTTTTGAAAACAAACAAGCAAAATAGATTCCCCTGAGCTGTCTGCCAAGAGCCTTGTGAGGAATCAGATTTAATCTGTGATGGATATGAAAATATTTGTTTTTATGGCTTTTAAATCCAAGACACTGGGAGTCGTGAGGGAGACATGGAAATGGGAAAACTGCACTCATTGGGATTCCCTATTGTGCTTCTTCTTATTTGCACGAATATACTGTTCCAATGGGGGATGATCATATTGTAAATATGACTAAAGTTTTAAATAGCGAGATCAGTCCCTATGCTATTAATCCCTGTAAAACAACAGCTCGGGCTTCAGGCTGCTCTAAAATGCTGTTTTCGGGTAGTTTTTTGTACTCTTGGCTCTGCTGTCAGCACAGAAGCCCCTCACGATCAGGAAACAAAGTCTTAAAGGGAGGGGAAGGGAGCTAAAAGATGAAATGTGTGGCTGCATGAAGGCCCAGTATAAGATGAATTAGGGTTGTTTTGAACTATGAATCATGAGTGAATCAACAAGTCCAAGAATAAAAATGTGTAAATGGAAATGAACATAATAGGTTTCGCTTTGATATTACTGATAACCACTTGGAGTTTGGGTCGTTACAAAGAAGATGATATAATAGAAAATGTACGAAAGGCCACAGAATATGATCTCCTCACTCCTTCAGTACTGTACTCGACTGTTAGTATGAGGTGTTTGTGGTGATGTGCTGTGCACTGTGGCCAAATCTCCAATGTGGTCTTGTTTGTCCAAAGGACGTTGTTTCACAAGTTTTGTGGTTTGTTCATCTGCAGCTTTACAAACCTAAGCTATGCTGCCAAGATCTTGTTCCAGAGAAGAGGAAACATCTGTGTGGTCACAGAAAATAGGCAGGTGTACAGACCTTCACACGAACCCCTGCACTAACAGTCTGATGACTAAATGTACGTCACTGGGACCCAAGCAGACCCTAGTGGACTCGCAGCCATGGAAAGTATGATCCCCGCTTTAATACTTGTATTTCCTATGGAAGCAGTAAGGATGTGCTTAGCTTTTTCTCGGGGCGTCGTGTTCGTGGGCTGTCAAATTTTTTAAAAATGTCATTAAAAAAAAAGACGTTGTTTCCCACCTTGTTCCTAAAAAGTCAGAAGCCTGTTTTTGTTTCATTATCATTTTTGCACTTTTTTCTCACATACTTAACATTGTGAATGTCACACAGCGTACATTTGATCCTCTGTTTCTATACTTGGCTAATGAATTGCTTCACCCCTTTCGCTGCTGTTTTCACAGTCTGCTCACTAAAGAAAAATGTCTGTAGCGTGGGGCAGTTTTTCTGTGTTTCACTTGTTTGTGTTTTCCAAGCTAACAATGATGGGATAAGTAACTGTGTGTGTGGGATTATTTTTTTTGTGTGTGTGAGACAACAGATTGTCTGTATGCACTTTGAAGTGCAACAAAAAAGGTGTTTGTGTGAGGTGTGGATGCATGCAGTAGGAGGAACAGTCGGCTCCCCGCCACAGATTGGTGCTCTTTGAAGTGAACTCAGACTATGACAGTGAAAATAGATGCTGGCATCCCATTAACAGTAAAGACTACATACTGTACTTACACCTGACAACAGAACAGTGGAACACAGTTTGCAGTTGTCTTCACTGCAAGCTAAAAACACACACATGCAGGTGGAACTGTTAATAGAAAAATTCTTCATACTCTACTGGTATCACTATCTGTTGTTTGCCAAGAGAGGTAGAGTAGGACAGAAATAGTGAAGCCAGTCAACGACATATTGTTTTGTTCGTTTGCCTGTAATCGCTACCTTGGATTTAATTTTAAGTGGTCGTTTCCTTTTGTTTCATCATCGAAGCACCTGGTATTCCCCAGGCAGCTTAATGATGCCGTGACTGTGCTATCTTCTCTGAGATCTAGGAAAGACGTCCTGCAGGGCAAGAGAAACACAGCAAGCCAGGCGATCGGACAAGCTGGGAATCTTTCTAAGTTTGCATCTTATCTTATGTGGAAAGCAGTCAAAGCAAACCGATTATCCAAACTGTCTCCACACAGCTTTCAGGCTGAGCTCCTGCTTTTTTAACAACTTTTATTGCGTAGGATGCTTTAGAAAATGGTTTAGTCTCAGTCAACTGCTGACAATTAGAGGCTCAATAAACACGTCCATTTTCCAAGTTTACAAATCATTTCGTTTTGTTTGAACTTTTCAAAAGGCTAGTTTTAACTCGCTCACTTAAACAGTCATCAGTTATGGCTGCAGACGGAAACTATAACAGCAATTTCTGTGGAGTACCCTGATACTCCCACAGTCCAAAGATATGCATGTTATTCTAACTGGTGATTCTACACTGCCCTTAGCTGTGAATGTGAGTGTGAGTAATTGTGCCTATGTTCACTGCTCACTGATTGGCTGGGGGCAGGTGAAACTAAATTAAGGTCATGTGATTGAACTAACCAGTCAAGAACGCTCCTTTTCTATCATAACCCCCCTATGGCTGGCTATTCTGTAATGTTCAGTATTATTATCCAGCTGCACTGCGCCATAACAGGGGAACCGTGTGCATAAAGGGGCCAGATGTTTACAGCCATCACTGATGTAAACATTCTCAAATTAAAGCTCAGAGACAATATTTTAATCCCAAAGTCATGTTACATTTCAAACCCAATGAGCTGTAGTAGGGAAGCAAAATAATAAAGAGTGTCTCAGTGTTCTGAACGTGCTGTTAAAAACAGATGCTGAGGAACAACAGAGGCACATAATTGCAGTGTCTGATGGACTGCTGAGTTGGAAATAGCATGCAGCAGGAAGAAGAAATGCAGAAATAAGCATGTAGCACGCGTGCTCTGTATTATAGATGATTTTGTCCATGCTGTGGATGCACTGCTATGTCTGCATTATCGTGTCTAAAAACACTCTTCTCTGCCTGCCTCATCCTCCACCTCCTTTCACCCTCTGCTGCTGTGAATGCAGCGCTGACTTCCAATTTCTAAATCCAGCAGCTCTCCAGCCTTTTCCATTTCCCCCCTCTTTGCTTACCTCAACTTCCCCATTCACACCATCCTCTTCCTCCTCCCTCTCTCCCTCTCTCCCTCTCTCCCTCACCCTTTCACCCCATCATCCTTATTACTACCAGCGCTCACACAATCGCGCGCTCATTTTCTGGAGGCTCATTTAAAATCTCTCATCTTTTAGTTATCTCTCTGTAGCACACAGCACATAATAAAATCCACTGAGCTGCCATGAAGCTTGCCTAATATAAATGTGTTCACGTGCACGTTGTAGTGTGTTGTAGTGCATTTTTGGTTGTTTCACAATTTCTGCACGGGCTTATTAGTTTGTAATATGGCACCTTCCTCTGAGTTGTCCTCTGGGAACTGCAGGGGATAGCGTTTCCTTTTCCTCGTGTTTTTTTCCTTCTTATTCTGTCCGTTTCAGAAGAGAACGCTGAGCCTCGTCATGAAAACATGGCTGACCATTATGCACGCTCTGGACAAAGTATTTAAAATAGACCTCTGTTCCTCTGTTGTTTTTAAACTTTTGAGTTGTGGGCCATGGATTTTATTCAGGAGATGGTTATATTTACATTAGCTGCTATACTTCCAATGAGAAACAGTCTTTTTAAAACCAACAAAATCTAATGAAGCATGTCAACTCACTGCCAGAGAGGCATTCAGTCAGACACCAGGCGCTTTGTTACCTTTGCGTTTTGCACTTTGCTTTTCCTTTTTTCTTATGACTTTTTTTCACTCGCTGCTTAGGTTTACACGCTGAGAACAACACTGACGCCATAACTTGATGTGTCCACTTTTGTGTAACGAGCTACACTAACACCCTGGCATTAACTGACCTGCTGGGAATAAGAGCCTGCAAACCATTTATGCAGTTACTGATTTGTAAGCCACCCAAAACTGAGAAACTGGGTGTTTGAATCAAAGACCTGGTGGACTTGGTTCCAACTCATGCTTACATACAATAAGTCTCTAATAGTTATAATAACCAGCCTACTGGAGTGGGATCCTTCCTCCAGTCTTGCGTAACATCATGATGTATTTCCATTTGAAATTTGGATTTTCTGGTTAGCAGGTTAACCCACCAAGCATCCAACATCCACAGATGTTACATTTTGGACTTACAATTCAGGCATTATTTTCTTTTTGCTCAAACATTGAAAACAATCCTGGAGACATAGTCTTCTTGAAAAAGTGTACAAAAATATGCTTTTTTACAGCAGTAATTATTGACAAAATTCACTGGTTCATAGACCCCATTTGGACATTCCATGTAGTTCTCATATAGCCCTGAATATATCCAAATATAGAGCACCTTCAGTGCACGTAGGGGGATGTTATATTTTTGTCAAATACAAAACGCACGGTGCCTCATGGTGTCTTGTACTTACATGTACTTTTTTGATATTTCGTATAGCCCAATGGTACTTCAGTACAGTACTGAAAAAAGTATTTTCACCTTGTTTTCAGGCTACATTTTCTTGTGTGGGTTTTAGCTCAGTATCAAAGTGCAAATTCTAGCCACAGCTGGCAGGTTTTTTTCAACAAAAGCTTGGCACACTCTGTGTGAACACACTGCACCATTTAACAGCTAAAGAGCCACATAGTTCCCCAAGGACTCTTTGGACACAGACACAGTTTTAAAATGTATCTACTGGATGTGTAAATAAGCAAATGTTCGCTAACAAGCTTACGAGAGTTTTATTTAGTTTAGTTTTATTTCTCATCATTGATTCGCTCTTCGTGTTCTTCCTTTTAACACCTGCTTTATTTCCTGATTAAGTTTGCCCGATGACTCCATTTCACCTTTAATAGATGTAAGTTCTGATCAAACAGCCGTTGTATATCTTGTTTCACATACTGTTCCTTCCTGCATTGCAATTAAGCTTGGAGAAATACATTTATGTTCAGTAGTACCAATGATGACTGATAGTCAGCTCTATTTATAACTTGTTTACCCTCCCCAAAGTGTCCGAATGTCTATTCCACATTCAAGTAAAAATAAGGACTCCAGACTTGATTCAGACTCGACACGAAAGAGTTTCTCTTGTACTGACGAACCTTCGACTTGACTTGAATGTTCTGGTTTGCAGCATGCTGCGGCAGAAAAGTGGATTTTATGCTGCAGGAGTAATTTGAAAAGTTTATACAGACACATTTGGTAAGTTTCTTTTTCTCCGTAAACTGGGTCAACATGTGAATCTAACATATGAATCCCAGCAGATTCGCTGGAGCAACTGTAGAAAGCTGCAGAATTTTTAGTACCACTACTGAATACTAGAGGGGGATTGGTATTCGCTTCTCAAAAGATTTTCAGTGAATGTAATTTGCATGGGCTCAGAAGAATTAGGCTGCAGTTGCGTTAGAGTAGTGGAACAAGGTTAATGCCTTTGCCTTTTCCTTTCTGTCTCTGCCCCTTGATTTCCTTGTAGGAAATGACAAAGACAAGCACTATGCAGGTGTGTGCAGTTTTGAGCTCATGGTGAGGACTTCTGCTGACTCAGATGCTGTGCCCTTGTCATGCTGTCTATGAAGTCACCCCCTTAGGCTGAAACAGATTTGTGCCATGACTGATTAATATTGTTTAGTCTATAAAATGCCACAAAAATGCCTAGCGGGGTTTCAGGAGCCCCATATGGTGTCTACATAGTGCTTGTTTGGTCTGTCCAAATTCCAATTGGTATTTTATTTTAAGTTAAATCCTCACATGCTAACAGCATGACTGTTTTCTGATTTCTTTTTATTGTTGTAGGGTCTTTACCTTACAGTATAAAGGGCCTTGAGGCAACTGCTATGATTTGGTGCCATATAAATAAAACTGAATTGAACTGAACTGAATTGAATTGAAATTCAGGTGGAAGATTGATGGTATGAGCCTCAGCTCCACCAGTCTCGTGTTGAAGTGTCCTTGCACAAGATACTGAACCCTACATTTCCCCCAAAACATTCATTATTGTGAGAGAGGCTGTATGTATTAGTTAAAAAGAAATAGAAAGTGCTGAATGAATGTGTGTGTGAATAGGTGAACAGTGTTATAAAAGTACCAGTCCATTTACAAGAAAAACAGCATATAAAGCAGAGTCACAAATCTTCACACTGGAGAGTAAAAGCTACTTTCAGCTGCTTCTATTCACAAAGGGTTAAAACAGTGGGTAGCTCTGCATGTTTGACTCGGCAAATTCCTTACTGCAGATGTCCTTCCTGACGCAGCCCAAAGGGATTTGTGCTTCCTCCCAGGATCGAACTAGGGCTCGTGATGATAGAGACACCAGCAACCATAGTCAGTTGTCTTGTAGGGGCCAGAGCAGGCGACGTTGAGGGAAATTTAAAACTGCTGGCTAAGGGTAAACGTAAATTCAATAAATTATAACATTATATTTCACATCGGTAGTAATGACACCGGGTTACGTCAGTTGGAGGTCACTAAAACCAATATTGAATTGTTTGTTACTTTGCCAAAACAATGTTGGACTCTGTAGTTTACTGTAGTTGGTCCCCTCCCTGATTGGACAGGAGTGACATGTTTAGCTGTATGTTCTCCTTTAATTGCTGGCTGTCTGAGTGGTGTCCAAAAAAATGATGTGGGCTTTATAAATAATTGGGATGCTTTCTGGAGGAAACCTGGTCAGTTTAGGAGAGACGGCATCCATCCCACTTTGGATGGAGCAGTTCTCATTTCTAGAAATTTGGCCAAATTTATTAAAACACCCAAAACGTGACTATCCAGAGTTGGGACCAGGAAGCAGAATTGCAGTCTTACACGCCTTTCCTCTTGCTTCTCCCCTCCTGTTACCCCCCCAAACCCCATCCCCACAGAGTCCCCACTGTGTCAGCTCCCAAACAGACAAAAAATAAACTAAAAACTAAGTGTGAATTTATAATTGATCAACAAATCAATTTACTCTGCCTGTTAGAAACCTGGTTGCAACAGGATGATTATGTTAGTTTAAATTAATCAACAGGCCGAGCGGGTTGGGGGGTTTGTCCAACCTTCTTTTTATCTAACAAATTCTTGAAGTAGTTCTAAAACAGCTAATTAATCATCTGCAGAGGAATAGACTATTTGAAGAGTTTCAGTCAGGTTTCAGAGCTCATCACAGCAAAGAAACAGCTTTAGTCCATCCATCCATTTGCTTCCGCTTATCCTTTTCAGGGTCACGGGGGGCGCTGGAGCCTATCTCAGCTGTCGTAGGGTGAGAGGCGGGGTACACCCTGGACAGGTTGCCAGTCTGTTGCAGGGCCAACACACAGAGACAGACAACCATTCGCACTCACTTTCACTCGCACATTCACACCTAGTGGCAATTTGGATTATCCAATTAACCTATCCCCACAAGTTGCATGTCTTTGGACAGTGGGAGGAAGCCGGAGTACCCGGAGTGAACCCATGCAAACACGGGGAGAACATGCAAACTCCACACAGAAAGACCCCGGCCTGATGGTGGAATTGAACTCAGGACCTTCTTGCTGTGCACCGTGCTGCCAGAAACAGCTTTAGTGAAAGTTACAAATGATCTTCTTATGGCCTCTGACAGTGGACTCATCTCTGTGGTTGTTCTGCTAGACCTTAGTGCAGCGTTCGATACTGTTGACCATAATATTCTATTAGAGCGATTAGAGCATGCTGTAGACATTAAAGGTACTGCATCACAGTGGGTTAAATCATATCTATCTAATAGACTCCAATTTGTTAATGTAAACTGAGGGTCCTCTTCACACACCAAAGTTAATTATGGAGTTCCACAGGGTTCAGTGCTAAGACCAATTCTGTTTACATTATACATGCTTCCCTTAGGCAGTATCATCAGAAGGCATAGCATACATTTTCACTGCATGGTCGTCTCATGTCAATTTGTAATGTTTGTTGCGATTCTTAGTGTTCAATTACAACCTAACAAATCCCATCTCTCTTGGTTCTATTTCATGCTTAGCACTAATTAGCATCTTAGCTTGCAGTATTGTGAGCAAGCTAGCATACTGACAGTGGCATTTAACTTATAGCAACTCTGTAAGTTAAACAATTAAGAACAGTTAATGAAAGCTTGTTATAATCGTTTTGGGTGTTGTTGGTTTTTTTTTTGTTTTTTTTGCTCCAGTATAGCTTATTGTTTCAGGAACACGACACTCCCTTTTTCCAAAATTTCAACAATATCTTTTCCCATCACCAGCTGAGCTATAAATCTTCGTCATAATCGCAAACACAGATTGTGGTTCTCACTCTGAGCTCATGCTGTTAGGAAGCTAATTGTCTCTCCATGCTGTTCTCATGCCGGAGGCAAGGTTAGCCAGGGAGCAGCAGACAACATAAAAGTGTGTGTATGTGTGTGTGTGGTAGTTCTGTCAACCATTCATCATTGAAAATTAGTTTGACCATTCTATCAGCTTCTTTTTATTCAGACCCTTTTTCTTTCTGTATAACTGTTCACTTTTAGATGCAAAGTATGAGAAGCTGTGGGGGGATAAAAAAAAAAATCTGTGGTGGTGCTGGGGGTGGAGGTGCTTTTATGGAGGGTGTGAGAGCTACTTCAACCACACTGATGAGCTAGAGGGAATGGGGTGGGGGGGTTGCACACAGGAGGGAGGGTGGCAGTGGGCAGTGAGATAATCAGCACAAGGAGAGCCATTCACCCACTCAGCTGGAACAAAAGGTCCTTGCCAGCATGCCTGTTTGTGTGTGCGTATTGATATCCCAGTAGAGTCAGCAGGATCAGGCACCTCCCCAGAGAGTTGGGTAGGTTGGTTTTTCCTTTTTTTTTTGTGAGGTTACTTTAGGGATACATTGCCTTTGCCAAAGTACAGTTGATTTTCTCTTTTTGATTGTGATTCAGTCTTATTGACAGAGGTAATATTGAGTGACTGCAGCTCAAACTGACTACATGTGCATACTAGCTGAGTAAAAATGCAATGATAATTTTATGTTTCCAGATGATAAAGTTTGGTGTTTAGTGTTGTCTGTAAGTAAAGCAAATTAAGGTTTAACAAACAAAACTTTTTAACCTTACAAAAGCGAATTTTTGTATTTCGACACACCTGTAGAATACAAAATGCGAAGGGTTTGATTTGACAGAAGAGGATGCAAAGAACAAGATAAGATGGAGTCAGATGATCTGTTTGTTTGTGCTTAGCTAAAGACAAAATTTATATTATAGTAGGTAGCATGTCTAGAACAGTGGCATACCCCTAGAATCATGTCTAGGTGTATGCTTCTCGCTTCAGGTACAAGAGATCCTGGGTTCAAATCCTGGACGAGCCTCCATTTGTGTTGCGTCCCCCCTGACCAATTAACTTTGAATTGGCCAATAGGTGGAGGCTTGACACCTGCAAGATAGGAGCAACAGAAAAACAGAGCAATGTACTCTGGCATGTAACAACTCTTTACCATGTTCTCAGATCACTCCGATGTAAATTAATGAAGAAATCAGTCCAGTTTTTACTGCAATCTTGCCAAATAATTTCACATGGATGGTCCTTTTATAGCCAAGCATTCTGCATGATTGCTTAAAGCCAGTTTTTTTAAACATGATTTTTTTTTAAAGAAATCTAGTAATTAGGTGTATCATGAAAAATGTATATTGTAAATAAAAATCACAATGAAATTAAAGTGAAAATGTGGTAAAAACACACTGGACCTGAACTGTAATACCATCACTGTCGTTCCAATTGTGAATTATCGCACTGCGTCCTCCCGTCCTTGGGAAGTCTGGACTCCCGAATGAACTTCCCAGGTACAAACTAGCATGTAAACAAGTAAAAACTTGCATACTTGGATATTAAGAAACAGTCAAGGAGAAGAAGAAGCTAATACATATTAGACACATTTAGCACTGATGGCTTGACATGGGTTAAGGCAAATGCTTAAAGCTGAAGTTGCATTCACTGTTGTTTTGGGTAATGAGTTATCGTACAGTATACATATCCTGCTGAAACAAAGCTTGTTTATTTAAAGTCAGCGACTTGTATTTTTAGCTGCATCATCCTTGTCATTTGGTCTTGTTTCCTATGAAGTGCACAGAGCTTAACTGAAGCTTAATAATGGCCACCTGTTGCTGCCTTGTTGAGTTTTCTGGGATAAACAATGCTAAATTGCTCAGCAGGGTGGATATAAAAAGCAGAGTTGGGTGATTTTCTCAGTCTGTTTGTCACCATTAGCGACCTCTTTCACATTAGACTCAGTCGTTCGATCTGCTGTTGAGTAAATTATTGATTTGTGCAGTTTTAATTGTACAGACTGACCGAGATCTGGGAACAGCGTGTGGTTACTAAACACACAGGACAAGAAACCGATATGAAAATAAAGCCGATCAGCAGAAGTGTAACTAAGCATCCATCACATTCACATCCTGGGTCAACGCTGGCTCGTGGTTTGACTTCTCAGTTTCCTTTTTGTGATTTGAGACAAAGTTATTATTATTATTATGTTACATTGGAAACATTTGGATTTGATAATTTACATTTAATGCTATATTTTTAGACCACTACGTTAAAAAATAGTGAAAAGCTGTATACTGCTCCCATCACTGGGCCAGAGACAGGCTCACACTGTCTTTTTGGCTAGAAAAAGTAGAAGCAGACGGCCAGGTTAAGGATTATGGGTCAGTGCAGTTTCCTTCATCTGTCTTGGTCCTTTTGTGGGAAGATTTTTGACTCAGGTCTAAGGAAGAAAAACAGTTCAAGGGAATTTCAGTAATACCTTTAACCTCTAGCTGAATCATTTTCCTTTCATTCTTTTATCTGAAAATCTTAGTCATCTTTCCATCCCGCCTCCTTCTTCCTCATTGTGTTTTTCTCTGTATTTCCTCTCTCTCTCTCTCTCTCTCTCTCTCTCTCTCTCTCTCACTCTCTCTCTCTCTCTCTCTCTCTCACACCAGTCTTTATTATCATTCCTCTGGTGATTCCACTGATGAATGGAGGGACTTTTGAAGGGTTAGGTAATTTGTATTCAGTCCCTACTCTACTTTCTTTACTCTGTCAACCCCCCAGCCCAGCTTTCTCTCTCTGCCTCACAATAACAAGTGACAGTACAGGTTAGTGAGTATAGTGAGTATCCCCCCCTTCCTCTCTTCTCATCCACCAACAATGGTCACCTTCAAAAGGCCCTTGCCATATGGGCCAGGCCATCTGGACTGTTCCATGTTACAGGCAGTAGGGGAAAGGATAGGAGCCCAGTCACGTGGGAAGGACTTAAAAGACGGTTCCAGCGAAAAGCTCACCGAGCAGCTGAACTCACTCACACGCTTCCACATGCAGTCCATCCTAACTTAATGAAGAGGCCTGGTGTTAAACTAGTGCGCTCTCAGGGGAAGGATCAGCAATAAGTGTTCAATAATTCATGACAGGAAATTCAGTGCCTACCTCACCATTAAACAAACACATGCTCTTTCAGGCCATTAAGACAGCTGCAAGTTTATAATGGTAATCACATCCAAACACATGGAGCGCATACATAATTTACTCGCCTCTCGTGGTGCACTGACACCACAGGAAGCCATGTTTTCTGTAAAATGAAGTCTTTTTGTTCTCGTGCTTGTCTTTTTATTTTAGGGATTGAGCTGTGTTTGCCAGGTTGGCGTTTCTCCATGACTATGGTGGCCAGTTTTCTTATGGTGGGCGGGCAGCTATTGATGCCAGGGGTGGCCGCTCTGTGTCGCCATTGGCCAAACCGGGATGACTGGCAGGTCCTGCAGATCGTCATAATCAGTCCTTTCGTTCTGATGCTGCCGTACGTCTGGTGAGTCGCGCCCTCTGAAGAAAAGCTCTGAGCCAGGCGATGGCTTGTACAGTACACACGGCACCACACAAGCTCGCTCTGATTTTACAAACAATGGTCTCTTTCTCCTCTTGTTTTCTTCTGCCCCTCACTTGTTTCTTTCTTGCGTTTACAAATCTTCTGCTCATCCTTTGTCTGCTTCTCCTCGCCATTCCCCTCTTTCACTCCCTCTACAGGATTTTTCCTGAATCCCTGCGCTGGTTGCTGGCCACCCAGCATTACCGGCGGTCCAAAGCCATGATGCTGCGGATCGCCAGGAAGAACCAAGTTGACATGACAACTGAGCCAAGCGGAGTTCTTACAGGTGAGGATGAATTCAAGAGGGAGCGAGAAGATGAAAGATCCCACAACCACTGGGCCACGAATTCTATTCTTTCTGTTGGTTTCCTTCATTTCTCTTTCTTTGCAATATATTTAAAATTGTCTACAGCATGTTACATTACAGCTGCTGCTCGGTGTGATGAAATGAGCAAGCAACGAATACAAAGACACTGACATGCATATAAAACTGCTCAGACCATTGATATGATGAAATGCAAACGCAATAAGGTGAAGATCCATAGTCCTTTAGGTTGTTAATGGTTTTTTATATATAGTATACACAAAGTCTGACTTCCAAATAGTGCTGAGAGCATGTGCACTGTCAATTAACAACAACATTATTATCCTGTAAATCTCAGTTGAGTACAAAGCACCTGGGGTCTCATTTAAAAAGAATGTGTAGGATCCATACTATACCTGAGCAGAGAAGCTGAGATGGTGTGGACAAAAAATAACAATAATAATTATAGAGCATGCCTATGCTCACCAGCTCAGAAGCTTCCCTTTATAAATCACAGTCAGTGTAGAAATGTGTGCACTTCAGTCAGTCTTCTACTCTGCCCTCAAAAAGCTGTTTTGCTGTGGTGAACTTGGCCCACTTTATAATAACTTGTGATGATATTTAGTGTAATGGATGATGAAAAATATGATGTTGAGTTGGAGAAATATTTGATTCTGCTCATCTCAGTGCTGCCATGGCTCACTGGCATTTCAATATTTATGATAAAGTAGATCCATAAGTCCTACATTATAGGAAATCATACTTAACGTATGAGGAAGTATTATGTATTGGTTTTTACATCATGCCTTTAATTTAGCACCTCACAATGTGCATTGCTAATTTCTGTCTGTCTCCAAAATGTTCATAAGCGTGGGTCGGACTCTCTGTACCAGTGTGCACATTCTCCCGTCAAGATTGCCTTTGAAAACTCCCAACTTGTGCGTGGGAAGTTGCACAGGCCTTTTTCAGACTTCATTTTCGGCATGTGCCGTGTTTATAAATGAGATCCCTGGCTATTAATTGTCTTGCGACAGATTTAACATGTCTCACCTTTATCTGCCACGACACTTCTTGTTCCCCCGAGTTGGTGTTTGATTCATTGTCGCTGCTTCTCCCAGTAGCCAAGCAGTCAGAGGGATGATGAGAGTGGGCACAGGGATGTCCTACATCTATCTAAAGCCCCCTCAAAGCTCTTTAGCTTCTCCGTGCTAGAGATCCCTTATGGCCGGGTGCTCATTACCACCTGAAAAGGAAAGGTCTCAAGGTGTGCGTTTCATGTTTCCTACCAGAGCTGGAGCAGGAGCTGCACAAGAAACCCCAGAGGAGCTGCATTGTCAAGATGATGAGCACCAGGAACCTGTGGAAAAACATTGTGGTGCTGTGTGTCAACTCGTAAGTGTGTTGCGTTTGTCGTCCCGGCTTGTACAGTTCCTTTGCTAATAACAGCCAACATCCGTTGTGTTGAGAGCATGAATTACACATGAGCTGGTCTCCAGAGAATGAAGACATACTCAAACCTCACGTGCCCTGTGGCGGACGCATGTTTTAGGTGGCACCTCATTGGCCACTCTCTTATTCTGTGGTTTTGTCTTGATGTACAGTCTGACAGGTTATGGAATTCACCACTGCTTCGCTCGCAGTATGATGGACCCCGAGGCTCAGCCCACGGCTTTGTGCCATGCTGACTATTACACCATGGCTGGCATCGCCGTGGCAACCTGTCTAGCACTATGCCCTGCGGTCGGGCTGATGGGTCGGCGTGGAGGGCTGCTCACATTCATGATCATAACAGCCCTGGCATCACTGCTGCAGCTGGGTTTGCTTAACTGTGAGTAATAAAAAAATGCACAAGTAGACCATTCAAATCAACTTTATTTATATAGCTCCAAACCACAATCACCTTTGTTACACAATCACATTTTGTTACATAGACGCACTGTAATGCATCTACGGCCATGTTTTTTGGGGGAGACCACTACCATCACGACAGAAGGGTTTTATCACAGGATAAAAGTGATTACTCAGAATTTTTCTATAGCTACTAAAGTTACTGTAAAGTTTGACTCAAACAAAACTTTGGTGTAAAGGTCTAAAATACTAACAGCTTTGTACAGACACCATGACTGTAATGTTATACTATCCTGTTGCCTTCAAAGTAAAACTATATTTCAAATAAGTAGCAAACTATTAGCTAGGCATGCTAACTTTAGCCTCTCTTCTCAAAACTAATAGAAACATTGTTAATCCAGTCTTTACACTTTTCACCTCTTGTTTTTACTGGTGAAAATACTATGAATATATCCTTGAAACTCTTTGGATGTCCTCTTTGGATCGGCTTTAATCCTGAAATTAGTTGTGCCCTTCTCCTGTTGGTTATTTGACAGTTTGACGACTTTGAAGCTTGTCAGACATGCTGTGTGTGCAGTTAGGTTGAGAACTGTAACTGAAAAGGTTTAGCCATACTAGCCAGACTTTTGCTGAAATTCTCAAACACGTCGGTTTCCTTCCCTTAGTCATTAAAACAGTACCAACTGCAGCTCAACCTTGATTCTAATAGGAGCTTCCCCTCATTCTTCCTCTTTGACCTACATCTGCAGCATGTAGTCATTATTTCAGGCTTTGGCGGTAAACTGTTCTCCTGAAGGCTTTTATTCTGCTTGTTTTGAGTCAGTGCTATGCTGCTCTTCGTGCTTACTAATGACATCTCTCTTTCCTCCAATGCTCACTAATGGAATCCAGTGATTGGGAAGTACAGCCTTCGCCATGACACAGGTACATTTGCAGTTACGAGATTTATCATCTAAAACAATTAAAATGATAAACCTTTCCCCTGGTTTGAGGATAACTTAGTGATACACAGTAAACAATGTAATTTATGTCCCTGGAATCATGTTACATTTGTTGTTGCTGATTTTTATTGCTTATTTTCTCTCTTTTGAACAGTTTTGCGAGACACTCTTAACAGGAAATTCTCTGTGGCCTTCTCCATAATTGGGATGTTCTCTTCTCATGCTGTCAGCACACTCAGCATTTTCTTTTGTGCTGAAATCACTCCTACTGTCATCAGGTGAGCCTGCATAGTCATAAACACAACACACATCTTATGAAAGCAAACAGTCTTATTATCCATCCATCCATCCATCTTCATCCGCTTTATCCGGGGCCGGGTCGCGGGGGCAGCAGCCTAAGCAAAGAGGCCCAGACCGCCCTCTCCCCAGCCACCTCCTCCAGCTCATCCGGGGGAACACCAAGGCGTTCCCAGGCCAGCCGAGAGATATAATCTCTCCAGCGTGTCCTGGGTCTGCCCCGGGGCCTCCTCCCGGTGGGACATGCCTGGAACACCTCACCCAGGAGGCGCCCAGGGGGCATCCTTACCAGATGCCCAAACCACCTCAGCTGGCTCCTTTCGATGTGGAGAAGCAGCGGCTCTACTCTGAGCCCCTCCCGGATGGCCGAACTTCTCACCCTATCTCTAAGGGAGATGCCAGCCACCCTTCGGAGGAAGCTCATTTCCGCCGCTTGTATCCGCGATCTCGTCCTTTCGGTCACTACCCACAGCTCGTGGCCATAGGTGAGGGTAGGGACGTAGATCGACCGGTAAATTGAGAGCTTCGCTTTTACACTCAGCTCCCTCTTCACCACGACGGACCGGTGCAGCGTCTGCATTACTGCAGCTGCAGCCCCAATCCATCTGTCGATCTCCGGCTCCCTTCTCCCATCACTCGCGAACAAGACCCCGAGATACTTGAACTCCTCCACTTGGGGCAGGACCTCATCCCCGACCCGGAGTGGGCACTCCACCCTTTTCCGGCTGAGAACCATGGCCTCAGATTTGGAGGTGCTGATCCTCATTCCCGCTGCTTCACACTCGGCTGCGAACCGCTCCAGTGCGAGCTGGAGGCCCTCACCCGATGAAGCCAACAGAACCACATCATCCGCAAAAATCAGAGATGAGATCCTGAGGCCACCAAAGCGAAAGCCCTCCGCCACTTGGCTGCGCCTAGAAATCCTGTCCATAAAAATTATGAACAGAACCGGTGACAAAGGGCAGCCCTGGCGGAGCCCATCACCCACCGGGAACGAGTCCGACTTATTGCCGGCAATGCGAACCAAGCTCTTGCAACGGTTGTATAGGGATCGAATGGCCCGTAGCAATGGGCCAGACACCCCATACTCCCGCAACACCTCCCACAGGACACCCCGAGGGACACGGTCGAATGCCTTCTCCAAGTCCACAAAACACATGTAGACTGGTTGGGCAAACTCCCATGCACCCTCAAGTATCCTCGAGAGGATGAAGAGCTGGTCCAGTGTTCCGCGACCAGGACGAAAACCGCATTGTTCCTCCTGCATCAGAGGTTCGACTAGCGGACGAACTCTCCTTTCCAGCACCCTGGCATAGACTTTCCCGGGGAGGCTGAGGAGTGTGATCCCCCTGTACTTGGAACACACCCTCCGGTCCCCCTTCTTAAAGATGGGGACCACCACCCCGGTCTGCCAATCCACGGGTACTGCCCCTGATCTCCACGCAACATTGCAGAGGCGTGTCAGCCAGGACAGCCCTACAACGTCCAGAGCCTTCAGGAACTCGGGGCGGACCTCATCAACACCAGGGGCTCTGCCACCAAGGAGTTGTTTAACTGCCTCAGTGACCTCGCCCCCAGAAATTGGCGGGTCATTCCCCTCATCCCCAGACTCTGCTTCCTCCTTGGAAGACGCGTCAGTGGGATTAAGGAGGTCCTCGAAGTATTCCTTCCACCGCCTGACAATTTTCTCAGTCGACGTCAGCAGCGCTCCGCCAGCACTATACACAGTGCAGGTAGAGCACCGCTTTCCCCTCCTGAGACGCCTGACGGTTTGCCAGAACCTCTTCGAGGCAGTCCGAAAGTCTTTTTCCATGGCCTCTCCGAACTCCTCCCACACCCGAGTTTTTGCTTCAGCCACTGCCCGAGCCGCATTCCGCTTGGCCTGTCGATACCTGTCGGCTGCCTCCGGAGTCCCACAGGCTAACCAAGCCCGATAGGACTCCTTCTTCAGCCTGGTGGCTCCCTTCACCTCTGGTGTCCACCATTTGGTTCGGGGATTACCACCACGGCAGGCACCAACCACCTTGCGGCCGCAGCTCAATGCAGCAGCTTCGGCAATGGAGGCGCTGAACATGGTCCATTCGGACTCAATGTCCCCCGCCTCCCTCGGAATGCTGTTGAAGCTCTGCCGGAGGTGTGCGTTGAAGATCTCGCGGACTGGGGCCTCTGCTAGTCGTTCCCAGCACACCCTCACTACGCGTTTAGGTGCACCAGGTCTGTCCAGCGTCCTCCCCCGCCACCTGATCCAACTCACCACCAGGTGGTGATCAGTTGACAGCTCAGCCCCTCTCTTTACCCGAGTGTCCAGAACATATGGTCGCAGGTCTGGTGATACGATTACAAAATCGATCATCGACCTACGGCCTAGAGCGTCCTGGTGCCACGTGCACTTATGGACACTCTTATGTTCGAACAAGGTGTTCGTTATGGCCAAACTGTGATTAGCACAGAAGTCCAATAACAAAGCACCGCTCGGGTTCAGATCAGGGAGGCCGTTCCTCCCAATCACGCCCCTCCAGGTCTCGCTGTCGTTACCCACGTGAGCATTGAAGTCTCCCAGCAGGACAACAGAGTCTCCAGGTGGAGCACCTTCCAGCACCCCCCCCCCCCAGGGACTCTAAGAAGGCTGGGTACTCCGAACTGCCACTCGGCGCATAAGCGCAGATGACAGTCAGGACCCGTTCCCCGACCCTAAGGCGCAGGGAACAAACCCTCTCGTCCACCGGGAAAAACCCCAACGTACCGGCAGCAAGCCGAGGGGATATTAGAATACCCACCCCAGCCCGCCGCCTCTCACCAGGGGCAACTCCAGACTGAGACAGAGTCCAGCCCCTCTCCAGGAGACTGGTTCCAGAGCCCAAGCCGTGCGTAGAGGTGAGCCCGACTATATCTAGCCGGTACCTCTCAACCTCACGCACTAACTCAGGCTCCTTCCCCACCAGAGAGGTGACATTCCATGTCCCTATTGCCAGTCTTGGCAGCCGGGGGTCAGTCCGCCAGGGCCTCCGCTCCTGGCCGCCACCCGGCACACAATGCACCTGACCCCTATGGCGCCTCCTGCGGGTGGTGGGCCTGCGGGAGGATGGGCCCATGTCTCCTCTTCGGGCTGTGCCCGGCCGGGCCCCATGGACTAAGGCCCGGCCACCAGACGCTCGCCCTCGGGCACCCTCCCCGGGCCTGGCTCCAGGGCGGGGCCCCGGTAACCCTATCCCGGGCAGGGTAAACTGTTCCCTCTGTGTTTTTTTCATAGGGGTCTTCTGAATCGCTCTTTGTCTGGTCCCTCACCCAGGACCAATTTGCCATGGGAGGCCCTACCAGGGGGCAAAAGCCCCCAGACAACATAGCCCCTGGGATCCCTGGGACACACAAACCCCTCCACCACGATAAGGTTGCGATTCACGGAGGAGCAGTCTTATTACTTAAAAAAAAAAAAAAAATTGTCTATTATGACAGTGTCTGCACACAGCTTTTGTTCTCAATTTGCATATTTGCTCCCTCTTGTGGTGTGTTTATGACTGACAAGTGTTTGGTGTTTGGAAAGAAAAATGTGTGCCACATTATTGATTACAATGGCGCCACAGAAAACCGGTGAAAATGTGGCTTTATGGAAAAAGGGCTGTAAGAGGTTATGAAGGAGGTTCAGATCAACAGATCTGACCAGATGCTGAGTGAAGACCGATGTCAGCTTAAGAAAGTGATAAAAGTGGCTGAATAAAGCATGCCATTTTTAATACTCTTAAGTGGGATGTATCCTGCCCACTTTCAGCTCTGTACTCCTAATACTTTAGCACCGTATGATTCACCAGTCAGAAAATCCACAAATATCCTACATTAGGCTTTGGTGCAACCTCTTCATCTAAAAAAAAAGCCATTTGAGCTCATTTCCCTTTCACTCCAGCCTCCAATTGTTCTGATTGGTTTTCCCTTACAAACAGAAGGTCCAAACAGCAGGTGGGTGGGGCTTCTATGCTCACAACTGGAGCTGTTTTTATGACATGAACAGGTGATGTGTTCTACTTTCGCAAATATAATACAGAGACAAAAATAGGGAAAAAAAGGGGTATGTATGTAGGCTGATCTCGTTATTTGCATTGTGGTGACTGTGGCTCGAGTAGTAGACTGGGTCATCTATCAATTAGAAAGTCATGGATCAATCTGTGACTCCTTACATCAGGGTTGGGGAACTCCAGGCCTGAAGGGCTGGCGTCCTGCAGGTCTTAGATATCACACTGGGTCAGCACACTTGAATCAAATGATTAGTTCATTACCAGGCCTTTGGAGACCTTCAAGACATGTTAAGGAAGTAATTTAGGTAATTTAGGAGGTTAGAAAGCCTTTAGGCATAGTAAAAAAGAAAGTGCTGCATGAGACAAGCTAAGTGAGGCCTGTAGTAGAAAGCTACTTTATAAGAAGCAGTCCATTTAACATTATTTGACCATGTTTATATCTCAAAAAATAAGAAGTCAACTTTTAATGATGTCCCAATCCTGTTGTATGAAGAATGCTTATAGAATGCTGCTGTTTTTAGTTTAAGGTGCGTCAGAACACCTTGGAAATAAATCAGCTCTGACCTCTCTTTCTGCAGGGGTGGAGGACTGGGCTTGGTCCTGGCTAGCGCTGGCTTTGGCATGCTCACTGCACCCATCATGGAGCTCCACAACCAGAAGGGCTACTTCCTGCATCATGTGATCTTTGCCTGCTGCACCCTGCTGTGCATCATCTGCCTCCTGCTGCTGCCTGAGCCTCGGGGACAGCCACTGCCGGAGAGCCTGGCTGATGGAGAGACCTTTACCCGTCAGACCCTGCTCCATCCGGGAGAGCAGCACCTCCTTCTCGCCAAGAGTGATAGGGACTACTCCCGTGTTCACGACACACCATTACATCTCTCAGCCACTGGGGGCGCTACAGTGGCAGCAGCCACCGCTCTGGCAGCGGTACCTGCCTCATACGCCCTTGCAACTGGTGGGGAGGTGATCGGGAATCATGCCATAGCCAATGGAGTGTGAGCAGCTTTGCAAGTTGTCTTCTGTGCTAATAACTGCTCCAAGCACTAACCTGAGCAAGTGATGACTGAACTTCCTGTACTTTAAGGGATACTAATTGTTCATATGGACTCTTTTTATGTTGAGGATTCAGATGATGATGATAGTAAATTTGTGTCATTTGTAGTGACTATGATTCCTTCAGGAGTTGCCAAAAATATATTGTATTGAAGTCAGTGTATGTCAGATAATATGAGCGTCTTCAGTGGTGTTGGTGATTTTCTTGAGCCACCTTCTGCTCGAGGGTACAAGCAGACACAAGTGGAGAGACAAAGTACAGCAGAATAACTTTCAATAACGTGTGCTCTGTGAGTTTACTGTCTGTAGTTTTGACTCATTGAAACTGGATTTCACTACATCTTAGATCTCTTTGTAGGTAAGTTATTTTGCACTAAATGTCAGAGACACAATCAAGTGTTTGTGATTTGCAGCCAACACATTGGAGATCCAGGGATTGGCTAAAGCCACTATCTTTTTGCATGAAAAGGGCACAAATGTTGTTGTTTTTTTTATTTTGTTTTGTTCTGTAGCATTGGTTAATACAACATGTGACTCACTGTGCAATTTCCCAGCATTTATCAAGTAATTCTCAATTGACAGTGTAATTTTCAGTACCTTACAATACTTACCAACAGGTACAGTAAAACTACGGGGCAACAGTTAGCAGTTTTAAAGGAAAAAACTAAACAGGCTGTGGGGTGGTTAGCACTGTTGCCTCACAGCAAGAAGTATCTAGGCTCAAATCCAGTCTGGGACCTTTCTGACTGGAATTTGCATGCTCTCTTTGGGAACTCTTCCCACAACCTAAAGACATACACACATAGGGTTAGGTTAATCAGCAAATTTAATCGGCTCTAGGTGTGAATGGTTGTCTGGTGGCTGTAGAGAAGGTTGGTGGTTGGCTGCTCCAGTCTGCATGCCGAAGTATCCTTGGGCAAGATACTGAACCCCAAGTTGCTCCTAACATGGAAAAATGTTTGATAGAAAGCACTTAGATCTAGAGAAAAAGTCCCTGTGTGAATATGAAAGAGTGATGTTCTCAAGTAGGGAAGCCCTATTTTAGAACCAGTCTATTTACCATTTACTTTGTGTTAGTCCTGTGATAAACTGGTGACCTGTCAAGGGTGTGCCCTGCATCTTGCCCTATGACGGCTGGGACAGGCCCCTCTGTAAGTGGATACAAAGACGGATGAATTACACTGTAGTTATTTTTAGGTATTTGTTGTGTCAGAAGTGGAGGCCAGCATACTGTATCTCATAGCCTATACCCACAATAATACTGCATTATCAAAAAATAAGTGGATGTTAGGCTACTCTTTAATATACCTCATACCCAGTGTAGTACTAGGTATTACACGCTTGGCCTTTAGTCTAAAACACCCCCAATTGTCATTTCATAAAGATAAAATTTCGACCTTACTGCTAAAACACTTGAAAGGTACTCAAAGATTAAAATGCTCAACGTACAATTTGTTTCTCATTTCCTTTAAACTCCCTTAATCTACTGTAACAACATTTTACAGAACCAGCAAGTATTTGTAGGCAACATTGGAGCTATTGCCCGGTTTGCAAGAGACTACCAAGGTGCCAGGAACTGCACCTATAAAAGAAAGAGAACTCATATTGACCCCTCCTTTAATGAAGCCCATGCCCGAACCAGTTCCAAGGACTTACACACAAACACACAAAAAATCCACTTTGAATTCACCAAATAATACATGGTAAATGTTGGGAAACCGGACAATAAGTTGCAGGCTGTATTGTGAAGTGCTACAAGTACTTCCTCATTTGTGGTCTCTTTATATGAAGTCCAATGTGGCACTTTATCCTCAGCTGAGAGGTCAGTGTGGGTCACTGATTTTTAAAGAAGCGTTACTACTGCTGATGCTGGCGTATGATGGTTGTTGGAAGACGAACAGCCGGAGACCTTTCTCGCAGACCATATGTGTAGCCTACAGAGACTTTGTGCATAATGTTAAACAAATCTGAGAGCTGAACGGACATGAGCGTGACCTGCTAGTGCACTACTGTATGTCTTATGATGCACCTCAGCAATTTAAATGGCTTTATCGCTCTGTTCCGTTAACAAAACAGAGAAGATACGATGTAATGAAAGAAAAAACTGTATTTATTTTTTGTCATGCTGCCAAGGGAAAGTTTTGTTGCTTGAAATACCTCCTTAATTAGCAAACATTTCCAAACTCACTCCTCGTTCTCTGTACTGTGCTAATACTGTAATCCTGTTCCTAGAGTGTGTAACTTTAGACAGAAAGCACAATATTTTACAGTTTTTTGAGATGTGTGAAGATTAGAATAGAGCAGCATAGTCTGCATAGACCTGGTTTAGTTGTGATTGGTGTACATTATACACTTTATTATATAGGTATCCCTTAGGACTGCATAAAAATCTAAGGTATGTATACATGTGCCATTCATTTATAAAATATGGAACATAACCTTACTTTTATAGACTGTGAAGCACACTGAATAGACAAACCATCCCATGAAGCATTTTTGTGCAGATATACCAGAACCCGAGCATCCTCCATTTTTATAGTCATATTTAGTACACAGCACATATTTTAGACATTCAGTATGGTTTGGTAGTTTGTATGTTTTCAACAGTAAAAAAAATACTCTAAGAAAACCGAAGGAAAAAAAACTCAACCACTAATGCTGTTTTCTAAGTGTTATTTTTTTAATATGGATTTGTAAAAACAAACAGACAAAGCCACAGGCCTATAGTACATGTTTTGATAATAAACTACTTAATTTATTGTCAATAAAAAAACACTTGATGTGACCGTTTGTCCTGATTATTGCATTTGAGTATGACTCCAGTACTACACTGCTGCCCTCCTCCTACAAAGGGTCACATGTGCTCAAAAATGTTCAGGGTGCAGCTCCAGCTCCTTTTTGATCCTGTTCTCCACCAAGAGACTGAGGCTGGAATCTGTCATTGGAAGACTGTAACTGACAAATACTTGTTTTTTGGTCTTCTTTGCTGAAATATGGAGAGAAACAACATTGGTTAACTTTGTGTTCACACAAAACACGAAATGGTAAAAATAAATTAAGGTCAGCAGTGGCCCAACTCTAATGTCTATAGAGACTTATAAACTTAGCACATAGCTGCAAAGACCACAATGACTTAATCATCAGTTGCAGACAATCCTGTTATTGTTCTCTGAGGTCTGGTTACAGTTTGCCTGAACAACATGTGTATTGAGTCTGAATAGTCACAAAATTGTTTTCGGGAATCCCGACTTCTGGTCAGTTAGATATGAAACTATAACACGCCTATAAGGACTGTCCCACTGTCACAAGGACTCCCTGGCAGACAATTTGAGCTCTTTATGCACATATTTTATAGTTCTGCCTTCCTGCAGACTTTACAAGCGTGCCTCAGCCAGTCAATTCCTTAATTTCATTGGCTGTGGGTGTGAAAAAAAAAATCCCATGTTTCCTGTTTAGTTGTCAAGGCAACATTATGTGGTAAAGACACCATAGATGAGTAGTCATCTCTGTAGACTTTGCATTAGGCATGTGTACAAACAAAGTTGTCGTATTGTATAATAGAGTCTCCACAGACAAATCTACCCAGTCATGAGCTGGCAGGTAAAAAGACGTCCATGTTCAGCCTCACAATTGCCCTCGGCATCACCCTGCACATTTCCAGGAATAGATACTACAACATTAGTTAGCATACCAGGTTCTTGTTGTGTAGGTACACTGCTAATGAGTCAACACTCAGTTGACACTGAGTCAACAGTCAACCAGCAGTCCTTTGTTCACACTGGTAGTTACATTAACCATTCACCTCAAAACTGAAATAGGTTAGTTGCCTCCTACTCACTTCACATTGTCAATGTTTCACCTGTTGCAAGCGGCTGAGTTTCAGTGATATCACGTAGTGTCTTCCAGTGTGGACGTCAAATTACAGTGGACACTGAGATTAGCTAAGTGTTTTCACAAAACAAAGATAAATGGCTATTCTTTGCTGCTGTGTTTTGAACCAAGTTAAATGTAGTGTTTTATTTAACACTCCACAGCAAATCAGAGGTGTGAAACACTTCTCCAAGCCAGCTGTAATTAAGTTTGACGATAGAATTTGTGGAGATTTGAGACTTGCCTTGCTTCTGTAACTAAATGCAATATCACTTTTGATTTCAAACCTATCGTTTCACGGTTACACTAGTTATTGTACTAACACACACTCTGAATACTCCATACACAGATATGCTACTTTGAAGCATCACTCTACTCAAGTTTCAATTCTCCCTGTTGACCCTCAGGAAGGAAGTAGACACCAAAAACACATGCAAGAAAAAGGCGTGCCAGTGACTCTGGGTTCAAAATTACATCAACAGTACAATTCTAAAATATAATAGAAATCCACAATTAAGAAGCACATGCAACTTAAATGAGCATTTTAAGACTTTGCTGTAGCCATCTCCTACATACAACACATATTGCAAACTAGTGTTTACCTAATCTTTGTGCCAAAGAATTTGGTGCTGTGTTGGATGGGTCCCCCATAACTAATGTAGATAATGGCATTGAATCCTGCAGACAAAAGCATATAAGCTGTTAGCTTCCCTTTCCAAATTAACATGTAAGTGACTTAATACCTGTTTATAGGCCTAGGCAATTTTTTTTACAACTCAGGGAAATAGAGAAACACTTCTAATCTAGTATGTGTACAAACACCGCCAAATTAATTAAAAATAATAATAATAATTTTGTAAACATACATTTAGGAAAAAGCCCAGCAAAATAAGAATTTTTTTTTAATTATGCTGTTTTACAATATTCATATTTTATTAATTTTTAACGTATATATATTCTTTATGAAAAACTTTGAAAATCCTCCTAAAAAAACCTGAAGACCTGCGCTTTTAAATTCCGAGTTTCTTATTCTTCACGAATATACCCAATATTCTTTATTTCTGGAAAACAGCTTACCAGTACTTGGTGAATGAAGGTGTGCTGTGCGGTACTTACATATTTGCTGCTCATAGACACTGCTAAGTTGGACAGAACCGGAGCCGAACCGACCCAAAGGAAAAACCCGCCGCTGAGCTTCATGACGTGAAAGTGTACCACCTGCTCCAGAATCTTTTCAGAGAAATTGTGAACGGAAATTCCCTCAAATTCCGCACCGTTCTGCATTTTGCCAATTTTGTTTCACTCTTTATTGGATGAACATCTAAAGGCCGCGTTAGCTTAACTATAAACAGCATGGGATACTTCCTGGTTTAGCAAAAAAGGCAGGCCAAAGCAATCGATCATCGATGTTCTAGAGTGAGAATCCAGCACAACCGATCTTGGTGCCGCACTAGATCCCTATATTACACATTCAGTGTGAATTAAGACACATATATTAGCTTTTAATGACACTTTCTTACAGTGGCACCCTCTATGAAATAGCAGAGACCTTATAAGAGTTTTATTGGTAAATATTTTATTCTTGTGGCCAAAACGTTTTCTTGTACCGGACTGTAAAAATCTTTATTTTGCTGTGAGCTTAAGCATTTTAACACTGGGGCCTCTGGGATTTTACCACTGAAGTTTTGCTTCAGCCCTTGAAGGTGATGCTTTGAGCTTTCCTTGTCAAATAAATGTACAATATTTAGAGATGATAATAATGTTTCTCGTCTTCAAATAAAGCCTTTGACCTGCTGAGCCCTTGACACATTTTTAGTAAACTTTGCTTCAGAGCATCCTGTTAAAGACAGTTGTCACAGGTCTGTAGCTGGATGGAACCCAGATTTTGTTACAAATGGAATTTATTTACATTAAATTGTAACTTTAATTAGTGTAAAAAGCTGTTTCGCATATTTCTATATTTTTATTAAATCTAACATTCCAAATGAAGATTGCATCATATAAAGTAATCAAAATAACATTACAATTCACATTCTACATTTTATTTTTAAAGTAAGTAACACCAACTCTTTTTCTCCACAGTCGAATAATGAAGGCGTGGTTTCACTCTTCTAGAAAGTCTTCCACCAGTGTGTTGAATTCATCAGCATACCTCAGGTGGAGGTTGTGTTTCCCCTCTGGCATTAAATGCAATCTGGATTTGGGGATGAAAATCTTGATTTAGCTTGTACCTAAAAGTGAAATTCATCAATTTGTGGTAATATTATTGTGCATTCTCACCGTGAACCTTTGATGTGTTTGAGGAGGTACTCAGGGTGGAGATTTGGCACCATGGGGTCTTTCTCTCCATGGATGATGAGGGTTGGACAGCTGATCAGGGGCAGATGTTCCATGCAGATGCTTCCTAACCAGAGAGCAAAAAGGAAACATTCAGATTATCTGCTGTTATGCATTAGTAAGAGACAAAATTAACAAGTGTCTTTTCAGATTGTCTAGTGTGCCTGCAACAGCACAGAGCCATCACCTTCTGGTCTGTGGACGAACTGTGCCATTCCATCCACCCAGGCCTCCCACAGTTTAGCAAAGACTTGCACCCCATACACCTCCTCCATGGGTTGCCTCATCCTCGCACTCCATTTGGAGACATCACGCACCTCTGAGTGTTCCCACAACATAACCGTTCACACACAAACACACAACGCGCACATATTCAAGTGAAAGCCAGTTTGTAGCTCGAATAACTTGCCACTTGTCCAAGGCAATAAAGCGTGACACACCATTGTAAAGCTTGAGGTCCTGCTGGGAAACAAAAGCATTGGCTCCCCACACGACCATCTTGTTGATCAGATCGGGGTTCCTTGCGGCTGCAACCAGAGCCGTGATTCCCCCATCACTCCACCCAAGCAGGGAGAACTTGCCGAATCCCAGTGTCTGCCAAATAAATGATTTTTTTTTTTAAAAAGTAGGTTGTGTCAAAGCAGTAACACAACTTGCTGTTGTAAAAAATGCAAAAACTTTCTTTAACTGCAAGACTAGACAGTTGTACATTTATCTGTGTATGAATTGTGATATATAAATCATGAAATGCAGTAAATAATGCAGAAGACAATTAGTCTTCATGCTTCTGAATGTACAGATATTGTGAGAAACCTATTTGACAGAATCCTTCCTGCGTGATTCACGGTTCTAAGACATTTCGAACAGTGAAGCATGCAAATGGTTGGTGGTGGGGGGTGGGGGTGGCCTTTAAATTTTCTGTTTTGAATCATCACTCAAATTTGAATAACAGGTGGGCGGGGCCAGAATTATGTGCCTGTGAAGATTACTTGTATGCATCTAGTATTTACAATCTTTTTCGCAACTTTGGCAGTGTGTAATATTAGTATCCACTATTGAAACATATAGTATACAATAACAAGATCAAAGAGAAAAATCAAAGAGAATATTAAAATATTATTAAAGCTTACCAACATACAACAGCTGTGTTGGATTCTGCAGCCTTCTAATTTCACACACTGTACGTGTAGCTCATAGGTTGCCAGTGATTTCGAAATGTATATTTGCATAAGAGTTATGATGATGGTCAAAAAGCAATTTGATTGGCATACAAAATATTGCAGTAAATAAGTACTGAAAGGAGGGGATTTGTTTGTAGCCTCATACCGGAAACTATAAAACCCCAGACAGGGGCTTTTTGTCATGTTCATTACTGAAGGGTGAAAGAAGCTTCATAAACCAGGAATTTTAATATTGGTGTATGAAAATAACATGTCTTAGTATTAAAATCGGACAGTGGATTAGACATCATTTAAGTCAGGGTTGCCTAAATTTTGATCAGAACACAAAGCAGAAAATAGAGGAGGCATATACACTAACTGTATATAATAATTTATTAATTGTGCTTTAAACACTTTCTCTTATAAAACTGCACAAAAAAAAAAAGAAAAGAAAAGAAAAGGTCCAGGTAATTTTTTTAAGGTAATTTCCTGCCAATACATTATCTGTTTTGTTATGGGAGTTTCCATAAATGGTAAAACTCAATCTGTGGCTAAAAAAAATAATATTAGGATTAGTATTGCTTTCTAATATTTATCCAGATATTAGACTGTAATAAAATCTAGCAGGTTTTGGATTGCAGAATTTAACTTATTTTCCATTTTGAATGAATTCTAGACCTTTATCATTTTACTACATGCTGAACTGAGCATGAAGTTTATCAGTCCCCATATGTTCCTTTCTTTCACATGCCCCCCAGAGAAGGGGCTTCTCTGGAACCTGCAAAGGTCAGATTGGTAATCATTTTCACCCTGAGTTTATCAGCAAACCTTCATAAGATCAACTGCATCCTTCGCATCCCTCTCAAAAAAGTCAGGGGGGAAGTCTCTGTCTGGGGGACGGGATTGTCCATACCCACGGGGATCCCAGCCAACTACACTGAAGCGTTCTTTGGCCAGAGACTTAAGCTGAGGACCAAAATCTGTCTTTGTGCTTCCTGTGGTAGAAAATACAGCAGTTTTTCTTTTAGATGCTTAAAGGACTCAATCAAACTGTACTGAACGATGTGCTATTCTTACAACAGAGATATTTTGAGTATAGAAAAAGATTTTGACGTCTTCCCATATAGCCAAACCTTTTTTCTACATTAAAAGGAAGCGTGTGCTTGTACTTACCCAGAGCGCCAGGAAGCAACAGCACAGCATGTTTTCCTCTGCCTGTCTGCTCATAGTACAGATCCACTCCATTAACAGGCTTCTTGCCTGAGGCCACTGAAGAGCTGCAGGGAAACACACGAGGATACGGTGGTAGTCAAAATGAGCCGTGGATAGCAGAACAAGGTGGGATAGTTACTTTGAATGTTACAACCAAAGATAACAAAGCCGTCTTTTGTTAGGACAATTACAGCAGTGCGCCAACAACGGTACTTGAATAAAACAAAAGTTGTACATGAACTCATATGAGTTTTGATTATAAGCAGTTCAGAAGCAGCAATTATTCATTTACTGAATAAAACTAACCTACTTGCAAATTACATGATGTTCAGAGATAACAGTGTTTGCAAGAGCTCATAGTTGCTGCTGGTTATTTACCATCACGTGATGGCAGTCATATATTTATATGCGCGACAGTGATATTTCTCCATCCTTTAAAAACAAAACAAAACAAAAACAAAAACAAAAACAAAACAAAAAACCCCGCAGTAATCTGTTTAAAGGTAATGTTTTGCAGTCTAACACATCTATAGTATCACGATTTACTCCTGCAAAAGCCTCGAGGCAAATACTTTACGCATTAAATGACGATGAGATTATTTTAAATATTATCCGTCTACAAGCAAAGTGTTTAGCTTTAATTTGAAAGACAGTCACGGAAGGACAAAGGATGAAAAAGGACATTATTGTTATTATTTGCTATTAAACAAAAACATCCCTAACAGTTATTCACCAGATCGACAATATAATATAATATAATATAATATAATATAATATAATATAATATAATATAATATAATATAATAATCTAACCCCCTTTTCTGCATTTAAAATATTTGCAAAGTATAATTTACGACATTAAAACGTGTTAGAATATTATATTTATGTAATATTTGTGACAGACAAAGGACACAGTGTGGCCATGATGAAGACGAATACAGACATTAAACTCGCATTAAATATAAATGGCTGTTACATCACTTTTTATAGGTATATATAACATCGATACTGTCGTAATATCACAGTCGGTTCATAAACACTATGTTGTAGTGAGTGGGCACACTACACCATCTAGTGGACTGGAATCAAACAAACCTCGAGGCAAAAACTACGACTGCAAGAAAACCCAACGCATTTCCTGCGTGGTCTCTGCAGCTCTGTGCAGTTTGTCTTTGAAGAGTCGTGCGTGTCATTTCACAGTGCACACAGTATGAAGACGGTAAGAACTGTTACCAGTACGGCCGGATCGCTGTCATGACTCTGTGAAAGCCACGTCTCCCGAGTAAAAACAGCGCCATGTATGATCGGTGCGCACACTCAGCACGTCCTCAGTCAGTCCGCAGGTTTGATTTGGCTGGTTAAAAATTGTACAGTCTCTCTCCGAAGTGGACCAAAGTCCACACGTTCCAGCCCTGCCTGTTTGTTTTTAAAGGAAGTGCTGGGATCAGTGTGGCACTTTCAACGTCGCCGTTTATCCAGTGAAATATTTTCAGGCGAAAGTACGAAGGCGAATCCAAAATCACAAGCTGATCTGAAAACTGTACTGTTCCGTCGTCACTCTGACATGTCAGGCTCACTGGAGTGAAGTAGGTGACCCACCAGTCTGAGCGCAGGCTACAGGTCTTAAATAATGGCAGAGCAGATTTTTAACAGGCTTCTGTTAATATGACCTCTCATGGATCAGCATGTTATTAATCTGAATAGAAATCAGCTGAGCATGTCTGCTTTGATACTGGCTTTGCTGTGTGTTTAGAAGTGGGGTGAAGCCATACACTGTATATAAAAGATGGACCTCCAGTTGTTTGGTGACGCTTTATTGTGAAATTGCAAGCCGATCACTTTAGTCATCACCACGTTGTTGTTTTGAGAATGGACGTGACAATCAAGAGATTTATGTGACTGTGAACTGAGGACATATGCATGAGAGCCCAGGGCTGTTTTTATCCAGACTTCTCTTTGAAACCAGAGGAGTTGCCCCCTGCTGGCCATTATGAAGAATGCAGAATACATTGGCTTTACTCAGTGATATTGACAGCACATGCAGTCATTGTGAGATATACTCGTTCATGAAAAGGAGGTCATTAAGTGAATGTTTCCAAGATGTCTGGGTCCCATGTCCCATGAAGACCAAGTGTGCGACTGAGTGTCTCACATGTTTTCAATTCAATGTCAGGATTGAAGCTTTGCAAATTGTAAAGAAAAGAAAAGACATGAACAAGAAGCGCAGAAAAGAGAAACTATGACGCTCCACCCAAAACAGATGTCAGGGACTTTGGCTTAGATCCGCTCGATATTGTCGTTAGTCCCGGGCATGGTGCAAGTTAACTGAACGATGTCTTTCTGCAGCGTTCATTTGACTGCTTTTACAACCAAGAAACTCAACACATCAACAAGAGCTTTTCCACATCCTGTTAACGCCAATGTACAGCAATTAGCTGCAGTTAAACCGGGTTGCAGCAGGGGGTACTCATGAGATATTCCTAAATACAAAGACGCAAATAGAGGTGTATGGCTATAATCTGTTTTTGGTTCTCAAAAATACAGAATTGATCAGTTGTACAAACTGGCCCTATGTGGCCTGTCTTGGGTGTACCCTGCCTCTTGTCCTAGCTGGTATAGGCTCCAGCCCTCCTCGCGACCCTGAATCGATAAGCGGAAGAGAATGGAAATAAAACACTTGTTTCTGGTTTTTCTGACTTCTGAAGTCAGTTTTGTCCGTAAAATGCTGGTATTGTGTGGATATACATGCTGATTGGTTAAGGTTTTACAACGAGAAAGAACTCCTCTGATGATAACAGTTTAAAAACGTAGCCGAACCGCAACAGAAACCTCCACATGTGTATTAGAAGCAGCTGTGTGAGGTGATTTGAAGCTGCTGCTACAATCCAATCAAGATGGTGGATGCTGTGCCTTATAGTGCTGTAATAGTCCTAATACTTACAGAAGGGTGTTTTCCTACAACTGAAACCTGTAAAAAATGGAACTGTATCAAATATTGTCTCAACGCCTGAAACATGCTGAATTTAAATTTCCAGAAGAAAAAATCTTTACTCCACCACATTGACATTTTTGGGTTTGAGCTTCTTTGGGCCCAATTCCTTCTGGACTACTGCGTAAACACCCCTATAATATTAAAAGAATGAGTGGGAATTATGAGTTATAGCATAATCATAGACATTTTTGATGCCAGAAGAATCGCAGTGGACAGATACAGATGTCTAACTTCAGTCCCTAAAAGATTCAGCTCCAAAGGTTTCAGCACTATTTTGTACAGTTTGTCTTCATAAGCAGTTATAGATTTCAAGAGGCTTTTCTTTAAAAAGACTCCCCCCTTTAAGCCTGACAAAATATACTCTCAGAATCCATATGGGGTTTTCCTTTTCTGTTTTATAGGAAGCGTTCTTTCCTTTTTCATCCTTTGCCTTTTAATGGACTCTATTTGAGGAAGGTGACACACTTAAAAATTACCATAAAGCATCAACATTACACTACATATGGAAATATTCCAGATTTTATATGTGATATGACAAAAAAACCCTTTTTTTTACTTGATTACAGAACTTACTGTGTGTTGGATCAGTAAGACCTCAGAATGGTTAATCCCTGTGAGACATCTGAAATGTTACAGCCTTTTGAAACCACTCCTTTCACGGGAAGCTTTGTTGCATATCAATTTCCTTCTTGCTCTCTCCCCCCTCATTTCCTGCCATCTTTCTACTGTTGTTTATGTAACGAAAGGCCCACATTAATCCTTGAGCGAGCTTGAGTATTTCACGCAATTTCATGGGTGTGTAATCAGATATCTGTCAAATGTCAACCTCAAGGTAAAGTCAGGGGATGGACTGACGGGGAAATATGAATACGTGTACGAGACCCCTTATCTGATGTTGGCTTGAATGAATGAAGCAACATCTTTGACCCTCTGGAGAGGAAAACTTTGCACCAAAGTTATTGGAATTCATCCTTAAGAGACGCTGAATATTTTGTGATTTCTCAGATATTTCCACTACCATAAACTTCATGGTAGCTGTAGAGGACAAGTCCCAAATTAACCAAAACGAGTAGGTTTCAACCTCTGGTGATTGTACACGTCTGTATAGGATTTTAGAGAAACTCGTGGAATAATTGTTGCAATATTAAACTGAAGCGGTGTGCCAGCACAACAACACAGCCAACCACAGAGAGACAGACTTGCATGTGGCTACAAAGACCTGTGGCTAAAGACACAAAGGTCTTGTGGTTTCGGCTTCTCAAACGTGATGATTTTCTCAGTTATTTCGCCATAAATGAGATAGTTTGAGGTTTTAGACTGTTTCACACACAACAACGTGTTTCCCCACTATTGGGGAATTTAATAAGCAAACTAATAATTAAGTAAATTTAAAAAGTAAGTATTAAGTTGGAGCCCAAAAACGGCTTTCGATAAAGTGATGGCTTGATGCGCAAACCTTCCTCAAACCCGAAAGACTCCTCTTCTTCTTGTTAAAAAGACAATTTTATTGTGAAACCCAATCTCCCACCCCCTCCACCCACACACACACAGACGCGCACTCTCTCAGCTCTGATCAAGGTGTATTTTTAATGTATCATCATGGTTTCTAATGTGTGAGCTGTTTTGTTTATCAATGGTTTTGAGTTTTCGGTGCCGATGAGCTGTTCCACCTAGTTCTCTGAGGCAGGCAGCAGGCAGATTTTTGTAAACGCCTCCACTCTCCCCTGCCTGTCTCTGTGCCACACACACACACACATGCACGCACGCACACACACACACACACACTGAACCACACAGAGGAACACAAGACAAAGCCAGGCTAAAAATACCTCGATCGGCTCAGAGCGATGCACTGAAGATGTAGCCAGATTTACTGGAAATGAACAGAGCGAGTTAGAATTAAGAGGATGTCCACTGAGAAGCACAAAATTAGACATAAATGGGGGAATTCTGAAATCGAAGACGAAATTAGGTTTAAAAGCACTAATGTGTTATTAGAAAATATTAGAACGGGTATTTGAAAAGTACGACTTGTTTTTAGGAAACAGAAAATTGTGGGGATTTTTTTTTTTTGCCACACTGGTTTGCAACTCTTGGGCACAAACGTGTAACACTGGCTTGAGGTTGTCACAGATATTAGTGGAAATAGAGACTGAATTTGATCTGAATGGATACACACAGAGAAAGAATCCTGATTGCAATCTTGGTTTTAAAACAGCTGTCCTCTCATTTACAGCAGGAACACACAGATAATTGATTTTGAGCTTCATTCAAAGGTGCTCCTAGCAGGGTGCTGACAGCTCAGCAGATAGTGATAGCTGGGCCATCGGATCTGTTCTGGCCTTCAGCCATCTTTGTCTGGTTGCTATGTGCCTATCCATGGTCCCATGACCAACGCCTGGTCTAAATATAAACATGTGCTAAGGTCACATTCTGAGGAAAACGTGCTCTCAATGAAGTGGCACTCTGGGACACAGACGAGCTGAGGTCTTCATGACAGTTTGAGTTAAACTAAAAAGTTGTCAGGATTCCTTTGAACCGAGTAGCAGACGGTTAAGTTGCTGCTTTAAGCGTCTCCCTAAAGGAATCACTTTCCAGTTATGACTTCAAATTCCTCTTAAATTCAGTGTGCTTATCTACACACCTTTGGCGGAGATGGGTAACGGAATAAACAAGGTACAGTATCAACAATGATATCTAGGAAATCAAACCTTCAGAGCCTGCCATGATATTTTTCTAAAAAAGAAAAAAACAACAACCCCAAGATCTTGTTTTTTCTTTAACTTCTGCATTTTCCATTTTACACATTTTCAAACTGTTTTTAGGTCCTGCCTGATCTTTATCTTGGAAATATCAAAGGTAGGCTGCGGTGCCTTTTGTCATGTGTGTAAAAAAATTGATTTATTTTCCGGATAATGTAGTAGTAGTTTGTTTCAGTTCCTCATATGGAGGGGCATGTGGTGAGATGCTACACTGAGCTCAGTTTCTATAGAGTCGAGAGGTCACTGTGTAAAGCTGAGCTATTGAAATATTGCATTTTAACAAAAAAAAAAAGTGTGTTTTTTACCCTCTGAGTAGGTATGAATCTGCCAGCAGCTGGGGGAAACATTACTTTGAGCGCTGATGTGAATATTTGAGCGGTGGTGTGGGAGGGGATGCCCCATGGCGCGGGGGTGTCCCTTGGTGTGAACTACATTCCACACGTTTCCATAAAGCACCAAATGCAATTGTTGGGCTGCTTTTTTTAATCTTTGCACACATTAAGAATCATGACTACACAGGAAACGTCTTAAAATGCAGACAGCTCTTTTTTAGAAATAAAGTATGTTCAAGGAATTGCTGTCAAATAGGAAATGTGACACCTTTTTAATCTTAAGCAGGCCTTAGATCTTCATTCATCTACATGACTTAGCACATATAAAGCGAGCTGGAGCTTTTGGCTGCGAAAGTTCCATCAATGCCACTTTTGGATATTTACAGGCGTTACTGCTGTTCTACTCTTCAATGTTCATCACATCTTCTATGTGTTTGCTTAATCCCACATCTTTAGTCCCAATCTCATCAGCATCAACACTACTAAAGGCTTGATCTCTGAATTTATAACAACTTGACTTTATAAAAGAAGTAAAGGTAGCCATGATGACAACACTTAAATTTAGCACTTTAGAAATCAGAAGAGATTTGGAAACATTTCTCTCCTTGAGAACTAATATTTAACAATGGAAAAAAAAGAAAAACTTCATCTTTCACGAAGGAAGCTGACGGATTTGAATGGGAGGATGCAGGTTTTAGGCCAGCACCTAGAAACCTTGAGTGGTACTGAACCTCTAAGCCCTAAGCAAAAAATCATCTCTCGTCACTTCACTGTTATATCAGCAGCCTGACACTCAACAAAACTATTTAAACTATTTATCTCATGACCCACTGCAGCACTCGTGGCATAACAGTGAAGCTGCGGTCATCCAGTGATTTAGGGTTGTATTTCCTCTGCAAGTGTTCTGTGCACTGATGCCACTCACACTGTTTTCTTACTGTATGATGCAATTGGTTGGTTGTGTCCTACAGTTAATAAGAGTTCCAATGACAAAACATTTAATTACTGAATAAATTTAGCTTTAAAGAGGTTTCAGTGCAAACTCATCTTGCTCTTGTATAGGTGGCTCCAATCAGCATCCTGCAAACTTGCAAAGCATATGAGAAAAAAATGCTCAAGGCACATCTGTCCAAGGTAGAAAACATTTGGCTTCCTTTCAAAGAACAAAATTTGATTAGAACAATTACTGTTTCTTGCTTTTGGGCCAAGCTGTTGGACTGTTTTAGAAACACTGGTTTTCCGGTTTTTCTTTCAGTTCAAAACCAGAGCAAAACTTTGAAATCTTAAGGCCACATTTGCTTGGAAGTCACTTCTGGAGGGGGGGCTGTTGTTGGGCAGAAGATGCTTTATTTAGTTTGGAGCTCACACGGTGTGATTGGTGATTGGATGCAGTGTGTATCGTGTATTTCTTGATTTTCTTCGCGTTCCACAGATGCTCGCGACAGGGAGCTGCTGGCTCGGCACAACATCACCCACATCCTGTCCATCCATGATACAGCTGCGCCCGTTCTGGAGGTGAGGCCTTTTTTAATGTCTTGCATCAGATTGCACGACCCCCTGACCTCAACATTAACCCAACCATAAAGTACATAAGCTCCTCTGAGCACGACTGTGGTTGCTGTGTCCCCCTGCTGATTAATACTCATTCTGAAACTGTGAGATATTGTTGTCAGCCCAGAGCCTCTTTCCCACCTTAATATGTTTACAGAGCTGCTTCAAATATAGTTATTACCTTAACAAGTTTATGAAAAAACAGGACAAGTTTGACATAAATGCTTTGAAATGATACACTGCATACAGACACAGTTAATAGCAATAAATCGTTCCATTTCTAATCTTCTGAGGTCACCTTGTGTTTTTAAAGGCTGAATGATCATCAGATCATTCATTATCAACATCAGATCTTTATCAAAGGCTATTGAAAGAGACCACTTCAATTAGTGTGAAAGTCACATGTGTCTTCTTTCTTCTTTTTTTTAAATTCAGTCATAAGACCTGGAATTCACCAGTTCTCACCAGAGAAGCAATTTTCTAATTGACTGTGGGTCCTCGATATTGTGTGGGACTCTAGTATATATATGAAAATCTGAATGCTGTTTTCAGTTGATGCAGCTGTGAGGCAGATGCAAGCCAAGGTTAGTGGATGTTGCACAGTATTGTTCACACGAGATGCTTTTAGCTCAGCAGCTTGAGGTCCAGAAAGTCTTGAAAGTGGAACTTTGCAAAAAAAAGTTTCTGGCTTTTCAGTGCTGCATTTAGATGTGGCAATTTGTGTATGAAACAGCAGGAAAGGTGTTTTTGTGTGTGTTTGTGTGTGTGTTGGTGAATGTGAGGAGCTGATAGATTGAAGCATAAAATATGTCTGAAGATGTAAGTTTTACTGAACAAATAGTTTGATTTTGAGTTTTTTCAGAGGTATCTTTCTGTAAATACACAATACCTTTAGTCAGAGTTTATGAAATGATGCACACTTTTGATGTGTACAAGCCTGTAATTATTTACAGATTGAATGATTTGACTTTAAGTCTGCTGATCTCATCTGAGCCCATTAAATACACTACGCCCTCCTGTCGGCTTCGTACTGGGACTTGTCTCTTGAAAATCTTGAATCCGCTTACCATCTTCAGTGTCCGCTTTCACAACTTTCATCTTTTCTTGTTGAAAGCGAACATGAAAAGCGCTCCGCGATTTCTCTACACTTTCTCCATCCATGTTAGCATGTTTCATTGAACAGTGAAGAGAAACAGCAACTTGTATTACAGTATCACTACTCAAACTGGTCAACCACCAAAACTTTTACAAGGTTTTGGGCCTGAAGTGAAGTCTGGCCCTACGGACTCATTCTGAACTGCGATGACAGTTATTCAGTTGCTTTTTTAAAACATACAAAATCATGTGTGATGCAACTTTTTGAGTTTTGAGGCAAAAATGATGACTCAGGTCTGTTTTAGACCAAGTGGCCAGATGGGATGGGTTATTTGCATACCTAACAGTCAAACCGCGGACTGATTGATTTCTTGGAAGACAACGTGATGGTTCCTGAGAGAGGAAGGTAGAATTTGCAACGATGATGTGGTCTGCGCATTTACATCTGGCCAAGTCTCTAAATGTGCCATTTACTGTATATGAACCTAATTATCATACTGCAAAATAAAAGGTCGTCTTTTGGAACTAATTTCAAGCCCCAAATATTCCTTTTGCAAGTAAAGTATATAAATGTCTGCATTTATCCACAATTTTCATATATTTTGACTTAGAGTGTAGTCATGATTTTACAAACAGTACCACTGAGTCAAGACCATGATGAGCTATAGGAGTGATAGTGTGAAGATATGAGGACTTCTCGGTAACCGTTTGCATAATCTGACTCTCTCTATCAGAAATAATAATTTAGCCTTCATGAACCTTAGGCACGTCTTTAATATGGGCACTTTCATTGGTATTTATAAATGTGTCTGCATTTGTCGGGGCTCTGTGCGTGCAATCTCACCTGTCTGGAGCACTTCCAGGACTTGGTCTGTCCCAGAGGGTTCAGGGGTTTTTGCAGTGGTGCAGTCATACCAGGACGAGGTGGTTTCTGTCCACTGCATGTACCATCAGCTGCCAGGTGCACAACACAGCACACACACACACACATAAGCACAGAGACAAACACAAGCAAACATCGTTATGTCGTGACCTACCACATGGGCAGGGCCAGAGGGGCAAGGTTTCAGGGGCTGTCCCATAGGAAGTGAGAAACAAGAAGTGAGTTTAGTTCCAGTTTTCAAACAAATGACCCCTGCTCAATAGTTGAGCACTCGCCTTTTCCTATCACGTTAACTTTTGCCACTAAAGTATTCACTTCTTTAATGAAGCTGCTCCCTCTCCCACAGGGCATCACATACCTTTGTATATCTGCAGCTGACCATTCCAAGCAAAACCTGTGAGTACTTGAATAAATGTTGAATATATATAAAACATGCATATATGTTTGAGCTCTTTGCCCCATTTCTATAAATAAAAGAAATGAATTACAGCTTGCAAAATAGAAAATTTATCTAAATGTATCCTTTTTTAAAAAAGGTTGGTTTAAATAATTAAACACATGATCTCTTTACCGACTACAAACTAAATTGTACAGCTATGGTAAATGTAAAAAAAATAATAATCCAGTTTTAAGGTTAAAGGCATGATCCTCACTATGTTGTATATCTTGTGAATGTGATTCATTTCACCAGGATTCAGTACTTCAGAGACAGCATCATGTTTATCCATGAATCCCGACTGAAAGGAGAAGGCTGCCTCGTGCACTGGTGAGTGGAACGCCTCAGTCCTGTTTTACATGTCATCTGAAACGATACTTGGTTAAATTAAAAAAAACATTCAGTTACAATATATGGTAGACTATATTACGTATTTTGACATAGAGATGTTGTAAAAAGTTTCAACATTAAGATCTAAAAGATTTTTATTCATAATCATGAGAATTTGCTCCGGGTTTGATCGCAGACCGGAGGTCCTCATATTTTATCGACCCCGTTCTCATTTTCAACCACATCACTAGCACCAAAAAGAAGCTGTCTGCCAAAAATTTTGGTTAAAGCTTTCATTGCACATTTCATTACCTTTCATCTTTTCTCATATCAAACATGCAAAATCAGGCATTTAACCACAGCTTTGGGACAGAAGGGGTTTCACTTCTTTGTACACTAAAGCAGAGAATCTGAATATGAGGTGATTATCTTGCTCTGAGCTGTGAAGGCCTGTGTTCTCAGCATGGCAGGAGTGTCCCGCAGCGTGACTCTGGTGGTGGCCTACATCATGACGGTGACGGGTCACGGATGGGTAGAGTCCCTGGCAGCGGTTCGGTCAGTCAGGCCGTGTGCGGGGCCCAACCTGGGCTTCCTGCGGCAGCTGGAGGAGTTTGAAAACACAGAACTAACAGAAGTGAGTCATCATAATTAATTTCACTTTTGATTATTCATTTTAAAAAAATCTGTTATGTTGGGACAGCTGAAAACGGTTATGTGGATTAAAAGATGCAATACATTTGGACAGATGAGTGTGTGGGTTTAATTTGTGAGTTCAGGTACAGCCTGGTCTCAATATACCGCTCATCAAAGCATTCTTTGTCTAAAAGCTGGAGGCTATGACATGAGAAATTGCAAAAAAAACGAAACAAAACAAAAACTTGACGTTTTCATACAACAGTGTGAACTCCTCCCTTCAAAAGCCAAACCAGTCTGGTTTATATGGGTGTTAGTAAAGCTACTAAATGAGGACCTGTGTGAGAAGTACATATCTGAGAAACAGATGCTTCACGTGTACTTTTCCTTATGCTCTTACTTGGACCATTTAACCCTCTCTTCTTGTTAGAGCTGGCACCGTTTTGTGACGAGAGCAGTGCATGCCGCTGTTTGAAGACTACTCATCCTATTCAGCTGCTGGACGATTACTCTGCTGCTGTCCTGCATGGAATGACCTTCATGTCACATGACATGGGCCCAAAAGCATTTCCCACATGGACAGTTATTGGAAAAGGAGCAGTTGTAGTATCCAGTCCAAAAACAAATATAGAACAGCTGCAGAACTGTATTATGAAAGGATATCTGTGTATAAGGATGTCAGATGTGTTCGGATAAGTTTTAAAAGTGCTCAATCTAAATTTCTTCAGCTTGACAAGGATCCAGGCCACATGTGCCTAAAACTCCAGCTTACAGTGGGGGAAACAATGAAATAACTGACCCCCTGCTGGTTTAGTTTATTCGCTTTCACTGAGTGAAATAAGTGTCAAATAATTACTTCCCCTGCTGTATGTGCACTGTGAGCAGTCTTAAAAAAAAAGTCTAAATCAGGTGTGTAATAAATGTAGCATTTTTGAACATTTAGGAGGCTGCTCATCACATGCTTGTTTTCTGCTTTTTTCAGTAACCCTGTTTAAGTCAAGATGCTATGAGCTGTGGGCAAAGTCAGCAAAAATGCAGACTTATTGAAAGTGTGCATAAAGGGCACAGAACGTCTGCCGAAAAGCTCTCATAAACTTGTCAGTGGGACTGGGCCCTGCTACCACTGATACCTCAGCTCTGTTTTTGGTTATGCTTCGCCTTTTTCAGTTAAGTTTCACAGCAGCCTAAATCAAATTAGCATGCATTCCGTAAACTGCACTGCATTTTGGTGCAGTTATGTTGCTCATTTCACTTTAAAGTCTTTTAATTTTTTTTGTGAAGTACCTTAAATAGCACGGAAATGTGCCGTACATGAAGTTGTATTTAAACATAAACAATGGACACTTTCAGCTCCAATCCAGGGCAATTAAAATAAATTATTTGAAAACTATAGTTATTGTTGTACTCATCACACCATTTTCAGAGACTCAAAAGTAATTGGACAATTAGCAAAGCAGCAGATTTCAGTGGATGTGAGGTCTTTAAGAGCTTCCAAATGAACAATCTGCTCAAACCACTTGTTACACTCAAGAACAATAAGAACAGATTAGACATCTGAAAAACTTTCAGCCGTAGAAAAAAATTATTTGGATAGATGAAACCAGGAGAAGAAAAAGAACAGTTCATGATCCAGAACATACCACATCACATATGGCTGCCAGTTTAAACGGTGGTTAATATCGATGTGACTGTTGATAGAGTTCACTTCACAGTGCAAATGGGTAACGAGCACGCTTTTCAGTTATTAAATACAAAACTGAAGGCAAAGACCTACAAATAACCAGCAGCAGAAGGTGTGGCAGTAGAGACCTAACAGAGCATCTCCAGGGAGATGTCATATCCGTGGGTTCTACACTTCAGGCAGACATGAGCTGCAAAGGCTTTTTATAAAGGTATTTAAAAAAAATCCTTATACTTTAAATTATATTAGTGTCAAATTATATTTGAGTCTCTGAAAAAAGGGAGGACTGGGTATAAAATGCTTTGTAATTCACAAACAGTTAATGTAAAAGCCTTAAATAAAGTCTGCACTTTAATCACATCACACACAAAAAAAAACAATAAAAGGCAACGGTGGTAATGAATACTTAGGAATGAATAGTGCTGCTATTACAAACAACTGAAGATGCTCCGCCTCTATGATGAGTTCCCTCAAATGATTAAAATATATTATATATAAAATACATACAAAACAGTGCATTACTCATGAATAATTATAGTAATTAGCCTGATACTTCATCAGTTCACTAATGCAGGTGTACAAAAGTACATACAGTCTCAAATATTACACAAATAACAGAAAAGGATGAGTCATGATTTAATTATTGCATTTTTAATTAGAAATATCGTTTGTATTTAATGTCTGCGGATTTTTATTACTTTTGGCTTCATTCATGCAGCCATGTACTCTTGAATCCAAATTTATAACATAAAGCAGCGTTTCATCTGTAAGCTGTGCAGTGATGCGTGTAAGGCAATCAGCAGCCTGTAAGCTGATTTTATACAGCAGTGAGGTGTTGTTTTAAGCAACTGTCCGACGTAAAACGTGTCCAGTGCCCGTCTTAAACAGAGACATTGTCTTTGACTCTGCTCCCCGCAGTATCGAGCTTGGTGGAAGGAGCTGTACGGGAAGAGCACGTTCAGTGATGATGAGGAGATCGAGGCCCTTTTAAACCGGAAATCCAGCACCAGCGATGCCATAACAACCAGCATCACTCCTGCGCTGGCCACGAGCAGCAAATAAAGAAACTCATTTCTGCATCTTCAGTCATTTCTCACCTGAACTTAAGAAGCAGAGGACAGCGGGCTTCTGATTGGCCCTTTGATCCCACAGAGACCGGGTGCACATTTTAAAATCATTTTGCCCCCGACCTCGCACTGCGTCAGGAACACCTGTCTCACAAAAAGTTCAGTGTCGGGATGATAAGTTCAGTCTCGTGTGCGTGGAGTGGCTAAGCAGACATGTGACGGGGGGATTTTATGTCACCGTCTTCAGTTCCCTTCGTCATGTCATGTCCTTGCCTCTAACTGTCAAAACAACATGCAAGGGCAGTCAAGCATGACACCAAGGAAATATATGTACATACAGTCCACAGTGTGAACACATACTCCTCCTGTACACCCCCCACCCCACCCCGCCGTCCCCCGTCAGTTATGTTATGCTGTGTCTTGTACTTGAAAAATGACTATTACTTTCTGAGAGCGTGTGAGAGCTAAAGAACGCTTTACTTTATATTTTACAGTAAAAACAATTATCAGATGTGCTGTTTTTAACTATTGTGCTGTTCTTCCTAAATGTAAACTTTTCATTTGATATGTGCACAGTCTGTGAAAATGCAGTTATATATGTAGAGTTTTTATGTTAACGTTTTCATGTTAGTCTGCATTTTGTATTTTGTTTAATTATGCATGCATTGAGGTGACATTTAACTCATCAAGTGAAAATATTTAGATTGTAATAATGCAACAAAGGAATGTATTAATCTTCTTTTTTTTTTTTTAGTTATTTCAAGCCTTTTAGAAACAAAACGAGGGACTAAAATCCATCTTTGACCTGGTTTCTGGATAAAAGCAGTATTCAGATCCAGGTAAAGGTCATAAATGACTTAAGTAGAAGTTTATCGCACATATTGTGGAGAACAGTATCTCTGCTGACGATGAAATTCTGACATTATTATGACCCCACAGTAATTGAATTACTTCATATAGTGGTCTACATTGTAGCAGTCAGCTCAAAGGTCACCAGATAACTGGTGGTGAGAAAATTCTGCGTCACAGGTCTTTGCCCTTTAAAATATTGCACAATTCTACCTCTTCAGGCCTCTTTCAGTTATTTAAATGACACCAGCTGAAAAGTGGAAACCACTCCTCAGAGGAACTCAGAACTACAATAACCAAGGGGCCCAGAGCTTTTAGTGGGGGTCCACGAGCTAGAACGCGTTCGTAAATCCTCCCCAAGTGGCTTAACATATAACAGTGCATGGTCACTTTTATATGTTCATTTTTGAATTATTTAAAATCTCAACACGAGAAGTTGTTCAGCTACAGCTGTCGGCTGAATATTGTTGGTTTAAAAGTGCCATATGTGAAATGTAGAGCAGCACTGAGATTAGATGTGATGAAGTGCATCATACATCCACATATGCATTTTTCACACAGTTGTCATTTTAAAGATGAACACTACATAGAAAAAAAAACACTTGACTGATTTCTGTAACCTGGCAACCAGTTATAGATTAGGATCAACTATGGTATAACGCTGATGGGAAGCATTTGCATAATGAGTTCCTTTCAGTTCTCGTGCTGATAAGTAGGTAAAGCTTCAAATAAGTACTTGTACCTATCTAATATTACTTCATAATTCTACTTTCAAAGTTTTATATTTCTACTTCACGACATTAGAACAAAATTGTACTTACTTTTCTGAATTAGAGAGAGAGATTAAGAGTAGGAGAGCATTAAAGACGTCAATCTGAGATGAGCTTAAGCTCTACAATGTACATTATAATGTCGCTTCATGCATCAGTACTGATGGTAAATTCATATATTAATAATAGGCGTGTACAGGTATCAGACTGATATCGGTATCCTGGTTAACGGCCATTATCAGAGGCTGACATTTATCTGTTCCATCACATACATGTCCCAAGAGTTAAGTGTTCAAAACATACAAAAATAAAATCTATTCATAAATATTTAATATGTTCATAAGAATAATTAAAAAACATATGAAAAGTTAAAAATATCCACAAATTTTAAGGATAACTACAGGTTATCAGCCCAGAATGTCACAGTTTGTGTATTCCTGATTAATGCTGACAGCATAAGACTGACTTGAACTGCTGCATAATGACTAATGACTCTCTAGGCACGTTTCTCTCTCATATTTCATATAAAATACAAACTGAGTACCTTAAAAAGTTGTGGGTTACGCAACACATCAGTATTTGTACTTATCCCAGCAAAACTGAAAGCAAATAAGGAGGGAAAAGTTGTTAGTTTGTAACTAACACACTTTTAGATCTGTCTTATACTCACATCACTGCTTTCACTTAAGTAATGAAAGCACTGATGGATATTTATTGCAGCACTGCAAAACTGCCACAGGAGCCAGACTCACTCTGAAAATCATACTGAGGGGAAATGAGTGGGAACTTTTCAAAACCATGTTTTCTCCGACTCCTGGACCGCATTGCTTTTACAGAATTGATCCTCTGTCGAATTCTCCTAACAGGCCTCCTAAAGCTCTGACACGGCAAATGATAATCTTATATGGTATTGTGTTCCTGTCTGAGGCGTTATGTCAGCTGTTCTGAATAATCTTCCAGTGGGAAAACTGCTGCCGATGTTTTTCTGCGTCGCTTCTACCTCTGGACCACTCTAGAGTACTTTTCGTAAAGCTTTATAATTTCAAAGAATTGTTTTCGTCTCCGTCCTATCATTTTCCACGTGTGCGGGTGTGTGACACTTCGGGTTGACGCCGGCAGGGTTTCCCCAGTGTATTACTGTAGATCGGCCGCTGTGTGCGCACTGATAAGCTTCGCAGGAGGGAAGCAGGCGGGCCTAGCAGAAGCAGCAGGTGCACCCTCCTCAGCATCCCGGCTCCGCCCTCCCTCTGCTCACCATAGGCTGGGTGGATTTAAGCGGGCCCGCCGGAATGATGAGGACTTTCTGACCCTGACTGATATCAAAACTCGACGGCTTTCAAGTTTCACAGGTAAGACGGCTTCGATCAGCCTGCGACGCGCACAGTGAAGTTAGTCTGCGTGGGAGCGCAGTGGGTTAACCTTTAGTAGTTTTACTTAACTTAATCATTCTTTACTAAACCTACACAAGTCTACTTTCAAAACACACACAAACACGAGAGCGTGTGATATTACTACGTTACAGGAGCAGACAGTGGAGTTGTCCCGTGCGTCTTTTTGGTCAGAGATGAACCCCGACGTGGATTACGGAGGCTCCGGGAGCAGCGGCAACGGCAAGCTGCGCCAGTGGCTCATCGAGCAGGTGGACTGCGGGAAATATCCCGGTCTGGTTTGGGAGAACGACGAGAAGACCATCTTCAGGATACCGTGGAAACACGCCGGGAAACAGGACTACAACCGGGATGAGGATGCCGCGCTTTTTAAGGTAAGAGACCCGCATCCTCCGGGGTCCGCCAGCCACAAGCGAGCTGCGACTTTCAGAATAAAACAACAGCAATACGTGTTAAAGTATTACAAACTTTAGAGCTGTTAAACTCTCTTATAGCCTTTTAATGATGTGTGTAAAAATAATTAACTCGATTAGGCGTCTTAGTAGCGTTTGGATATTCTCTGATGCATTATATAAAAAAGGGTTTTGCTGTCTTTCATGAAATTCGTTCCATACATTAGGATGCGATTATTTCCATATAAGAATATTTGAACCATGTCCTCCATGCTGTAAAAAAGTTACACATTACTGGGAGAGCGACGCAAAACAACTTCTTTAAAATGAATGTGCTCCAAAGAAGCCACTTAGCGAAAATAAACGAAAGTTTTATTTTATAATTATTGTTGAAGGGTTAGTAACTAGTTATCAGCACCGGGAGGATGTTCTTCTACAGGCCGTGCAGTCGCAGTTAGGAGAGACCAGGCTGTGTGATTCTAAACTTGAGGGAGGTATTCTAAACATTTCCCCGCGGACCTGTCTGCAGGCCTGGGCGCTGTTCAAAGGCAAGTTTCGGGAGGGCATCGACAAACCCGACCCGCCGACATGGAAGACACGCCTGCGCTGCGCCCTCAACAAGAGCAATGACTTTGAGGAACTGGTGGACAGGAGCCAGCTGGACATCTCGGACCCCTACAAAGTTTACCGCATCATCCCCGAGGGCGCCAAGAAAAGTCAGTCCCCCTTCTAACAAAGCGTTAAAAAAAGTTTACTGCAGCATGAATTAAGCTGGTAGTAATACTGAAAGCTGATTGGGCTACAGCGGCAATAACCAAACTGGATAAAGGGTTTTACTGATGTGTTTTATTGTAGTTATTATTATTAGATGATCACAATCTGATAATTAGTTGTGTATCAGACAAAAAGTGGAAACTCTCTGACTCCTCAAACTGTCAAAGCACCAGCTAAAGTCATGCTGAAGTACTTGCATCGATGTGGACTTTTCTAAATGTACTGACAGAAAATGTGTTCAGACATTTTCTAGAGCACTTTTCTAATAAAAATGTTTTTCCGGCATGCAGGACCCAGACAGGAGGACAGTCCTCTGAGCCCAGGGAGCTTTCAGATGCATCCCTCCTACCCCTCTGTGCCGACTCAGGTGATTTTCCTGCACATAGAAACAAGTGGGGCGGGACTAAAGTAAGACAGAGAGAATGAGGGAGGTTGAAGACACAGACAGTGTCATATTGTGCATGCATGGATGACCTTACAAACACAAGTGAAGGGTAATGATGTGCATCCCCAACTATGACTTGTGCTGACTTCAGGGGCTGATAGAAACTCTGGAGTTTTTGGGTCCTTTTTAGATTTCTTGGCAGCAACTGATTAAAAAAGGAACACAATTTATGGCAAAATATGTTTTTGCCACACTGTAAATGCTAATTCTCATTTACTAAATTAAATGTTGTTGCATTTAACTTTATCTATCCTAGTTTTTGTAAAGTTATCTGTACTTCCTGCTTGGGTAATGAAGAGTATAGTTATGCTCTGCTTTACTTAATAATTTACATTTGTTTTCATAAAGTATGGAACACGTCTACAAAGGCTGCAGATGCTTAGTTTTAAATCCGTATTTTAGTAATGTGATGTCTATTTCTTAGATCTCAGTTTCTCGGACAGGGTGTAGTTTCAGATGTTACTCACCATAATTGATTTTTTTCTGCACTGATTAATCTCTGTGACCTATCCTTTTTAAAGTACTACACACTTAAAATGAACAAGTCAGCTTTCTCCTCTCAAGTTGATTTAAGTTATTTTTGTGAGTCAGCGAGTTGGCAAAAACAAATCAGAGTTTATGGTGCAGGGATTTTACCACTAGCTTAAGCAAAAATCTATGGATGAAGAAAGAATTCTGCAATGATCATATAAAACAAGTTGCAAAAAAGTCCTTATAAGCCTACTAAAAGAGTAATGTATTACAAAAGGACCATGCAAAGACTGTTTGTCTTTTATGATTGTTTATCTTATGATCAAAGATGTGCACTCAGCTAACTGCTTTCCTCTCTATAGATGCCACAGTACATGGCGAGTCCAGAATGCGGCTGGAGAGATTACTGTCAGGAGCAGGCCTCTCTGCCCGAGCTGCCCTTCACTCAGTGTCCCTGTCCGCCCCGCACCCTGCCGTGGCAGGGCTCATCCATGGAAAATGGTACACGGCTTATTATTTAGCGTGCAAAATAAAAGCATTTTTATCAGTTTTAGCATTGCCTACATAGTTTGTTCTGTGTGCAGGATACCAGCTAAGAGCCTCAATTTACTCATACGGTCCAGCTGAGAGTCAGCCCTCGCCTTTCACACTGGACGCCAGCATCAGATCAGCAGAGGCACTTTCAGGTACACGAATACTTTCAGTTCACTTTTTCCCCTCACGCTATAAAATCAGGAACTCTCACCAGAATCCTCTGCTGAGAATTAAACTTTAGGTCCTATTTTTTTTTAAAAAAAAAAGGCAAAAATCCATCTACATAGAACAAGCAGCAAATGCATATTTACATAAGATCAAAACAGCTGAAAATGTCACGGTATGACACAGATTTTAGCATTTAAAGGTACAATTAGGTTGAAACTGCGTAATGCTGTGCTGAAGTCAGAAAACTACTAATTTCACCTGAGACTTTGTTCCTTGGCTTTATTCAGTGCAGTTTAATTTCAGTTCTTGCATTTAGTGTATGGATCTGTATCATGCTGCAGGCTGCCATTTTTATTAACTGTACTCTGACTGCCCATAACAAACAGCAGACAGAAAATCAGCACCAAATTTAATAATAAAGTTAAATATCTAGCAACTACAGAGCCGCTATCAGTGGAATTTTATGAGGTGGCTATAATCTAAAATGTATTTATTTTTAGGTAAAGGTGGTAGCTTGATTCAAGAGACATGCGGCTAATTTTGAATATTTACTCTGCCCCCTAGAGGCTGGAAAAAAAGGAACACAACTTTAATCAAAGCTGACGACCGAGCGTGTTCAAACTAGCTTCGTTTTTTGGTCTAGTTTTAGTGACATGTGAAGGAATTTTGCATCTGATGCAAATCGTTCTTGCTTTTGTGTGTTTATTTTGATCATATAAACAATACACAGAAAACCATTTCCAAAAAAAATGCAGATTGCTGTCAGATTCAGCAAAACGCTCCTATAGAAGTACAAGACATAGCAGCATGTAGAATGCTGAAATAATAATATACAGCAGCACCCTGTGACTTTGGGCTGTGGTGAACATTGAAAACCTTACGTGCTTCATTTTTTAAAAATAAAACAAAGAAGTCCATAAAAGAGTTTTAAATAAAAGAAATTTCAGCTAACTTCTACCTGTGTCCTCCTCTAGACTTCCGTCTGCACGTATCCGTATATTTCCGGGACTCTCTGGTGAGAGAGGTGACCACTTCCAGCCCGGATGGCTGCCATATCACTCCTTGCAACCCAGATAAGCACTACCTGACGCCTGGAGGTCATGAGTTGGTGCCCCTGCCTGTTGACAGCCTATCCTCCCAGAGGAGGCCAGACGAGTGTCCTCCGAGTCCACCAGCCAGCCTCGAGAGGGGAGTGTTGCTGTGGATGCGAGCAGATGGGCTCTATGCCCGGAGGCTGTGCCAGAGCAGGGTGTACTGGCAGGGAGGCCCGTCGCCGTACGGAGACAAACCCAACAAGCTGGAGAGAGACGTCACCTGTAAACTGCTCCACACGCAGGACTACCTCACAGGTGAGAGGACACAAACTCAAATCAGCTCAGGATCTTTGATCAACAATCACTTGTGCTCGAAAGGCTAAAAAGTTCTCACTTTTTTGGGTTAGTATGTTACTATTCTTTTAAATGAAGGCCTATCTATGGTGCCATGCCTAATTCAGCAAGTCCCTGACCTGTATCTTAATCATCAGCATGGTGTACTGGACAGAGCTTGGTTGATATGTTTTAATCTGATTGATTCACTTAAGAACTCATACCAGCTGGCACCTTGCTGTACATAGATAGACTAACACCAACTGGTCTAAAATTTGGATTTCAGTCAAGAACTATCCACCTCAACTCAAAACTAAATCCACTAAATGTAATTAGCAGTAGAACAAACTGAGACTCATTACTCAGCTGATTTTCTGGAAGTCACTTCATGACATACTGTGCCAGCCAAGAATAATTTCTTAAAGAAGTATTTTATGATAAGCCGAGAGTCACATGAAGTCTACACAGCCACATCATCCCGCCCACATGCTAAGCAGCTCCAGCTGTGACAGCTAATTGTATTTGCATACATGGTGTGACCAGGACTTTCCATTCGAATCACTCTAAATGTCACACCACTTCAAGTGAAATTCGCTTGAAATCATCAATTCTGATGTGTTTTAGGTGTCAGAGCTGTTACTGATGCATTTTTGTCCTTTTGCCTACTTGCAGAGATTCAGAGCTACGGGCTAAGGCCGCCGTCCCGCTTCCAGGTCCTCCTGTGTTTCGGAGATGAGTGTCTGGACCCACAGAGACAAAGAAGGACCCTCACTGTGCAGGTGACTGCCGCCCCCGAGTTTAACCACTGATTATGATCCAGAGATCTTTCTTTTTTTTTCTCATTTTGTTTATGAGGATCAGTGAAGCCTAATATTTACTGGGAAGCTGACAATAAGTTCGAACTGGTGTTCTTAAAATCAAAACTAAGATTTGAAAGGTTCAAAGTAGAGTGCTGAAACTTTAAAGTATGGACTGAAAAGTGAAAAATAGGATTTGAAAGTTTAAACCTAAGATTTGAAAGTCTGTAGGACCTTGTTCATAGTCATAACGTTGACAGTGCTTCATAACAAAATTTGGTTTCTAAATAAGTCGCACTGAGATTCAGGGCCAGCCTGGTTCCACTGTCACCCTCCCGAGACTCTGATTTCTATATAAAGTGAAAATGGATGAGCCAAGTGAAGGTTCATGCCTTTTAGCTACAGATTTTTGACACACTTTCAATCAAACTAACCACGTAGCTGAGCTTTAACCAAACTAGGAATGGTTTGCCTTTCTCTAGTTTGACTTCTCAAAATGGTTTCATAAAACAAAGCTGGGAAAGTTGAAATAGCGAATCAACCTTCCTGGATCTCTGTCAACAGTCAAACGCCCATAAATAATAAACTATCAAAAACCAAACAGCTTGGGAGCGTGTCACAGAACTGCAACAGCTTCAATATATCCCAAACTCTAACACCCTAAATCAGGGGTGTCCAACTCTAGGCCTCAAGGGCCGGTGTCCTGCAGGTTTTAGATATCACCCTGGGTCAACACACCTGAATCAAATGATTAGTTCCTCTGGAGACCTTCAAGACATATTGAGGAGGCCATTGAGTCATTTATATCAGCTGTGTTGGATCAAACCTGCAGAAGACCGGCCTTTGAGGCCTGGAGTTCCCCACCCCTGCCCTAAATGAAAAATGAAAGGGTGTATTGAATTTGAAAAATAAATAAATAAATAGTGCTGTGTAAAATAGTGCTATGCTGAATGGATTTTGCTGACCTCCTTGGCTCTCATGTGTTGCAGGTGGAGCCTCTGTTCACCAGGCAGCTCCTGTACTATGCACAGCAGCCGGGCAGCCACTACTACCGCAGCTATGAGCACCCAGGAGTCACAGAGCACATAAACGCCTCCGAGGACTACCAGAGGGCCATCACACATCACCACAGCAGCAGCCTGCAGGAGTGAACTTTGCGGGTTTAAGTGACTGTTGGAAATGTCACGATGACATTTTACACGACAGGCAAGAAAACTCTGAGATGAGGACAAAGTGGACAGTGGTATACAAAAAATGATGGACATTAAGTCAGCAACCATCTGCCCTGTATGGTTTTTCTATCTGTGTGTGCATGTATGTGTGTGTGTGTGTGTGTGTGTTAAGTCAAAAATGCAGTGTTATTTTTTCCCTTTTTGTATTCTTTTGGGCATAATGAGTATTTTGATGCTTACTCGTAGACAGTATTAAAAATGAAGGTGTTAAAGTATTAAAGATGATTGTGATGTCATCCACCGGTTTCTAAAGTTCCATTTTGAAACCTCGCGATGAACATTTTCATTATCGCTAGTTTGGTTTGCTAACAACTTGTCACTTATAAGCTGTTAGCCAATGAGCATACCATTTTAAACCTAGTGATCAAGATTTCTAAAAAATGTCGTGTTTTTTATTCAATGTGAACCAAAATAAGTGACTAGGACCATAAACACATCAGGAAAGTGTTTCCAGAGGTCAAGACAGAAAGCAATTTTCCCAAAGACTTTGATATAATAGGAAGTCTTTTTGCAGTCGCAAGTATTGCCACCTGGTGCCTTTCAGATAGAATGCAGGTTTAAGGTACTTGGCGCTTTAGCTTCATTTTTTCGGACCCAGAGGTCGTATTTTTGTACTGTCTATGTGCTTACTATGCAAATGAAACTGACAGCTGAGGTGATTGTATCATAGAAAACTGTGAGCGAAAGTTTTGTGCCTTAAAAAAAATTAGCAAATGAACCTAATCACTTTCTATGCCAATAGTTATATTAGATCTCTAGCATTCACAAACTACTCCAATCCAGGCAACAACTAGTAGCTGGTTAGCTAAGATTAGCCTAGCTTGGCTTAGTTATAGACTAGGAACAAAAATAAGAGAAACAGAGTCTGTTTGAAAATTACCAAATGTACCTTCTGTTACTTTCTAATGAAAACCAGCAAACATGTTATTTAGCGCAGAAACTGCACCTATGTTCAGAGAAGAGCACAACAATTGTAAATCACCTGTAAAACTAACCACACCAATGAGGTGTCTATTTGGAGATTGTGCACATGTGCTATTTTGTCACATTTAGTAAATCTGGCCCATAACTTTCAAATAATTAAACTCAAGAATCTAATTTTATATCTGGACAAAACTATGGAAGAATTTTCAGACTTTGTGCTAAGGTAATATAAGCTAATATAAGCTAATAACCAAAACCATAGCTAGCCCCTGCTAGCTAAGGAGCTACTGGCTCCAGTTTGATGTTGTTGTTTTTGTATTCAACTGTCTGTTATCATACTTCTTCATTTGACTGTCTGCAAAAAAGTGAAGCAAAAGAGCTTTTGTATTTTTTAGTTAATTTTTAAAAACATTTTTCCTTGTAAATACATTTCTGTTAGGAGACACTATCACCATCATTTAGTAAATTATGAATGGAGTCTTGTGCCTGGCTGTGTTTATGTATGTGTGTGTGTGTGAGAGAGAGAGCAACTCAGGGAGCTGATTTTAGATAAGCTTTTTTAACTCAATTTTATATCAAATAGTGATGTTAAATGTGACTGTTATATAGCAGATCTGAGAAAGGGTTAAAGTGAACATTTGTTGTTGTTTTTTTTAAAGTGTCATTTCCTTCAAAAATAAATAAATGACTAAAAACGTAACAAGTGACAAGATCTCTTCATAACTGTGTGAGCTCTATGGTAACATCAGCACTACGCGTGAGCGTCTGAACAGGAAATGTGGTTCAGATGCAGGATGTGACTGGTTAATCAAACACTTGGTTATCACAAACAATATGATGACATCAAGAGGGGCGGAGAGAGAGGAAGAGGTTGGTTTTCCGTGCAGCGCTCGAGAGAGCCTTCCTGGTTTCTGCTCATAGATTAGAGTCTGTTTCCACTTTCATGGAAAACAACCATAAAACCCCACAACAACAACATTTCTGTAACTGCCACAAAATATTTTTGAAGAAGAGCAAGGAAGAAAGGAAGATGTCATCAGTTTGAGGTTAAAAACAACTCAGAAAGCTTACTTTGAAAATAAATGCCTTTTCAGCAGGAAGGGCAGGGTGGGTAATTACACGGCTTTGGACTCAATCTTTTTGATTGCATCTTTTTTTTTCCTTCTAAAATCCAAAGATATTATAGTTCAGTTTAATTGATGCAATTTTAACTGATTTCAATATTTTTTAAAAATGTATCAGCAAAAGATGCATCAGTTAATTGCAACGTCCCTGTTAGTTATCTTTCAAATCATTATGGAGGAATTTTGTGAAACTCTTCTTTACTACACATCATTGGGATTTGCGGGCATTTGTTTATGCACAGGTCCCGTCACAGCATTTCAGTCAGGTGGCGGTCTGGCCTTTAAGCCATTGTGACGCCTTGATTTTCTTTTGCAGCTATTCTGTTGTAGATTAACTGGTGCGCTTGAGATCATTGTCCTGTTGTCCTGATCAACTTTGTCCAAACTCTAGCGGTCAAACATATCTCTGTTTCAGCAAGACCATATATACAACAGCTTACATGTATTCTGCACAGCATTTGTTGCAAAAACAGTCCAGACTGCTAAAGTTCCCATCACATTTTACACACCATCCTAACAGAATCGATGGAGGTTGTAATCAGTGAAATGTTTTGTGACGGGCTAAAATATCACATCACATTATATATAAAATTATGTACAGTACATAGGCCAACATCATGATGTCAATCACAATAGCTACAGCATCTTATTACCTGGAACAAAAACAAATCAAAAAGTAGGACACGTCTAAATGCCACGCTTTTCCAGTCTTGTTCCAGTGTTTTTCTGCTTCTTACTAATCTTGGCCACTTCTATAAAATGTTTTCTTCTTTTGAGCTCAGCTGTAAAACATCTGTCTTAAAAACAGGTACAATCGAGGGGACAACTTTTCTGTGATGTGTCAAATTTCTCCATCCTTTTATTTACCCACTCACAGCAAAGAAAACTGAAGATCAAAAATGTTTTTGTTGTTTTTTTAAAGCAGATCTTGTCATATTGTCTCCAGAATGGAACAGAATAGAAATAAAAAAGAAAGAGAAAAAACTCCCCTTTCTCACCTCTGTTACTGTAAACAGAGAGCTGGTGGAGAGCGGATAAGGCTTTGGGGTTTTGAACTTATTTTGTGAATGAATCCGTGGGAGGCAGAGTGCTAAGTTTAGAACGCAGAGAATCAAAACAACTCTTGCCTGCTCTCTACGGCTTTCCCCTACTTGTAGATGGGAAACCAAGTCAGAGAAAAAGTCTGAGGTCGATGAATGTAGACAGAAATGCACAGGTGTGGTTTGTACATTCAAAAGCTGAAATTTAATGGGTCATCTCCTGCTAGAAAACACAACAGCAGATCTCGACAGTGTCCTCAGTTAACCCTTTGTGTCTCATCAAACCTTCTCATGTGAGCTGTGGGCGTGTCTGCCCGGGCGACTAGACCTACCACAACTGCTCGCTTAGGTCCCTACACCCACACAGAACCACACTTTCTGTTGTCGCTCTCTTCCTCTGGGATCTGTGTCTTCTGCTCGCTGCCCCGAGTAACGGCCCACTCCGTCCCCACCCTGCATACGCCCTGTGTTCATGCTCCTCCCTGACAGCTAGATGCTGACATGCCAGACAGAATGAGTGAACTGGTGAGCTGCAGCTCCAGAGATGAATAGCTAAACCCGCTACTGAGCCATGGTGCAAACAAACCAACTGTCTGCAAGTGTGCCTTCGTTAGAATTTCCACTACTGAGCGTGACATTTGGATCTGCAGATAAGTTTAACGACTATAGTTGAACAGTCACCATACATCACGTTTGGACCAAAAATATCAGTCACACCCTTACAATCTCATCTCCAAGCCAACAATTGCTCAACAAGCTGCTTTTTGCAATCAAGTCCTCCCTTGCAGTGCTTTTAGTTGTTTTACATTGTAGCTGAGAGTATCAATACCGACTGATTCAGAAATACTTGTCTTACAGAACCATAGTTGTCACAATTTTGTTTCTATACCCAACCACAGTGGATCGAAATGACAAAACGAAGATATGATTAATGTGTAAACTTTCAGCTTTTACTCAGGGGGTTTTAACAAAAAATATTGCATGAACTCTTGAGGTTAAAATCGAGGTTAAGTCCCTTCATTCTCACAGACCTACAATTAAGTGGAAAGATTTTGCACCTTTCAACGCTTGATGTTATCTTTAAAGAACTTCAGTAGAGGTTTATTCTGAATAGAGAACTGTATATAGAGACACTTTGCAGTAGCCTTCAGAATTGCCTCAATGCTTTGTGCCATTGCATGTTATCTTGCTTGAAGAAGACATGGACATGTTAAGCAGCAACACTCAGGCAGACTGTAGCATTTAAGCAATGCTCAGGTAGTATTGAGGGGCTCAGTGTGCACCAAGAAACCGCTGATACAAAATAGAGTAGATCCAAGTTTGATGTTATATAGGACAAATTCTGTGAATGTTGCAGAAGTAATTGAGAAGATTTTCTGATCTTCAGTTATCTAATTTTGGTAAACTTCTGCAAACTGTAGCCTTAGTTTCCTGTTGTTAGCCCACAGGTGTGGCATTCAGTTGTCTTCACTGCTGTAGCCCATCTGCTTTAAGGTTTAATGTGTTGTGCATTCAGAGATGTGCTTCTTCATCCACTCCTTGGTTGTAATGAGCTCTGACATTGACATTTTTTTTTACCCATTCCCTCTAAACCCTAGAGATGTTTGAGTGGGAAAATCCTGCACAGCACATATGGAGATATTGCAGATGTCTGACAACTAACCATGTGATAACTTGCAGACCACTTTTGGACAATCACGGAGACACTGTTGGGTCAAACTAATAAGGTCCCAGTCACAAACGCTTAGAGACCGGTCTTTGATCATTTGGCAACAACCAGTTGGGGTGGTGAGGCAGAGTATTCATTGACTGGTTAGTTGCTAGAGGTTGATGGCAGTCTGCGAAATCCCATTTGTTTTCTCTAACAACCCACCTGTTGCAAAGGAAAATGGGTATTTCCAGATCAGTTCATAAAAGACCCCTTGTGATTAGTTTAGTTGCTAGCATATTGCTGCAGCTGTCTTTTAAATGGAAATGATGGATTTGAGACAAACCCTGCCCAGCTGCTCTCTGAGCTGTAGTTAAACTGTGAAAAGTGCAACAAAAACAATAAATAGAGACTGTTTGCCTTCAAAATAAATGCTGTGCTTTTTTGTGTTGGCAGCAGTGCTGGGGCACAACTTTGAAGGCAAGCAAACTGCCACTCAACTAGTAGTTAGCAAATGTTTGCAGACCAACTACAGGCAATCTGCTAGCAATTATAGCAAACGCTAGGAGTTTTTTAGTGGCGCAGCTTCTTTGCAACCACTTTCACCCAGCAACGTCCAGGAACCACTGCAAACCAGTTGGGGAATTCTTAGCACCCAGTCGTTGTATCACATCCAATACAGCAGACAAGGCATGGCATTGGTTAAGAAACCTTAAAACATTATATAGTGGCCAGTAAGGGTATTTTACTTTACCTCCTACAAACACAGAACAAAGATTAAATAAAGAAAGAATAATGTTCCTTAAACATTTCTATTTTTAGAAAGAAAAAAAGACAAAGTTTACAACAGCTTTTATGAAGTCAGTTGTAAAACATGCCTGCATGCTTGGTCACCTTTTAAAGGAACAGTTACATGTGAGTTTAGCCTTTTTGCCATGCATCTGTAGAGGTGTAGCTTGCATTTCTGTTCTCATTTTGTCATTACTTAAAACACTAATAAAGACATTGTTGAAAAAAGGAACTGGTCAGTCTGGTCAGATGAATTAAAGACATGAAAGCTCTTGTACATTTTCATTTAAACTTTGGATGAATTTCATGATTTTAGCCCTTGCATAAGGAAAGCACGATGTACACAGACATGTATTTCACCGGTTGTTAAACTTGTTTCCTTTTATACAATGAGTGACATCATTCTGACAATTCGAAATAAATGTTTTATAACTGATTGTCTGTTGTGTCAGACCTAAGTCGCTGTGTACGCAGCTCAACAATATTTGGTTGCCGTTTTTGACAAAACCGAATATACGGCTTAAACGTGAGGTTCTTGTGCTTGTGAAGAAAGGTTTGCAAAATTGCATCAAGACTCATATGTCCAAATGGACAGATGAGACCAAAGTGGTGGTGTTGGGCCATAATGCACAACACCATGTTTAGTGAAAACCAAACACCTCATACCAACTGTCAAATCCGAGTGGTGCAGGGGTGTTGATTTGGATTTGTTTTGCTTTGCAGCCACAGGACCCAGGTACCTTGCAGAAACTGAGCCAACCAAGAACTCTGTGCACAAAAAGTATTCTAAATGACTGAAAAAGGAAAGAATCATGGTGTTACAATGAAACACAAAAGTCCAGACCTCAACCTTACTGTAATGCTTTCACCTTAAGAGTGCTGTGCGTAAACAGATATCAATGAACTGAAGCAATGTTAGGAAGAAGAGTGCAGCAAATTTCCTCCACAGTGATATGAGACACTGATAAAGCTACACAGAAAATATCAAGTTTTTGCTTCTCAAGGTGGTTCTACAACCCACTGATCCCACTAGCTTGTACGAGTCTATGTATATGGTGCCACATGCAGGTTCTGTGTTTATACATAGTTAAATAAAGCTGTTTAGTACATCCTCTTTAAAACACATGTTAAATCAAATATTCATGTATTACTGGGTTTTTGGCAGGGTAATACAAAAGAATTTACTGCAGTCTTAAAGAAGCATTTTTGTATTAATGTCTCATGAGGTGAGAAAAAAAATGAGTTGATGGTAAATTCCAATGATGGTGCTTTATTAGAAGAAAAGCATCAATATAACTGACTCACAGTTACATCAGTGTGGTTTCCACAGTTGAAGCTTACTGACAAACATGCTGGATTTCAATGAAATGTGATAGCACAATAAGGCTGCGTGAAAAAGATTCAAGCAGTACAATGCTTTCAAAAAAACAAACCATCAACCATGTCTAAAAATCCTGACAGGATCAGGATCTGATCCAGTTCCATGTAGCTCACAGACTGAGATTTTGCAGCTCTAGCTGAAGGCTTATGTTTAGTTAACTTACTGAGCAATACAGATGGCACAGTACATGAAAACCATCTTGTTGTCATCATTTAAAAAAATCTTGTTACTTTGACACACATTTCATTCAGAGTCTGCAGCTCCACATCCCACTGACAGACTGTTCCTGAACTTTCTAGAAACAAGCACATTAGCCACTCACTCACTACTTGTCAGTACGTGAGTGGCCGTACATAATTAGCATACCCAACGTAACAGGGACTGTCCTGCACAGTAACAATGAAATCGACTCATTTAGTGTCTTCGAGATTAGATGAATACACACTTGTGTTTAATCGAGTAAAGCAGAAATTGAAAGTGATGAGTAAACAAAAAAGTGATAACTGAAGAGATACAGGCAAAGTTCATTAGCTAATAGATAAGACACAGACTCCTGTTTTGGGTGGTGGAGTGGATGAGATTTATCTCTTGATGGGCTGGACAGAGGAGGCCTGGAAGCAGGTGAGCTGGAGCTGCATGCTGCTCTTAAACTTGTTCAGCAGCTCTTCCAGTAACCTGCAGATAATATTAAAATTAAAGATTAATCTCAAAGACACAAAGGAAACACCAAAAGGTCACAGTCCCTCCAATTAGTAACATATACCGGAATTAGACTCACTTCTTATCGGCGCCGCTGTGTAACTGAGGCAGAGACTCCAAAGCCAGTTTGAAGCTGGCGCTGAAAATGAGAAGCTTAGTTAAAAATGTCATATAAAGGAACCCATTTATTAACGATAGAGAACTAGAAAACACAGTTCAAGATGGGTCTGTGTGTGTATGCGGGCACACTAACCTGCCATACATGAACATACACGCGCACCCAAACACACACACAGAGGCGCACATCACAGTGCATGCACACAACAGAACCAGATTACTTTCACTTCCTTTCCAAAACCCTCCAACTAACATAAATAGGGATTGTAGTGAGGGATGTGTGACTGCTAAGATTTATGTCCGTGACATCCACAGCCATAAATCACTGGGTACATATGTGGGACTTCCTGCCTCTGCCACTGTGTGGATCTGTATTTGTTGCACTTACTTGCTGTCGGCGTTTAGGTATGTGGCTATAGCATCTCTCAGAGCACACAGTTCAAGTCGAGCCTGTATGGGGGTTTACAGAAAAAGGGCAACAATGGAGATGTAATCATGTAATCATCATCAACTGACACCAGATGGTACCTTGAACTGAAATATGGCTTTATCAAAAATGACAGGTAATTCCCCCCAAGTGCAGTGGTCGACTTATGAGTCAGGGTCCTACTATGAGTGAGAAACTGCTCTGCGACTGCGGGTATGTGCGTGTGAGTGTGTACCTACCTGTAGGGCTCCGTTTTTGCTGAAGGAGGACACACACTGCATAAGACGGCACATTTCATCCGCAACGGACTCAACGATTCTAGACAAAACCCGAGGAACCAGATCCTTCGAGACTGTGAACACCTGACACAGAAAGAAAGAAAAAAAAATGTCATGATGGGGGACGAGGTGGCAAAAGCACCTAGTAGAAGCAGTGTCTGACAAATGAGTGATGAGTTTTAATGGCATTCAAGCACCTCGGCATGAACTGCAATAATATTGACCAGAGCCTCCTTCAGGTAGTTCCTTACACCTGTGAAAGAAGAAGGCACAAAGTGAACAAACAAAGATCCAGATAAAAAGCAAAACATCAGACATGTAACAATTAGCCATGAAAGGAAAGTGGATCTGTTTTGTTTATTTCCAGCTTCTTATATCTTATATGTATATTTCATCTTAACTATACATCTTATACTTGGCCACAGTTTCCTCAGTTTAACCCCACTTTTAGCTTTCTCCCCCTCAATTTAAGCCTTCTCCCCCTCAATTTAAGCCAGCTTTCTTCAGATTGGTTGCCCCTCATAAACAAAAGGTTTAACCAGCAGGTGGGTGGGGCTTCACAGCCACATCTGTGTGCTTGGGATATCTGTTCTCACTGACATCATATAGAGCGACAGTAAAAAAAAAAAAGAAAATGTGAGAGAGCATGTTCAGCAGTGTGAGCCTGAGCATTTATACATACTGTTGACCTTGTTATTTGAAACTCTGGCCATGTTTAGATGAACATCTGCAATTCTAACACTATATCTCTGGCAGAACAGACTGTTGAAAACTCATCTTTCTCTCTTTATTTGAAAATTCAGGGCAGAGTCGTTTTCACCAGAACCTGTAGCAGCTCAACAAGACTGCAAAACCATGTTTCTCTAAGATCACAGCCCCATCCACAGCAGAGCCAAGTGGCTGTTTGATTAACAGTCCATCTGGATTTCTGATAGAAATGTGCCAACAGGATTCATTATTAGCCAAGCTAACACTGTGCCAGTGCAACGTTTTCCATTATTTCCATTATTTAATTTCCCTCATCTGTGAGGAGGATAAGGGGCAGATGAGTTAGTGTGCTGTGTGGAAGCTTCAAAATATAACATTACGTTGACGGTGAAACAGTCAAAGGCAAAAACAGAAAGAAAGTACTGAAACCGGATTCTTAATGCTTTGCAGCACCCCACACACAAACTTGAATCCCACACAAAAAAATGCACCAAGTGAAAGTATCATATCCTAGAACTGTGGTTTTCTGTCCAAAATGTTCCTCTTTCACATGTAGTCCAAACACACAAACTCACAGGCGACAAACCAGATCAACGCACACAACTTTTCATCAAGATTAAGCGCCGTGCTATGAACTGCTGCCCACCTGAGACGACTCGCGCAGCTCTCACAAAATCTGACATGTTGCTTCACATCCTGTACTAAGGTAGACCACACATTCACAGTCAAGTTTCACCTGGGTTTGGGGTGCACTGCGTGAGCGAAAAAAGTCAAGCTACAACTCAAGTGTACACACATATCGCTGCACACCCACAGCTAGACACAAAGGCCATGAGCGCCTTGGGAAGACTGATTAAATGATGTTAGTGGTGTTTACAGTAAGTCATCAAAGGGCCGTACTTTACACATGACACATGTGAACCACAGCTAGAAAGATTAGACACGAGAGACTCTGAGCTGTCATCCCACAGCCCTGCTAGGGGCTTAAATATGATTCTACCAGGGTCAGTTAGTGGTTGCTGACGGTGATTTCCTGCTCTGTTTTATCAGCGCAGGGTAACTGGGTACCTGTAGGTGTTTGGCAGTCTCTCCAATCAAAATAGCCAGCGTAGATGCCGGGCTCCAGGGAACCTGCGATCGGATCAGCTCGTCTCTCGATGTAGGCTTCAAAGAGTTTCCGGTCCAGCCCCCGTACTGCGTCCACGCTTACCTGGCAGGTCAAGAACACACGATGTTACTGCAATGATTAGATACTAGGTAACAGATTCTCTATCCCCAATCCACACATCATTAGACATGCACAACACAATAAGAAGAGATCCATATTATAATACACTATTTACTCAGCGTTCTTTGCAATGACGCACTACTTGTTTGGATTTTAATGCAGCATTTTTTATCTTAGTTGTACAGATTAGCTGAATCTTTGCTGTGTTAGCTTATTTACATGCCTGTAATTTTAGCTTCAGAGCTGCGAGCCGAGAAACCGGCCCTGCCAATTAAACTGATTCCATCTCTGTGAGCAGGTTCTAACATTAACACTAAAACGTTGATAACGTGAAGATGTCAGTGTCTCCTGTTGCCTTTTGCTTTAAGTCACGATGACAATCTTGCCAAGGTTGTCTTGTGAGCCGTATGCATCAGTTTAACAGTGGTCTGAATGCATACAGACGCCTAAAGTTACATGTGCATTAGAAAATTCCCCGTAAACAGAGATAACCAGTGCTTTGTAGCATTTTATCTCACAAACCCACAATTCCAGTCTGAAATAAGATGAAACTACTCCTCAAGGATTCATGCTCACCTTCTCCGATCCAGACTGCTCATAGGTGCTCAGAATTGTGGCTACTCTTCACTGGAGTTGTTGCTCACTCATTACAAATACAACAAGGCTTTTGCTCAAAGTTTTTTCTGTCTCTGTGGCGGATATGTTTTATTGAAGCAGTGAGGAACACCGACGTAAAAGCATCTCAAGAGCTTCATCAATATTTAACTACCACAGCCAGTGATGTTGCCTATCTCATGGCTTTACTTTTGAAAAACATTAAAAAGTCACAACAAAAGAAACACTTTAAAACCTGCTGTAACAGGATGCATGATTCTGCTTTACATCAACACATAACACTGAAGTTTCTGATTTCCATGCCTATTGTTTTAAACTGCAGGCTGTGGCGTTAAAGGCTTTATTATGGAGTGTGGAAGCTGTGAGTAATTTTACTTTGCAGTCCATGTTGAAATCCTGTATCCTTCATAAACTGCATGAATACATTTAGATTGTGCATATATCAGTGACTTCTCAAGTTTACATGAATTCATTGAGAGTTTATTGCATTTCTAACTCTTTACAGTATGATTGCATGAGGGGGCAGCTGTGTGGCAGATGTGTTGTTTGGGAATTCTTATTTTTCAGATTTGCTTTTGCAGCTATTTTAACATTTGAAGATTACAATCTAGACAAACTGTCACCCATACGTATCTAAATATAAATGACACATGAGAATCGGTTTAAAAATGATATTTCAAAGAAAATGGCTGTAAACTGTTTTTACTGGAAAACCAACAGAATGCTTCTTTGCTTTGTGATTCAGTCATTAGTCATTGTGTGCAGCTGGATGAGTGTGTACGTGTGAAAGAAAAAAAAACTAGGGTGACAGTGAACTGAGCTTTCAAGACCACGACCTTTATTTTTTCTGTTGTATTTTTCTTTTAAAGAAGAGTCATCTCTCTGCTTAGAAGAGACCAGGGGACAGCTTTGTTGTTAATGACACCGCAACGCATTTCTCGCCAACAACACTGAGCACTCCTTCCTTCGTGTGAAGTCTTTTTTTCAAAGCACAGTTACAGATTAGAAGTGTTGATACTGACCCGTGTGATCTTCTCTGTCCCCGTGAAGCCATGTTTCTCAAAGTGATGGGCCAGGTTCAGGAATGTGTGTCTCTCGAGGTACTGGCAGTTACTCAGGATGATCAGTAGACGCTGCTCCTATACACACGCGCACATACACACACTTGAATGCTTTGACTGCCACAACACAACATTGTCACAGCTTAGGTTCAACTTACAGACTGTAGACCTGGATTTGGATTCTGGATGTAAAAGTGTATGCAGAAGTGCCTCAAGCCTGTTTCTATTGGCCAGCAGAGGGCGACTCCTCTAGTTGCAAAAAGCAGCCCCAATGCATAGACATCTCTTGGAAAACAGTCCTCACCTTTCTCGCTCTTTGACCTCAGCAAACACTCTCTGATGAGTTTCGGGTCTCAGTTGCTAGTTTCGAGTCTTACTGAATACAACACGACGTTAATTTTTATAAATTATGGTGTGCTCAAGGACCAGTGAGCGGGGTACACTTTAGGCTGGGACACTAGCATTTGAGCATCATGACATTCACTCCATTCTCCTGATATAAAGTTTAAAACGCTAAACCAGCAACAATTGACTCAAGGGGACATCATTAACCAAGGACAGCTGCAATCCACATCATTTATGTTCAAAAGATACACAGTGTATGTGGCGTTCTTACCACCATCATGCTCAGGCTGAGCTCTGTAGCCTGTGGTTAAACTTCCTAACCTGAAACCTATGACAAACCTTTAATCCTCGTACAATTCTGGAGAGGTTTTACAACCACAATGTGCTTTGCTTTCCAAAATATGTCCTTGGTTTAAAGTTGTGGTTTCAGTGAAGCTTGGAGCACTCTTTTTCTCACAATGCCTTTGTGAATATTGTCCAGTGCCTGTGTTTGATGTCTGGTAGAATGGTTGCCTGGCCTCCTAACTGCAAAACAAATCTACCTTAGTGTAGGAACCTGAAACTACTTTTAACAAGCGCTCACTCGTTAAAATGCCCGTGCTTTTATATTCACCCTTACAAACACACAATAAGCATGCCAATTAAACGTGTGCACAGAGACACTGTCAGAATGACATTCTGATGCCTACAACATCACTGGCAGGAGTTTGCTGTCCAAAATTAAGCAAACCAACCATGCTCCAAAAGCTTAGTGGCCTAAAGTAAACTGATGTCTTTGTGTTAATAGCAGTGAGGCACTGTCCAAGTTTGCATGTGCTGGTTGCTAGATTGCCAACTCACAAAAACACCCGTTTGTATCATGACTGACACCAGTCTTAACTCTGGTCATCTGCTCTCAGTCAAGTCTGGCGGCATATTCAGGCTGGGGAAACCCCTTCTGCACCTTGCTCCATTTCCCCTTACCAGAAGCACTCTACGCCCTGCTCTTCTTCCTCCTCTTCGTCCTCCCCTGCGCTTAACCCCCTTTGCTAACATCTCAAACAAGTTACAGGAAATAAGGACGTCTCTACTTCTTGTCCACAACCAGGAAACAGACTGATAACATTTCGTGGTTCGAATGAGTGACACATGTTTGTCTAGTTGTGTAAAGGAGGGAGCCCACGCTCTGGTGTGACGCTGGCAGTTGCCACATGTGCGTTTTCGAGTGTTTAAACCTCATACGATTTAAAGAATGTAATAAAGAAAAACACTGTGCTTACAGATGTTGGAGTAAAGCCCTCTTGAATGCCAGTAAACCGATCAGGAGAGGACAGGTCCACTGAAATGTTGCTGTACACATGGGAGAGATTTTAAAATGTTGTCCAAGTGAAGCACAGTAACAGAGATGAGAAAAAAATCATCCAAATACTTACTGAGATGTGTTAATGTCTCCATCTGTCTTAGTACTCAGCTGCTCCAAACTGTTTACAAAGACCTATGGAGACGCATTTACCAGACATGTGAAAAGACAATTTTAGGTGCATCACTAATATCTTACTCTGTGATCAAAACAGGTTAATACAGACTTAGGACAGTGTGTGCATGTCAACATGTAGGGTTATCTTCACTTCAAGACCAAATAAAATCTTAGCAACTGCTCTATGACTGAACACATGTAAGACAAATATAGAACACATAGGTTTTCAGGTCTATATATGACTTTGGTGATCAGTGCACAGGGCCTCAGGGCAAGAGGCAGGGTAGACCCTGGACAGGTCACCAATCTGTCGCAGGGCTAACACAGACAATCATTTGCACACCATGTTCACACCTATGGGCAAATTAAAATCACCAATTAACCTAACCCCACTAAGTGGACATCTCTGGACCATCTGTGGCACCTGAAGAAAAACTCACACAGACACAGGAAGAACATGCAAACTCCACACAGAAAATGAACTGCAGTTCCTCAATGGCCAGTTGAGTCTCCTGTGCTAAAATGCCCAACTTAGAGCATTAAAAGGATATTCTCTTCCTTCTAAACAAGTAGCTGATTTATTTTTTATATCCTATTTATGTGAAGTGCTCAAGAGTTAAATGTTCAAAGTTAGAGATGTGGCTGCTTTGACTGACAGGAGAGCCAAGACAGTGAGGTGTAGCTTACAGCTGCCTGCTAGGACCCAACTCAACTAATCCAAGTACAGTAGGCCTCAGTCAAACAGGCCCAGAGACTGGTTAGCAACTCCCCTGGCAACCTCTGACTACTAGAGGAAAATGATGTCTTTCCTGACCGTTTGGTGGAGGCTCCTGGTAGTCGCAAAGCGAGAGCTGCCAGGAAGCTTCTGTGACTGGTAGCTGCCAGATGGTTGCGTTTTTGCTGTTGCTACGTTTAAAGCATTTTAAAGGAATTGTCTAAAAATATATACCTGCCTTATAATACAGATCATCAAAGGTAAGTTTTAGTAAGTTCATTTATAGAATTTTATTGTTTTTATTTAGCACTAATTATATGTATCTCTTTATTTGCCAACAATGCTTGCTTGGAGTAGCTGACTACACCCGACTCTCATCCAGATTTGGCCACTTCTGTATTCGATAAACAACAAACACATGAAGGCTGAGGCTTCAAAATGTGGAAATCAAAACCAGTGGTAGACATCATGGTGGCTGCTTCCATCCTATGCAAACAGTCTTTGTTCATAACGAAATCCTATGCATGTTCTTGAAAATAAGAGTACACGTCTTACCTTCATGATCCTCACACTGAGCTCTGCAGCCTGGTCCTGGACCTGATCCAACTGCAACACCTGTGGAAAAGAACAATGGTAACGATGCTTTCTTGACGTGACTAAAGCTGTTTATTCTAAAATTCATAAAGGATTTCTTTGTGCTGAACCCTAGATAGTTATTTCATAGTTTCTGTTAACAGCAGGGTTTATACTATACTACTTTGCGAAGTGCTGAATTAAAACCATCCAAGTTTTGATATCATTTCTGTTTGCAACAGAAGTACCGTGGCTTCAAATAAAAGATCATAACATAAAGCAACTCCACAGAGTGAAATTTCATTCCTATAAGTTTACTGCACTATGCGAAATGCACAAGGGCAGGACAAGAAGAGTGATGAATGTAGCACCCACTGAACCGAGGCCAGGATGCACAGCAGTTACTCCTCCACTACTTGTTCTTCTGCTACAACAAACTAACTACATTTTTTTCTTTATTTAATTTTTTCTTTTTGTTTTGTTTTCTACATCAATCTATTTACATCCATTTTCTTCACAATTCCAACAGGGATCTTAATTTCATTCATAATTTCAATCTCATTGTGCAACAAAGACTGCTGTTTTCAAAACATGACTAAAGATGATATCAGCATAATTTTCTAACATTGGTCACAGAGACCATGTGGCTAAGCTTGATTTATATTCACCAAAATTTTAATTTTCTTTTTTTATACAAACCCTCTTCTATAAAAGTTTAGATGCTGTGTAAAATGTAAATAAATGCAATGACTTGCAAATCTCATAAATACATTTTTCACAAAAAGACAGCAAAAACATATCAGATGTTTAACAGACATTCTACTACTTTATGAAAAAAAATTAGTTAGTTTGAATGTAATGGCAGCAACATGCCTCAAAAAAGTTCGGATGGAGAAACGAAAAAATTGAAAAGTTAGTGGTACTTAAAGAAGGAGCTGGAGGAACATTTTGCAACTAATTAGGTTAGCTGGTAAAAATAATAAATGTCTTAGAGAGGCAAAGTTTCACCAATCTGCAAAAACAACTCCAACTACAGAACAGTGTTTGTTACTGTAAAATTATGAAGACTGAATAGCTTATCACCTACGCTGCGTGTTATTATTTACAAAAACCAAAAAAGCAGAGCGATCTCTGTGTACAAGGGGCAAGTCTGAAAATCAGTATTGGACTCTTGTGCTCTTTGGTTTCAGAGGTGGCGCTGCAGTAAAAGCAGGCATGATTCTGTAATGAAAATAACTGCATGGGCTCAGGCACACTTTTAGAAAACAGTTTACAATATCATCGACCAAAAAGAAGAAGCCTGTGTGAAACACTGCCATCATCTCTGGAACAAAGCTCTGGTCAGACTAATGAAAATTTGAAATTATTTTATTAGAACACTGATGCTGCGTACTCTCAGCTAAAGAGGAGATGAACCGGTCATATTTAAAAGGTATCCACCTCTGATAGTATGGGTGTGCGTTAAGAGTCAGTGGAACTGACACGTTGCACATCTGGAAAGGCACAACAGATTTTATACACAGGTTTTATGCTCTTATCCAGAAGTCTTTTTCTTTCTGTAAGACATGCTGCTGCCATCGAACTCAACATCACCTCAGCTATGCTAAAGTTTGTGATAATGCCAGAAACAGCAGGATTCCCATTCATTCATTCAGAGGGACAATTACTGCAATTGAAAGGAGGCATATGCCAGCCCCATAACAGCCTGTGTCTAACAGATGACAAGTAATTGTCACGTGTCAGTTATTTAAGTTCATTTAATGGATGAAGAAACTCATGACTATTGATTATCATGTGAAAACTTCTGTAGCTCTGATGTTTGCAGGATATGAACGAACATTTGTTTCTCCGGGTTTGATTTCCAGGGGCTCCTTGAGTGACTGCAGCATCTGGACCATACATTGCTCAAAGCGTGAAGGCTGCAAAAACATTAAAAACAGAGATTACAAACATGGGCTACATTAGATAACATCGCACTTCAACACAGATTAGTTAAAACTGACCCACAAGTACTCAGTGGACTAAACAAATGCAATGAATCGCTGCCAGCTAGAAAGAACACATAGATATTAAACTTTCTGTGAGACATCAAGCATTGATTTCTATGAAGACACAGAGTGCTGCTTGATAAATTAAGCCATCCTTACCAGGCTGGTGATTCCCTCATTATCTACCAACCAGTCTTCCTTTTCAGCAAGCCTGTTGACATCTACGGGTATAAAAAGCACAAATTGAAAGGGCCATCACTTGAAACTGTGCTACAGTTTTTTGAACTCAGAGCCGTTTACATGTGGAGTGTGGAGACTTTCATAAGGGGTCGTAAGTAATGGAAATATGAACAGATTTAAAGGTTTCTGAGGGAAAACCGCATGATATAAAATCAAACCCTTTCTTCCCAGACCACAATTTGGTGTGTGCGTGTGGTGTGTTTGTGTGTGTGTGAGTGGGGGGAGTTAAGAAAAAAAACAGTCCCTCTTCTCAAAATGACCATACCTAACCACAAGTGAAACACAGCCTGTCTGGTTTTAGTCTCATAACACTTTCTCCATTACTAACCTGGAAGTTGAATTAGCTAAAAGTGACACTTGAGGACACTGACCACTAAGAGCTTACCATTACCATTATACAAATTCACATGGTTTTATAAAAATCTGTCGTGTTCTGCAGGTTTTGAATTCATGTCCTTTCGCATTCTTGTCTAGCAGGGGATTACACAAGTAACGGATGCTAATCAAAGTGTGATTTCAGAATGACACAGCTTTTTATTTCTCATGTGGAGTTTAATAACGTGTCTATGGTGACAACTTTTTTATTCTACTGGTAAAGATTCCCAATGCTGTTTTTTTTCTTAGACCAACAAATACATTAAGCATTAAGGTAAGCAGGGCCTGGCATATTTTGCCCCATGTATCTGGTACAAGCAGGCATACTTACCAGTAAACGTCTTCTTAACACACTCGGTCAACACATTTAAAAGCCTTTCAATGTACAATAATAAATTAGGTACAAATACATACATGAATAAATACTATACATATCTTTATTTTAAAAACCCAGAAAAACAAGGTAAAATGTAGACACTAGAAATAAAGATTTTAAGGATGTTATAAGCCCGTCCAGAGTGAGTGTTTCATGTTTCACTGTACATCAGCACACTAGCAGATGCCAAGCTTCTCCTCAAATATCATACCGATCTTGTTAAACTTTGACAAAACCGTGGTTTCTTGCATGTTAACTTTCTTGCATGTTAGCTTCTCTAGGTTCCGCAAAGAAAAGAAGCAGGTTTTCTCTCAGTCTAGGACTAGAGTGATTTACAGGCATCTATCTGGCTGTAATCTAAAGCAACTGGATGTCGTTTACCTACCTACCTCCAGGTTTATTACTGGTGCTAATTTTAGTTCTCAATACTTCATATAATATGAAACTGTTAGATGTTTTTTGCTGCCTGAAAATTGTGATATTTTGACTGGATGAGAAGGCTCTCATTAGGAAGCCATTGTACATTATTTATATACTAGATGGGTGTTCTGGACAATAATGGGCTCAGTCCAATGATTGGCTCTGTCACATGAAGATTGCATTGACACAGCAAAAGCTGCTTTTAGTTTTTATGATCCTGCCACACTGAACATTGAAAACAAAATAAACTGTTTGGTAACTTGGAGTCAATTAAAATGGAGAGCTTGATGAAAATATGTTTTGTCCATTCCTGAGAGCTCTCTCACCTTCTGTTGTGTGCACCAGAGTCACCATGAGACAGTGAACTCTCAAATCCAGCAGAAGATCCTGGATCACATGCAGCAAATCATTTGGGATCTCCATAGCAGACAGAGCCTCATGACAACCCCTGAATGAGAAACGCCAGAGAACAGAGGTCTGTCATTAGAGGCAAGGTAAGCATGCGGCTCCCAAATGCCTCCATTTAACCAAACATGTAAGCAAATTAATTACAGCCAAAGTGTGAGGACCTGACAGTGTGTATGATTTGTGTAAGCCATGATCCAGCCAACTCTGTCTTGCTCTCCCAGCCTCCATAAAGACTCAGCTCCCCTTGCGGCAAGGTGGCGGGTAAGAGAGCACCCCGAATGAGCTTCACGAGCCGACTGGTCAGCTCTTCAATCATTTTCTACAAAACAGACAACATACAGTATGTGCTGCAGAATCTGTCTTTAAAAAACATAATCTCAAATTAACATTAGAGTAAACTGGAGTTAGAAATCCTCATACTTTAAAGTCATTCTGTCTCTGTCTGGCATTCTTCTTGGATTTTTCCACTTGCCCAGATTTCTCTCCAGTCTGTAGGGGAAAACACAAATACTTAGTCACCTCTGAGAAGTCCAGATTACTGACGAAAAATAGATTTTATGTTGCTTTCTGTGCCTGCATTAGATCAAACTATGATAATGCAAACGACATTCCTTCAACCTTTCTTGAGAATAATCAAATAATTTCTCTTAAATGGAAACCCTGAAAAACACAGATATGGAATGTAAACTTGCAGAGGATTTCGAAAAAACTGAGTTTCTAAGAAAAAGCTTTTATTAGCCTAGCCTAAAGTTTTCATGGGAAATATTCTTGTTCACAGAGACATTTGTGTATTACTAACAATACCATTCGTTTTGGCCTATCAGTAGAAACCTGAGTTTATTAATTAACCCGAGTTGACTCATGGAAAATCATTCCCCTTCTCTTAATCCCAAATTAAATACCTAACTCACCAAAGGAATTTCACGAGATAATCCTCAACGAATATGAGTGAAACAAAGCTGAACTATGGAGCTAAATTTATAGCAATTTATTTATTATACCAGTTTTTATTGTCATTTATTTCACTTGTTGTATTGATTATGTGACAAAACTAATGTCCCTTTCATTCTTTTGCAGATGTTGTCCATAATGTGGTGTTAGCACGCGTATCGATCTACTGGTTAAAGATTTTCGACAGGACACGGTCCCTTGATGGCACTCCTTTCCAAACAATTTCAACAAAAACACAATTTTATTTTTGCTTTCACTACACTTTAACCACACTTTGGAAGATTATAATTTGTGCATTATAAAGCAGCTGGTTGTGTGATGTGTGAAATCAAAATGCAGCACGCCATGGAGAGGTTTGTGGTGCTGTGACTTTCCCAGTATTGACACAAAGCTTTTTACTATCATCTCAGCCTTGCCACTCTGACTTGAGATATTCTGACTCACTTCTAATCTTGACCCTCCAAATGACAATCACTGCCTTGAACCCCTGTATTTACAAAAATAATGGAAATGACCACAAACAAATATTTACCCAAAGATTTACATTTTTGGGCTACATCTCCACAGGGCCACATTCATCTCTGGATTATCTTGTGTGGCAAAGTGACCACTGTTGCTATAAAAACATGCTGTATGCAGGATTTCTGTCTACTTGCTGAGTATTCACCTCGCTAAAAAGACTTCCATTAACGTAGGAGATCCAAAGCTTCCAGAAATTGGGCAGCTGACCGATCACAACATCTGAAAGCTTCTCCACAAACTGCACCTGCTGCGGGGTCTCAAAGTGCCAATCTAGAAAAAAAAGGTACACAGGTGATATGATATAGGATATTGACATAATGACTGTGCAGTTCAAATATTCACATATCAGAATAGTTTAGTTCCTGGCACATACAGCTTAAGATCTTTGTTTTTTTTATTTGTGCCTTTACCGTACAGTGTGATGCAAGATTCCCCTAAACACTGTACACGATCAAAAGTGTTACACACACACAAACAAACAAACGTATGTACAGAGTTTAGCGCAGACAGGGAAGCCCCCCTTAGAACTCAGTGTGTGGGCGAATCTGTGAAGTGTTGCACTACTCACTGCTGGATCGTGGCGTTCGGAGACTGCCCCCTCTCTTCAGAGACGCGGTGTGGCTGAGCCTTCCGAGGGCAGGTGGACGGGTATCCCCCTCTGGGTCCAGAGCTCCCGCACCCACTGAGAAACATAACGAAAGTGGGGAGGGATGAGAAATGAGCTTGAAGGGAAAAGAAACACATACTCCACATATTAAATAATCACATTTTCATAATTCCACATTCCTCAATAAGCTTAACGGGCTTTCACACCAAACAATCCCTCCCTACTTTCTTTATTTGTGTTCTGATCCATCTCAGCGGAGAGAATGTCCCCTTGTTTTCATGGTGGGGAAACAGAGCAGTGGTCTTTGCGAGTGCTGGGGTGAAGTGGGTTTACGCTGGCCACAATGTGCTCTGTCACATCTAATTCTTAAGAGCTCCTCTAGATGGCAACAGGGAGCTATGCAGCGGTAATGAATGAGAAAGTTCTGCAACCACACACTCCTATCTCTGCATGTGAGACAACGTTAGCAAATTGAATCTGTGAGATAACTTAATGATAACAGAACAAGGGGTGGCAAAAAGGAATGAAAGTGAAAGACTGCGGTGCTAAGAGGATCAAAATTGCTACAATGAAAATGAAACTTTAAGGACAGGTTCGTGCAACGCTGCACTACGCCCACACCAGTTTGTCTAAATCAATGGAGACTGATGAGCCACATTTCCAAAACATGTGTCTCTCACACACTCACGTACACAGAAAAGCGTACTGGTGAGTCACAATGTTGAATGTAGTGTGTAAGCAAGAATTGAGAAATCCCCAAGCAGAGGAGAAAATTGTGGTTGAGGTGGCTGTGCACACAACACACCCATCCAGGCCAGAAAATGTAAGGAAATTCTCATTTGAGTCAGACTATCTGTAAACAGACGAGGCTTTCTTATATCGCAAATACACACAGACAGACACACAGACAGACACACAGACAGACACACAGACAGACACACAGACAGACACACAGACAGACACACACACACACACACACACACACACACACACACACACACACACACACACACACACACACACACACACACACACACACACACACACACACACACACACACACGGTGCAATGCAGGCTCTGTCTCTGAAGTTTTCCTGTCTTTTTACAGGGATGAGAGCTGCTGTTGACCCAGGTGGCCGCCGAATCCTCAGAATGGACAAGCAGTTGCATTCTGAGGACTGCATGTGTTTTTCTGCTCTGTACGTTCAAAGGATTTACTATGCTGCTGCACTGCTTCTTGCTCAAATTTACAGGGGGAAACTATAGAAGCCTTTGTGTATGCGTGTTGAATAAACTGAGACAATGTGTGTCATCTATACACACTTCCTCATCGGGTCTGGGGCTTCTCTGCAGGCTGGATGGGTTCCTCTTCCAGAGGGGTCACTGACCTTGACCACACGCACACATACCTGCTTTCTGTCTAAGAGGACACAAACCTTATTCCCACGCTACAGAATACAAAAGCTTCACCACTCTTCTCTTGAAAAACGCCCCAGTGTTTCACCCAGATTTTATGTGCGCGCAGACAACAGGACATCTTGTCAGGAAAAGTCAAGATGGGACTTACAATAAAATCACTATTATTAATAATCTGTGACTTAAAGTTTTGAAATTCCAGGCTTTATGTATATGATGTCAATCATCACAAAATTTCTGAATACAAGTAAAAAAGCTCCCTAATGAATCAATCAGTCAATACGACCACGCAAACACCTGTCAGACGTTAACCAGTATTATCACGGCATTGCTCTTACAGCAGCATTTCTGCAGCATAAAATCCCAAACACACCATCAAAGTGTCTGAACAGTGAATTCCCACTAACTACTCACTGAAAACCTATTTTTCCAGAGGGGAAAAAAACTCCTGTTAATTGTGTTGACATTGGCAGAAGAAGTGCTGCTCGAGAAATAAAAATACTGCAGCTTCTAATTGGATCGGGCAGAGTCAGATTGCAACACTGGGGCACGATGGGAGTGTTTAGACATACGGAAGCAACTTGCTATGCTCCCTCACAAAAAAACTTCAGCTTTCAGGCCTTTGTTTCTAACAAAGATGGATGGTTTTATTTCACATTTAAGGCATTTTATAGGGTAATTAATGGAATCGTGACTACACCAGAACGACCTCTGGCCTTATATTCCTGACTAGGAACAACAGTTGAAAGAGAAAATGACACCAGTTACTGCAAATATGCCTGATGCTTACAGCGGAATAATCTCTGCCACGTGTGATGCTGACAATAGAATAAAAAAAGCTAGTGAATGCATCTATATGAAGGGAAGAGGAGGCCACCAGAAGAGTGGGTAGCTGTGAGGTACCATTGAAGGGTGGGGGGTGGGGGGGTCCTATACAGAAGGAAGGGTAAGGGTGGGAAGGAAGGAGAGGAAGAGTGAAGCTGGGGGAATGCAGTGGATGTGGTTTTTATAATGATGGCTGCTGAAGCATTGCCTGGGTGGAGGCACGGGTTTCACACTTGGGCCAGAAGTGAGCAGAGAAGACCAGAGATGCTGAATATCTGCCAGAGGTGTATGTGAGGGGAAGAGGCGCGCTGTGTGACAACAGAGAAGACAGGAGACAGCTGTAACAAAGAACAAGAGCAGGGAGAAAAACAGGAAAGATTGCGTGTAGCTTTCAGCATGTCTGTGTGAACACTGTGCTCACCAGAAGAATGACAGCATGGGTAATTTGTTTAAACACAACGGAGTGTTTTTTCACAGTAGTGGTGCTCTTGGCTTTCCACTTGTTTGGACCGTGTGCTTTGCTGGCACCCTAACCAAGCCTCAATATATCCCCGGGCTTGTAAGGTGTTAGGCATTCAGCAGCCACAGTCTGAATTGCAGGTGATACTGTGACCAAATGAACCCCCACCTTATCAAAGGTTGTTACACTGGGTGTCAGTGGGATTACCTGTAAAAGCTGAGGTAAAGACCTTTTTTCTGGAATTTCAAAATCTTTTATATAAATCTGTTCCCCAAAAAATACAAACCCTAACTGATCGCACACAAGTGCTGCATGTCATTTCACTGATTCCATTCGCAGTGGACTAGGAACAAGCAGACATGCAAGTCTTTTCTAGGCAACGTAAAAACGGATTTAAAGAATGCCGGTTGGACAAAAAGTTGGGTTTGCAGGAGGCTCTCAACCAACTCTTAACAGAACTGTGCACATCTATGAGAAGACTGCACAGTTAAATGTAGGTCATTTTGGTCACATGCTGACTGTAACTACTGTCCTCTCAGAGGCAGACGGTAATGTTAAATGATGTTACCTCAAGAACAGACATCACTCTCAAAGTTCAGCTCCAAAAATGCAGTTCCTGGACTCACCACTTGAGGCTGGTTCAATAAGCAAGCCATCCTACAGACCTCAATATTAAAAGGCCCAACTTCACTAACATCACTAAGAAGCTTGTTTACAGCCTGGTTTTTAAAAAATGACACTGACACACTGACAATTGATGTGATGCTTTGAGGTATGAGGACTTTATCAATAAGTTACCATACATGTCCATGCCAGCATGTGTGTTTCTGTGCTCTTTTTTCTTTTTTGCAAACTAGCAATTTTCTGCACAGTTGGGTTGGATGAGATTTCAGACTCCCTCTCCACCACATGTTGCTCTGCAGTGGAATGTAAGTGTGAAGTAAAAGGGGCCATCCCTGACATAATCATCAAGATGAAATTTAAATGTGGAGAAGTGGGGAACGAACCAATCCCCAGATCCATCAAGCCTGAGCCCCGGAAACCACTGTTACTTTTAGCATTAGACATGTTTATGTTCCAGCTGTGCTATGTGAAGCAGCCACCCACCCCACAATGCATTTGTGCGGGTGCCTCAGTGTGAGTGTGCACGCATACTGGCGAATCACTGGTCTTCCTGAGTGGACGGTTTCAGATCCACATTTTTCTGCTGGCTGATTTAACAGAGGAACAGCTTAATTGGGGTTAATTGTTCCAATCCATCTGTGAAGCTGTGTGTGTGAGTGAGAAAGCGGGTTTGTGTGTGTGCAGTAACATGTCAAGCGCTGAAACCTAAATCCAAAGCCAGTGCTCCATCACTTTCATCTTATTCATACATTCATGAAAAAATAAACACACAGGCCTCAAGCAAGCAGCACAGGCTGGGGTGAAGGAGGCCGGCGAAGGAGCAGGGAATGTAGGCAGAGCTCTGGAACGACTGAGACACCGCTCTCTTCCCTCAGCTCACGACATCCACCAGCTGCCTGATTGGAAATGCTAAATAGGGGCTTTTCACTACATGTGCAAAACGAGTCAACTCAGACAAATGTGCATTTTTAGTCACCTCTCTGGCCACTGATGAACTCATCTCTGCAGTTCTGCATCAGCTGCAGGATCCACTTGTGCTGAGCGTAGATGCACTGCCATGCTGGATCTCCTGGAGCGTGTAGGTCAGACAGGTACCTACGAAAGCGTGAGACAGGGAGATGGAAGATGAGATGGGACAAAAAGATCAACAAAATTAAAATCCACACTTAAATGGGTGTCAAAGGTCAGACAAGTGGCCAAAAACAATAAAAGCTCTGGCTGAAGTCAGGGCAGGACAGCCCACTAATGTCAGCCTAAAATCCCCATTAGGTTTTACTGCACTTTGTCTTTTTGCATAAAGCATAGAAGATGGCTAATTCAAATCACAATTCTTTTAAAAAAAAAATTCCACAAACACCACAAACTCCTCACCAAGCAGGAAGAAAGGGAAAGTTGCATTTAAATGAAAAGCTGTTTGAAGTACTAAGCATAAGATATGACTGTCCCATTATCCGTTTTTTACTTCTCGACTATCAGAATAAAAAAAATTCACAATAACGCCATCATGACATTTATAAAAAATATTTTTTATTGATATGCAATTTTGATTTTCCTGGATGGTGGATGCTCATATTAAACACGGTCCAAGTGTCAAGATAATGACACTCAATAATCCCTCAGAGACAAAAGCTCAGTCCTCTGCTCTAAATGCTTCATTTCTTGATTCTATATGACATCAATAAGAGTAGAGGTCTGGCTGTTAACACAAAGCCCCGCCCACCTAATGTACAAACCTTCTCTTGACATGGGGCACCGCATCAGAAGCAAAAACAAGCTTGTTTCAAAGACAGGATGAACTGAGAGGCTGGGCAAAGGCTTAGTATAAGATGATTGAGGAACATTTTGAACTCTGAATCATGCAGAGCAACTCTGGTAGAGTCCAGAAATGAAAATGAGATGAGCATAAGCGCATATATATATATATATATATATGTATGTATGTATAAAAAAAAAAAACAAACCAAAAGACTACAATTTTATTCTGAGAGACTGACCTTGCGAGCACCAACATGTGCTCTTATCATCCTTTATTAAAACAAAGGGGGGTTTGAATAGCTAGGCTCTTTTAAGTTAAGACATCAGATGATTCACCCCCAAAGCTGTGGCCTGACCCCGTCTGCTGTCACTCTAAAAACCAGCCGTTCATTTGTTTCTCATTAGAGGGTATCTTTCAAAAGTTTGAGGAACAAGAACAAAACAAGCGCACACACAGCTTCCACCATCCACGTGAAGAGTAAACAGGAGCTGAGTGGGCGTTCAGAGCTGTGCCTAATGTACCAGGATGAAAGATGTTGCCATTTGCCATGTGGTTGAGAGCTGGTCTCTGTGATCCTGACAGGTTGGTCTTCACAATAATAAATAGGCAGAGACCACAAGTATGAATGGACAGATGGATGAAGTGGAAAAAAAGAAGGAAAAGAAAGACAGGGGGAGAGAAAAATAGAAGCAGAAATAAGAGAGCCAGACAACAGAAATATGATTGGTGAACTGAGGAAAGTGAGAGGGAAAAAAAAAAGAAAGAGGGTGGGGGGAGGAGGTTGAAGTTCTGGTAAACGATGACACAAGCAGACATCAAAGAAACCAAAGGGAGTGGAGGGACTTGTCATGACTTTCTGCTGGATGCTGACAGAGTAGACGTGTAAAGAAAAATATCCAAACTTGAACAGGGTCACAGAATTGTAAAGAGACCTGATGTATCTTTTTTGGTCGTGAAGCGTAGACGGAGTTTGCAGCAGTTTCTCCAACAAGAGACTCCGTAGAGCTCCAATCCTCGTCTCAACCTCAGCGTACACTGCAGAAAAGTAGAGTCAAAACATTGGTAATCACCATAACAATCAGTTTAGAAAAAGCCATGATCTTCATGCAATTGTTGAAGTTAAAGCAGTTTACCTTTTTGGAAAACAGGGACCTCAGTATTGCCAAAGAGAGACTTTGCTTTCTCATAGTCATTGATCACCACATCGTAATCTCCCTGGAAAGAAAAAATAGTTCATTTCATAATGTACAGTTTTTTTAACTCATCAATCATGAGACACACTTTGCATTTAAGCCTCTCTAGCTCCACCCTCTGGTTGACAATCATTTAAGCTGCGTGTTAAGGCCTGTGGAGAGTTTATAAATCAGATTCGGACACCTATACACCCCAATAATAATAATAATAATAATAATAATAATAATAATAATAATAATAATAATAATAATAATAAACATTTGTAAAGATCAAAAGTGCTTTAATTAAAACCTTGGCTTATACAAAAAATGGAAATCAGGAAGTAGAGGAAAAAAAATTGTGTACTTTGTGCCATTATGTGGCTTCAACGGTTGAAGAGCCATTGTTTTGCTCTACATATTAATATGTTTATGTGCTGCCTACTACAGACATTTCCACAGAAACTCAACTCAAACTTTTCAGGAGAACCAAGCCAGGATAATGTCCCAAACTGTCCTTTCTTTCATTTAGAAAACAGCAGGGCGCACTGTGCTGTAGTCCCACACTTACTAGTGAAAATGAAGCACCGTTTCTACTCTTACTAATCATTCAAAGCTCTTTATTCTACAAGCAGCATTTACTCACACATTATTACAGCACTTTATGCTATTCCCTGCTTTATTCTTGTCACATCCACACCAAATCCGATCCAAATCCAGGCACAGGAAGAACATGGAAACTCCACAGAGTGGTTAGAATTGTCACCTCATAGCACTCACACTGCATCACTGTGCCAAGTACTCTGTTTGTTTTAGAAATAGGAACTGCCTGATTAGAGGCTAAGGGAGAAAAATCTTCAGCCCACTGGCTTCCTGCGACTTCTCCTGATATTCACCTTCTCTATCTCCAGATGTGCTGACAGCTGGCAGCTTTAAGATCATTTAATGTATGATTCAACTACGGCCTGACGAATCCTCATAGTGCCTATGATGTAACCCATGTGAGTGCACTGTGTCATTGGCAGCATTCACGCCTGTGCTTGTGTACATTTCCTCACATATATTCTGATAGTTTCAGCAATCTCCCTCCAGGAATATGTTAACATTTGTAAGCTCCCACATATTTTTAATATTGAGTTTTTTAAATTGAGATGGTGATTGTGCTTCTCTCACTGATATATGGAAAAAAAATGCAGATGGAAATGCACAGGAAGAATTGATGTTGGTGAACAGGCTAATCCCAATAGCTGTGCACTGCCTGGACCCAACGTGTAGTTACATTTCTAGAGAGGTGCACGTTAGGTTACGCTGTAGGGTTTTAGAGGAGTTTGTGGTGATGATGTTGCTATAGCATACATTAAGTCAGGCGCTTGTGTTTCCACATCCAGCTCAGCTGATGAGGGCTGCATCTGAGGAAGTAGCTTAAGTGAAGTGAAATGAGGTAGCGCATCTCATGGGGGGCATTAGTTTTTATTTTTCCACCAACTAAACAATAATAAGTCACAGGACTGTTACGTTTTGATAGCTACATTAACTGAAACAGGATTAAATGAATGGTATAACAAATAAGCAGTCCTAAACATTGGCCAGAGTTTTCAGGTGCAGACTATAAAACAGATTTTCATCTAATCCATAACTCAACAAAAAACAAAAGTTGGTGCTGAGGGCAGACAAACTGAGTAAAGGTGGGTTATCACCCAGAGGATGGTTCACGTCCTGTTTAGAGCTGTGTATTTTTGCACTTGTTTTGCTGTTTCACATTGTCCACACAGGCTTTTTACCTTTTCTTTCTACACTAAAGAGTACTTGGTTTAGGAAATGATTGCGGTTTAGGTTAAAATGTGCCCATTAACACCTGAAAACAGGGTTAAGTACCTTCTGAATATTCCGTTCAATATTGAGTGGCAGGTTGAAGAGAAACTTGAAACGCTGCAGGACGTTGAGTGCATTGCGTGTGGAGTCAGCTTTGTCTTTCCGGCCCAAGACCTCCTGGAAGAGAGTATCGGCAGTATTGCTCGCTCCTACAAGAAAGACAAAGTGAGAAAGAGTGAGAGAGAGAGTGAAGGAGGCTGGAGAAAATGAGAAACTAGGATCCTATATAAATAAATGCTGATACCACATTTCCCTCTTATTGCTGGTCTCTGGTTTTCTTCCCGCTCTGGATGTTATTTGACACAGAGAGAGGAGCAGGAGAAGAGACTGAGCTGCTAAGGAGAAAGTGACGGCTATCTCTTAGTCAGGCTGCTTGGTGGGACCTTTGCACAGCTGACTTACTTCGTGGGTGGCCTTGGATGTGCCGTCAAATAGAAAAAAAACTCGAGTTCTTCTAATCAAAACAAAACTCCACCCGCAAAACAAAATCCCTGAAGGAAAAACAGCACGAGACCAAACAGGGGAACATCTAACATTTTTCCCTCACCAATCTTAGCTGTGACATTTCACAAGACTATTTCGTGATAGTCTGACTGGCGCCTTTGGTAGTTTGAATCTCTTGGTTTTTGGGGGCGAACGATAGACTGGACCCACTGGGCCATGGGCCCTCAAGTCTGGGATGAAAGCTATGTCCGGCTACGAGGTTTATTTATACTAGAAAAGGGGAAAGGACCAGCTTCTTGACCCTCCATTAGAGCAGTCCCATTATCATGTGTGACATGAAATGGCGGACACACGTGCACGCACACGCAGGATCTGCACGCTAAAAACAGAACAATCTGCAACGGTGAAACAATGTAGACGTGTTTGGTCTGACGGCACAGTGCATCAGAGTCTGTGGTGGTGGGTGATCTACAGCACTGCACTGGCTCGTTGCATACTCATTCTCTTTTTGATTTGTATTTTAATGTAGGCTATTCCTGGGCAGTATTACCAAAGCCCCGTGTCACTGAGATGTTGTCAAATTCTGGAACTTTTATTGTATTATTAAGATTTCTAAACTAAAACACCCCCTCAAAAAGCATCACAGCGCTCCGTTGAAAAGCCCTTGTGGAGTTTTCGTCTGCACACTTATTGAACACTTACTGTTGAGGATGTTTTCTAGCCGCTGAGTCATTGATCCCTCCACTTTCTCTGTGCCATCAGATTCCAGCTTCTGGTGGATAGCTGCAATAAATAAAGAAATCACTGTCAGCACAAAATTTAAAAATCATAACTTAAAGCATAGAGGGGTGAGAAATGCAAGACTGGTTTTACGTTCCCAACGGTGCAGAGTAACCAATCCCCGGGAACATTTTCGATTTCAGGAACCAAAGGTAAAACAAATAAACATGCCCTACCCCCGTGGTAGATGGCAGATAACTGCCTTGGTTCTCCACCCACAGATGCTGTTACTGAAGCCACACACCCCCATGGTTGTTCCCACGCAACAAGGACCTGACCTTGTCCCAGCGAACGACTGTATTGGATCAATTCACCTAACCAAAGCCATCAACAACAAAGTGTGGTGGTCTTGGGACATTTGGAGCCCTTTGACCTGGAGGTAATGTGAATCTTAAAATGTTTCCAATTTTGGGAAGAGCAGAGCTTGAGGTCTGTATACCAAAAATGACTGTACTGGGAGCGTGGTGGGGAGCAGGAAATCTCTGATGGTTTGTATCAATCACTTAGCAAGAAGAGCTTTACGCAGGAGAGGGATTTTTTTTTTTTTTTTTAAAGGAACGTGGGGAGAAAAGGAGGAAAAAAAATAGGGAGAGAAGGCAGCGGGGCTACCCCAGTATATAAATAAAGAAGTGGGCAGCTGGGTGGTGAGAGCTGCAGTGTGGGTTTATTGACAGAGTAGAAGAGAGTTGGAGAGGGTTTATAAGACTTTCTAATACACACTTGTGAAGCAACTCAAATATGTGACAAGCAGACACCTAAAGAATGAAGACAAGATAGAAACGGATGGCAAAAAAGGACAGTACACCTCTCAGTTTCCTTCTCTTCATTTCTCTGTCCTCCCTCTGTTGTTCTGATGCTGGCTGTTAGCAGAGCTTGACAGCAGAGGGAGCGGGAGGCAAAGTGAAGGGGGAGCGTTCTGAAAATAAATATATGGGTCCGTTCTGACAGACAGAAGCCTCAAGGCAGAGACCGAGGTATTCCTAAAAACACCCAGTTCAAACATGCCATTGCCTAATCAGTATGGACGTCACTGGCTTCTTGCTTTTGAGCAGCAGAAAATGAGGCCAGATGCCGGTTTGGTCAAAAGCTCAGAAACGTGGGAGTGTATACGGGAGATGGCTGAATTAATAGGACTAAACACAAAAGAAGACACACGCATACACTGAAGGTCTGCTTCATGTCTCCACACCCCTCCTTGCCCTACTGCCAGTTTGCGTGTCCTCAGCATGTGTCGCACACTGAAGATCTCATGACGTCACAGCTAACCTAAACATTAGGTCAGGGTCCGGATAACACACGAGCCAGGACCTGAGGAAGAGCTGCAGCTCCTGCTTAACTTCCTGGAACCGTCGAGGCAAAAAAAAGAATAAGAATAAAAATACAGTGTCCCTGGTTTCTAAAGTCGGAGATGTTTTGACTCCAGCAGGGGATGGGGACTCGGGGAATAGGCCCTGGGAATCGTGCATTTTTGGAACACGGTAGCTATTCCGCTTCCTGCGTCAATGGGAGACTTCCTTTTCACACAACAATGAAAAACCACAAATTTCAACATTTTAGTGGCAACAACCCCAGAGTCCCTGACGGACTGTCAGTCAGTCAATCAGCCAGTTTGTCTGCGTCCCAGAAGCATGCAGACAAACTGGCTGACTGTGTGTGTCTGGCTGATGGCTTGGTCACATTTGTCACTGAGACTCCATGACCAAATGTTCACCACAGCCAAACCCCATCCATGTGTTTCACCGGTGTGTGCTGGTTCACAAGCAGTGGGTTTCTTTTGTTGTTTGTTTTTTTTTTAAACTGCTAAACAATTCCTTTCTAAACATAAACAAAATACTTTGTAATCCACAGAAATTTGGTGGTATAGAAAAAAAACCCAAAAAACAAACAAACATGTACAAGTGAACAGGGTTTCTTCAGCAGCATAAAAATAACACCAACACAAAACACTACCTTAACTATAAAACAGAGCTCATACATGTTAAGGAATTCGAAACATACAAATTTACAAGGGTTTAGAGCTGCTTAAAAATGTACATTTGCAGCATTCCAACTCAAGTGGCCTCCAACATCAGGACTGGCAGGGCTGAGTATATCTGGCAGTAAGCTTGATCAACAAGTATAGTAAAAGCAATTAGACTGTTAGCTTATGTGACAGGAATCCATGCAATTTCTGGTCATTTCTGACCCTCTGACAAGAAACAGAAAATCTTTACTCCTCATTAAGTGAGGAAGATATTTACCTTTGAAGCTGGTAAAGCCTTTTTCAGAGGCACTGAAATCTTCCCTTTACAGAACGTAAGATTTCTACCTTTGCACTTCTTGGTAACTAGTACACTTGACAAAGTTAAGCATGACTTTGTGTCTGATACCCTATTAACCTAATTCTACGTCTACCCAGGGCTGGTGTTCAAAGGCCTTTGTTTCAAAAGTGCAAACATGAATCTGTTTTTTTAAACAGCATCTGACTGACACTTTATTTGGTTGTGACTTCACAAATTAGTATTACCAAATGGAAATTAAAAACATGTTTAATCTATTTATATACATTTTATTTACATTAGATTTCTCTCGGCGCTTGGTCTTGTTATGTGTTGGTGAGCTTTTTTTTTTTAGCTCCTTTGTGCAGTGAACATGCACTCTTGCAATATGCTAGTGCAGCACTTCATAACAAAAAGGTTCTGGAGTTGAACCTGCTGCTTGTCTGATTAGTCTGCAGAGGTGTGAAGGAGGAAGTTTATCCAAAGTAAAGTTTAAAGAAACATTTTGTTTTGAACAAGCTAACAGGACTACTTTTCAGTTTTCACTTAACGTCATCACTATTTAGATGTTCTTCTCAGCTCGTTTTCTACTGGGTAAACTTGTTTCTTGATTTGCCAAAGTCTAAATTAGATAAGGTGATATGAGATTTTATTTTGCCATTTGTGCTGGAGAAGCTTAGCTGTACTGGAGAGCAATTAAGAGGCAATTCTTTTGGACAAGAAGAGAGGGAGAGGCAGAAAGTCCACAGATGTTCAAGTCAGAATCCTGCTATTGGTTCTAAACATTTTCTAGCTGCCTCATTTCTTTTCCTACATTTGGCTCCTCTCTGTTGTTTCCACCTTGTCGGCAGCAGTACACTTACATTGAAGAAAGAAAAAAAGCTCCAGACGTCGCCTATTAAAGTCATCAATAAAAATCTCACATGCAAGCAGAACTGAAAATAAACAGGAGAGGAGACGAGAATGTTGTAATGGTGACGAAGAGGCTTGGAAGCATTCAGCAACTTCTAATGCAGCACATTCTGAACTACGAGAACACATAAGTGCCCTGTTAAGTTTTTCTATTCACTGTTAATTTTTTTCTAATTCTAATGGACACTTTTCAGATGAGGTTCATTTGGACCAATTCAGAACTGCAGAGAGCTGCCAAACATCGAAGAGAGACAAAGAAAGGATTCACAGTTGCTCTGACAGCTGTGTTAACGAGGTCTGGCAGTATAGCTGGCAGGCTCTAAAGCAGCATGCTGGCTGGTATGTCGGTTTGGCTGACCATACATAATGTACAAAATAGCTCCACTTGAGCCACCCGTTTTGGGCCTCCACTTCATTTTTTATGACTGAAAGTCAAATTTTGGCATAAAAAGGATGCTGCAGGCCTGCAATGAGTCATAGTGAGCAGACAAGATTCAGGAAGTTGAAAAATGAATTTTTAGTCATAATTCCTCTTCAAACATGAGACAGTTTCTGTTCTTAGTTCACTAAAAATGTCTTTTGAAAATCAGTGGTCACACAGCTTGAACATAAAGAAATATCTCTAAGCAAAGCTTGAAAAATCTACACAGATGTTGAATTTCTTTAATAAAAAAGGTTCTTTAGTCAACTGGAAGAAAGTTAATGTGACAAAAACCAAAAACTGCTAGTTTACACATTAGGAAGATTAATAACACCATTAGTAGTAATTTGAAGACACATTTCATGCCATCTGATTATGTAACACCAGTGTTGGTCAAGTTACTTGAAAAAAGTAATCAGTAATTAATTACTGATTACTTCCCCAAAAAAGTAATCCCGTTACTTTACTGATTACTTATTTTCAAAAGTAATTAATTACTTAGTTACTTAGTTACTTTTTAAAAACATGATTTACAACCTGAATAGGTGATAAAGCGATAGATCTTTCAGCCCAATTCTACTTTTTCTACATAATCCATCATACAAAACGTAATCAAATGGAAAAGTCCCTTTTTAAAACTTGTTTTGTTAGTTTTAATCTTTTAACTTTATGCATGAAGCAAAATTTTAATTATATGCACCATTCTCTGACTGGAAGAAATTTGTTTAACATTTAAACCTATTTTCTGCACATTCCAGCACGTAATATATATATATATATAAATTTTTTTTTTTTTTTTTTTTTTTTTTTGTGTTTACACTCACTCTTTCAGATGCAAGTAAAACACAGCAGAAAATAAATAAAGTCAAAGACTAGCGGTCCTTTTGCTCTATTTTCACCTGTAAAGCAGGAGTAGAGTAGGCGGAGGTTTATCCTGGTGCAGGTGTGCCGCAGCGGTCAGTGGAAGGATACGGCAGTTTCTCTGTGAGTTTCTCATTACGTCGTAGCTACTCGGTGCTTGCTCGGAAGTTTAGGGGGTTTTTTTCGCTGTAAAAAGAAGTTTTCTTCCCACGCACAGCGGACACTAATGTTTTTGTCACTTTTTATGGAATCAAACTCAAAATAAGGTCAGTACTTCCACGCTTTAAACGCTGCACGCTCATACTCTCTCCCGCACTCGATATATGATCCATTGTTGATCTGCACACAGCTGTTGTCACCAACGTCGCACTCGCTTACGTCACTGTCATGAGACATTCTCGCAAGAAAATCACGGTTTTAGTAACGCAGCGTTCCTACGGGAAAGTAACGGTAATCTAATTACCGTTTTTGCAATAGTAATCCCTTACTTTACTCGTTACTTGAAAAAAGTAATCGGATTACGCATTACTGCCCATCTCTGTGTAACACTATATATACTACATTCACAGACACATACTCGTGAAATACCTGTGACCTTCTGTTAGCTTAGAAATGCTCCACTACATTCAGCAATTAGTTTCTTGGTGTGTCTGCATGCAATGAAATGGTTGGCCATGTTGCGTACCGTCGGGTGAGTTGAAATATTGAGCCGTCTTCAGTTCTCTGGAGATGAAGACAGCCCCGTGCTAATCCCGGGGTGCCCAAAGGTCACCACCAAGTCAAATTTAAGACTTATTAAAAGCACTTTTTAAATTGAACTTGTGACATTTTGGGGGGAGTCATAGAAATATCAAAGAACAGAAATATCATCATCTCAAGACATTTGTCATTAAGAGTGATGCTTCTCATTTCTACAGATTAGCAAGCAGGTGGCAAACAAGTTCAGAGGCCTATTGATACCCACTAAACCAAATCATGATGGGTTTTAGTATTTTGGGGGGTAATTTTCTGGCTACAATCATTTAATTGGCTAATCTATCCTGTCAGCCAACTGTTAACTCTGTTTATAAGTAAAAAGCCTGAAAGAGTTAGTCAACCTATGAAGTACGAGCTTAACAACACAGTCCTACTGGGAAATCTAAATGTGTTTTGATGCACCACCCAGGAGCACCACCCGTAATGTCATACAATGACAATAAAGAGATTCTTCTATTTCTGTTTTAGAAAGGTATTATGTGCTGGAAATTCATGTGGTAATGTGACTATACTACAAGCCTTTAAGATTTTAAAGGTCCATTTAAGACATCTGAAGAATGTTTAGGGGAACTTAGTCATCCTGAATTCTCTGTTGGCTCCACGCAAATTAATTTTCTATATAGTTGACACAAAGTCTTTGGTAGGTGCTGCCTTATATCCATCTCAGAAAATTCACACAAGCCAGAAAGCATCACAATAGTATGTGCTTGTGAGTCACAGGTCACATGAGTCCATCCATGGAGCACTGCTTCCCTTCAACCCCTGGAAACTGTACATTTCCCATTGGTGCAGTGGGCACACAGTAGGCACGCTCAGTCTGAACGTGAGAATGGGTGCGCATTGTTGCCATTGGTCATATTGGGTCTGTTATCGGCACTATCAGTCCTAATACTCTGGCGTGCATTGTGTTGGGCTGCTCCGTTTATTTAGATTCAGCCGCTAACAATGAAAACATTGCCTCTCTTCCAACCGCGGCACAAACATACGGAAAGCAATAATAATAATGATGGAGGCAGAAAAGTGTACATATAAATAGTAAGGGGAAGTAACTGAGCAGCTAAGGCGGGAGCAAAGGGTAAACAGACAAAAGTATGAATGATGAAGTGAACAATCGATTTGAGGTACCTGGCAGAGCGACAGCCGTCGGTCTCTGCTACCTTGAAATCTTTTTTGCATGCAGAGGTCAGTGAGTGTGTGCATGTGTGTGTGTTTACGTCGACTTTTCAGAGTGAAGCGAGAGACTGTGTGTGACAGGTGAGAGCTGATCTCATTTTGATGGAGGTGAATTAACTGTGTTGTGGTTGGCCAGTGCAACTTCAGTGCCAAGTAGAGGGCTTTCACACGGCATCCAAATGAGCCTCTTTAATCAACTGCTGCTAAACGGCATGTGGGGAAAAAAAAAATCCAAAGACGCACTCTTCCAAAAATCAAGAGCCATTTTCTAAGAGGAGAGTGAAGAGTGATGATTTGTAATGTAGTGTATTAATCAGACATCATTTGGGGCGCTTCCACAGCACACAAAAATGTGTTAATTCCCTCACCTGACAGAGCGTCCTGAGCCTCAAAGAATGTACTGAGGCCTCCTTTCACATAGGCCAGACTCCCCTCGTTCTTCTTAGTAGCCTGCTTCTTCAGATTACTGGCTGCAATCTTCAACTGATCGAAGCTGTGAAAACAACAAAATGACACTGTCAGTATATTAAAGCTACAACTAATGATTACTTTCCATTTTTTTAAATAAAGACATAAACCATGAAGGTTTTGTGCAACCAACAGTCCAAAACATACAGTCATATTTTTGAAACTTCGTGCGTGTGTTTCTGTATGCGCAGAGACACACGCACATCTGGGGGCACTTTGAGTGCGTGTGTCTGTGTGTCAGTCTCCTCGGTGAGGTTTCCTCCGCAGGAAGAAACAGTCACCCAGTGAGGTCCAAACAGAGGCCCCTGCTAATGCTGAATCCCGGGGTCTGGGTTACTGGAAGGCTAAGCAGGGGGAGAGGAAGCCAGGAGAGTCCAAAATAACTCTCCTCTTCTCTGCCCTGACAGCCTTTTGGGTCAGCAGGCTGCCTTGTCTACATGTAGAAACTTAGTGAAGAAAATATAACCTCATTTCAATGGCAAAAAACAAAATCATTTATTACTGGCTACTACCTATTTATGTAAATTACTCTGTGATGATCTCATCTGTAAAATTAAAAACAAACAACCCACCCCACTTTTGCATCTTCTTAGGTAATTTTCTCTATAATAATTATGTTGTTACTGTCACACAATTAGAACGTAACAGATAAGAAAAAAGACAGATATGCAATTTTGTGATAAGCAGTACATTAAACTTATTTAACAAAACTGACTATATAGTAAATAGTGAATGACTTCAGATTCAGCCCATGTGTACATTATTCAGTTTATTCATTGCAATCCCCTAGATTGCACTATATGGTGATAAATTAGATATTAGAATTAGATCAGATATTTTATTACTGCACTGATTTATACAGGAATATTTGACTTGTTTCAGCTAATTGTCAAACATGATGGCGTCTGGGACTAGCCTGCAGACAACCTAAATCCAGCCTGAACTGCTACTTAACTCAATTCCAACATAATGATCAGATTGTTACACTGGAATGTTATAGTTTTCCTTGTAACCTGCAACCATATTTTAAATCAGCTGTTAACATACTAGTGTTAGTAATGTGTGGCCCTCTGATTATTTTATCCAAGTCAGTAGTTAGTAAAGTCATAAGATCATAGCAGCACTAATCACACCTATTGGCAAGGAGTAATATTGGAAGAGTTCAGTCAAAGAGGCACAACAAAACCAGCAGCAGTTGCTGAAAAAGATATACGAGCCTTGAGTTTGCTCCTATACCAGGATTAGTGTGTGAGTTTTACTGATGCACCTTATGTATTACGCTGTAAGCTCCTGTCTTCTGTCTAATTAATTGAGTTAAAGAAAATATGAGCTTCAATTTTTGGTGGACCTCTGTGAAAGGTAGAGATATTTTACTGCTTGTTTTTCTATTCTATTTTTCTATTTTCCTTTCCTCCTTCCTATTGTTAGTTATGAGAGATGGTAGCTTAACATGAGTGACAAAGTAGGAGCTTGTGTACCTGGAGCCTGCATGGTTTTCTATGAGATACCAGGTCGCAGAGAAGTTCTCACTGGTGAAGTCTGCGCTCATTCCTGGAAATGTCAGCTCCAAATCTTTAGGTGAGATTTTGCCTCTGAAAGAAGACCGAGAGAAAAAAGACGAAGATAAAACTCGACAGTTAAATAAAACAAAAGAACAGAGTAAAAACTGTGGTGGAATTAAAATAAAGAAAATACCCGTATAAATGTTTTTATAGTAAACTGTGTGTGAGCAGACCTTCGTAAAACAATTGAAGTCCTTTTTAAATGTGACGTGTGGGAGATCAAGTTCTCCAGCAGGGGGCAGTATCCGGCGGGGATGTACTGTGGCTGGGAGAGCTTGGCGTGGGAAGTGCAGTGTGTGACGCCTGGTTCCCCCTGGAGGACCCAGTACTCATTAAGGAAGCTTGATCTTTACTAATGACCTGTGGCCTACACAAACTAAACCCCTCCCCACCACCAGCACCACCACCACCCACTCTGCAGTCACACATATGTACAAAACCCACATAAACAGTGCAGCATTTAAGTAACAGAAACACAAAATCCATATAAAAGAACACACTCGGTGACGTACTCGCACGCAGGCGTGCACACACACACACACACACACACACACATACACACACACACTCCAGTGTTGCTCTCATTATGCACCTATTTAAATCTAATATACATGCTTCTTTTGCATGACTTATAATTTTTTCCTATTCTCTGCTGTAGTTGATGTTTTGTCATGTTTGCTGTCCTTATATGCACCTCTTTTATTAGTTCAGCTGGAGCCTTCTTCCTGTAAATCAGGGTTTTTCCCTTCGCACCATCCATTGCTCATTGGGGGCCTGTATGATGGCTTGGGAAATTTTATCTCTCATAAAGAGAGGACTTTTGCTGTGAACGGGCATGACATCTACATAAAACTGAATTACTTCCTAGCCTGCTTGATTCCACTCGGAGCATGGATTGCAGCAGCTCTGGCTTCAACTTGTGATAAACCGTGCTCATCCTGTACAGATAAATTTTACTTCTGCTATTAATGCTAATATTTAAGTATGCAGGAATCTGACCACATGCAGATGCCGACACCATTTTCTTTTATTTTTGCTTTGTAACTTCTCCATCTTTTGTGGCAAGCAAACACTAAACAAGCATTTTTTTAGCTCCTCATCAAGTTGCCTTTCAACATTTAGCTAGGGCCAACTTTGTTAGTAAACCTTGAAATATCACCACTGACAACAGTAAATGTTATATTTGACAATATGTTGACAAGATGCTCAGTCAACAAAGCTGGCGAACCCCTAATTTACTGGTCTTTGTAATGCTCCACAGGTAGCTTTTTATAAGCTTGGATATTAACAGGTATTACCCAAGCATTGTACCCCTGGTAGGAAATACAGCACACATAACAAACAGTTAATATTCAGTGAGTGTAACCATTTAATGCTCAATCTGTCTGAAGTTGTTCAAACACTTGGAAGTTTTAACTAGTCCAAGCATTACGTTATGAACAGCTGGTGCAAACAGCCCAGCTGAGTAACCTTTCAGGGACATCACTACACAAAAATGTACACAAACACACAGACCAGACAGACAACAGGGTGATGCTTTATGATGAACCAAAAACATCTCTACCTTCTGAGTGCCTTTGTGTAACAAATTAAGAGCAACTGCTGGGACACAGATAGCGATAGCGTGTTTGTATATTATAATCAAAGAGAATCTTGTATGCTTCACATAGTGCCTGCTTAATGCATCCCTAGGAGCAAGTGAATGCTACAGCCTGTTTATGGGGGTCTTGCTCCTGACCATGAGCGGTCACTTGCCCCCGGCCCCTAAACCAAACAAACACTAAGCTAGAAATGCCAGAACATGACAACGCAAACTATACATTACAACTTGTGTATTCCCTGCCAGGCACGTGGGAGGCAGCAGCATGTTCGCTGCTCTCAGGCGCTCTACAAATGTGTGGGTTTGCTGCCTTAGCTTTTATCTCTTTATCGTCATCCTGTCTGCTTTATACACAATTATTGTGTTTCCACTGCCTGTGTGAGCGGTTAGAGGCTGTTCAGCCATTGCTGTACTGGCATAATATTTCAAACGCTGGCATATGGGGAGAGTTTGTTTCTGTTTAGGGATGTAAACCATGACTCAATGGCTGGAGCACTTGTGTTTATGGCGGTGGGATCATGCCGAGCCATTTTTCTGCGTGTGTATTTGTACGCTCTTGGTTCATACTTGTCTATGTCGATGCCCAGGGGGTTGCTGGGGCGCAGTGACAGCGGAGAGATTCCTTTGTTGCGGTCTGTCCTGAAGGTTAATTCATCCACCCATACCGCAGACTGATCTAGGATACCTGCGGACAGGACAGGCGAGACGCTGTGACCGAGATATCCTCCATATTACAGATGTACTCACACACACACACACACAAACAGTGACTCAAACATGCAAATGCACAACAAATATGCATTTATTTTTCAGTTGTAAATTATTTTAACTTAAATTTAGTGCAAATTCTGACCACTGTACTCTGAAGATACAGTACCTGACCTAAGTAATTACACAGTACACTTGGAGGCTCTTGTCAAGGAATTTATAGTGACTCAAAACTTTGTAACTTCACTAAAAACATGCAACATATACATGGCACAAAGCATGTGTTGAAAACACACATTCTTTTGTGGTATGAAAAACTGACGAACATGGCCGGCCTTAGTTAAACGCTAATGCCAACTTTACAGCCAAAAGAATAAACACAGTCTGCTCATTTGAGCAACATCGCTGATGTGTGGTCGACTTCAGCCAATCACACGTGCCTGTGCCTTTTCATCAGTTTCTGGTCAGAATGTTTCAAGTTAAATAAACAATGTGAGTTCATCTAAAAAACATCACTGATGTGTGGCTGGCTTTAGAGAATCACACATGCTCAGTTAGTCCTATTTTTTTTCTTAAAAATCATTAATTGTTTTGTCAAAATTATTATTATGTTTTTTTCAGTTATGGCTATTTTTTAATGTCCTCTCCCTCAGGTCACTCATTTTTCCTCCATGTAAGGTTGTTTTTTGCTTTACTCAAATGCTTTAGCAATGAGTGCCATTTGTGGCTAAATAACCCAAATGTTGAATATCTTCTGACATTTATATACAAGAAGAGAAACACAATGAATAAAGAGAATTTAATGCTAAACTAATGTAAATAATCATTAGCTGCAGCCCTTATTTAAACTTGTATCAGCTCCTTTTGTCCAGGCTCGCACATAACAAATGTCATGAGGGTGATATCTCAATCTTACCAATCCTCTCTGGCCTTATTAGTTTAAAGGAGACCGTAGAGGTGCCGAGACCTCCGGACTTGGTGGTGACGATGATCTCTCCCTTGTCGTCTTTGGCAGGTCCCACGCGGCACACTATTTTGCTGGCTGACATCCACTCGGCTGTCAGCAGGCAGTTGTGACCGCAGATGGACAGGCCTGAGATGGAAGGGAGAGGGAAAAGGTGGAAGGAGTGAAAGATACAGACATGCAGTGACAGGGCAAACAAACAAACTGCAGCACACGCAGACACACAATCTAAAACAAGAGGAGCTCACTTTAGGCAGCTCTGACGTCTATCAGCGAGTTTAGTCACCCGGGGTCAAAGTTCAAGTTGGGGTTGCGATGGGTGTGGGTGGCCTTGATCTTCCTTCCTCTCACTCAGCTCCTTGAAGCTAATGAGTGCCACTTCAGTGCTAAGTGGCTCATTACTTTCACAATGTGCACTATGCCCCTGCATCTGTCATCCTTTTTTAAAACCTCTTACTAATACTATTTAGGCACTAGAAGGAATACACAAGGATTAGTTTGATATTTCCAGCTGAGGGGATTCAGAAAGCTTCACGTGTGTATAATCAAACGTTACAAAAGCCCACAAAAGCCGATCAACAAATAGCCCATAAAACCGTGAATAATATGCCCATTAGAGCCCCATTTCCTGCCTCTGTTCTCTACTGGCCACTTTGTTTGAATACATAAGCACTCACACACATTTGTGCATATCTAATTGTATAATTCCAGGCCCTGGGGCATTCATGGTTAGAAATAGACCTCTATCACTGGCCAGTTCATGGCTTGCCAAGTGTGTGAGTCTTCTGGACTGCCCCCCTCCTTTCCTCACCTCCAGTAAAATCACAGAAGTAGGATATCAGTGTGATGACAACAAGATGGTGGTAGCCCACCTGCCTGAATAGCTGTAGAATTATGTTTTTTGTTTAATGAAAAATAACGTGAAAACTAATTTTCACATTAGTCTATGCTAGATTTGTAAAATGATCGCAGTAAAATGTTTTTTGAGAGTAATCAGTCACACAAAAAGCAAAACAAAAGTCAAAAGTCAAAGTTTATCTGGCGAATTTGGACTTTTTTAATGGGGCATTTTCTATATGTATGTTTGTGTGAAAAAAGTAAAGGTCATTCTAAATGTATAAAGAATTTACAGTACAAGAAACTGTGATTACAACTGCAACAAAAATGAAAGTAAGTATTATATTTTAAGGACTTTATGAACGGTGTTGGCCTACTTTTGGAAAGATTTCTATTTTTCCATATTTTTCAATGCTTTCAATATTTGTCAGAAATTAACAGTTGAGTGTTGCTCACATGTGTTAAAAATTTGATACAATATTGATTGCATATTTGGGGATTATCTGAGTAAAGTTTAAACAGCTCTGTGCTCAATTTATGAAACTGTTGTGAACTGGTCATGAATTTCTTATTCCAGACCAGAAAAAAAACGGGTATCGTTCCTGTTTTACATAATAAATAATGTAAAACAAACTCAACAGCAGCTGCTTTAAAAATAGGAATTGGGGCTACATCAATAAAAGAAGCGAATGCAAGTGACAATTACAAAATATTCAAACCAGCAACTTTCTCTCAGTGAACCACATAGTAATACAAATAGTAAATAAACATATGAAAATAAGTCATCATTCATTATTTATAGTTTTATTTTCACTCCTGTTAATTAATTAGTTAATGTGTTGATATCTTGTGTAGACAGTTCTGTGTACAGATCTAAAAATGTTGATAAACTGTATATTTCTGTGTTATATTCATTTGTAGAAATACACGTGCACATTTGAGTATGGAAAAAAAACAAAAGAAATATGGATAATTAGCATGCAAAACAGGACCAAGTTAAATACGGATGTCACTCCCCATAAAAATATCAATACTGAGACATTTATAGACATTTATGTTACACAGTACAGTACAGACAGAGCCGCCTGTGTGGTTAGCTATGTGGTTAGAAAATGGATTACCGATGAGGTCGGCTGGGCCTGTGCCCAGGTTCTCTCCACGGATCGTGACTTTGGTCCAGGCTGCACCTTCTTTGGGCGATATGCCCGTGACGAGCGGGGGCTGCCGGGCACGAGACATGGTGACCTGAGGTGAACAGGTAATCTGGGTCAATCAGCACCTGGTCATGGCAAAAGAAAGAGGCATACACAACAGAATGAGGTCAGTAACACGGAACGCTGCACACTGACAGAGCAATCTGTGTAAAAATCAATGAAGCAGCCTACAGACAGAACATTAAACAGAGGTTTGGACAATC